>NW_004567139.1:3684298-3703470 GCF_000260355.1 Condylura cristata
GCGAGCCCACGAGGGTGTAGATGTGGGTCACACGTGCTCCCGGGGCGCTGGGGAGGCCTGAGTACTGAAACCCCTGCCCTGCCTGCCCCCTCCAAGAGCTGTGGGAGTCTGGGGGAAGCGTGAGAGTGGCGTGCTCCCTCCACTAGGCCCTGCTCCCCAGGGGTGCTGTGTTCATCAGGACGCTGCGCACCCCACTGTCCCCTGAAGCCCCGAGGTGTGAGCCAGGGACTACTACAGACGCAGGCGCTCGCCCGGCCAGCTGGGGCAGCGAGGTTGGCGCCGCCTCTCCCTCAAGCTTTCCAGGGTATCCCCGTGTGGGCGTGGGCACGCACCTGGCAGGTGCTGCCCTCCATAAACCGTGCTCACCTGCCACAGCAGACAGGCCAGAGGCCCTGACTGGAGGCGGGGAGAGTACTGGGGGGGGGGGCTCGACCAAATCACACGAGCCCTGCAAAGCCAGGGCTTTCTCTGGCGGTGAAGGGAAAGCTGGAAAAATCCAGAACCCAGGGCAAGCACTGCTGTCTGAGGACGACGGGAAAGAAGCGATGGCCTCGGAGCTGTGCCGGCAGGGACAGGAGCCCGCACAGAAACCCCTGCGCTGCACCACCGAGACGTCCACACGTGCGGTCTGAAGCTGTGCGCCCGTGCAAACGTGTCACGGCAGCAACAGGAGGCACGTGCTCCCCACTGCCGCCCTGCTCCTCTCCTGCTCAGCCTACTCGCGGGCACTGGACCGTGTGCAAAACCCTCAGGAGAGGAGCTGGCACCAACTGACAGATCCCTGGGTTTACAGCCGCCCGCTGGACACTGGCCACCACGCACGAGGCTCCCACTACGCGCTGTCCCTCAAGCAGCCCCTTGCTCCTCACAAGGCTGAGAGGCGGCTACGCCGCCCTGCTGGTTGTGTAGATCAGGAACTAGCAGACCGGAAAGGCTGAATTACCTGCCCGAGGCTGCACAGTTCCTACGGGGCTGTGGGAAAAGGGCGTATTGGGGCCTTTGCGCATCCCGTGCCCAGGCTCGACTAACACAGTCACGGCTTCGGTCAAGCCGTAACCAGTGCAGCCGGGTACGGGGCTCAAATCGAGAAGGAATCCCTCCCTCCTGCGGGAGGGTGTGTGTGTGGTGTGTGTGAGAGAGGGAGAGATAGGGACTAGTCCGGGCCCACCCCTTCCCCGTCGCCCAACCTGCTGGCGAGGTGCTCCAGCTTGAAGATGTGCACGGTCTCCGTGTTGCTCGAGGCGCAGAGGAACTGCGAGTCCATGCTGAACACCAGCGAGCTGATGGTCACGTACCTGGAGCACAGTCGGGCGGGGATGTGAGTAGAAACGAGGGTCGCCACTGCCAGCTCAGAAGCGGCTTTCTCAGCAAATGGAGGAGCCCGAAGCGCCTCGCCTAGCCCTGACTAGAACTTGAGGTCAGGGAGTCAAGGACCCATCTGGGCCCCGACGCGGCTGTGGAGCGGCAGGCCCGGGCTGTCACCCCCGACGCGGCCCTTTATTTCCACGCAGGGATGGGAAATCCCGTTTGCACCAAGCCGCCCTCGCCCCTGGCCCCTCACTACCAGGCGAGGGAGAGGGTGGGGGCGGGTAAAGGGGGAGGGGCCCAGCACAGCAGGGCGCAGGATTGGGGAGGGCTTTGCTGGGGGGTGTGGTATGCCTCAGAGGAGGTGTGAACTTAAACCCCTAAGCCACACACGATGAGACAGAATGCCGTCTCTTGACCAGACTCGCGCACGCTCCCAGGTGGCTAAGCGCAACGCCCCGAAGTCCGCCGGGAGGCGGGTGAGACGGCACAGCACTGCCCTCGCCCTCGCCCTCGCCCCAGGGGCTGCCAGCGTCCACTGCCCGGCTCTGTGGGCACTTTCCCAAGGGCCCCAAGGCGACACAGACCTTGTCATTCCTCTCCGAAACTCACAGAGCTTCTGCCCTTCGGGCACAGAGAACACGCGGATGACCGTGCCCTGGAAGGGAAGCAGGGTGCGCTGAGCCGCGCTCGGGGGCCGGGCCGGTCTCTCGCTCTGCGCTCCTGCGGGGGGGCGCGAGGGCCGGCACGGGGGTCTGTGGGTCTCTATGCCACGGACGCGGCCCCTGGAACGTGTCTTCCACACGTGGCCCCACCCGAGGCGGGGCTAAGCTGCGCCAGCTTGATCTGGTGGCACCTGGGAGCCGCCTGGCCACCTCTGCTGACTCCGGCAGAGGCGCTCACCGAAGAGCAGAGCTGCTGCCGAGTTCCGGGTGCGGCATCTCTCGGGGAGCGCCCGGCCCGCTCCCGGTAGGGCTTTGTGCGGAGGGTGGCAGGCGTGGCCCGCGGGGGCAAGGGCTGCAGAGCGCCGGGTCCGCTAACGCAGCCTCCTGGCGCCACGGCACGCCGGGGCCAGAAACTCTCCCTGCGGACAGGGAGGCCCGGGGAGGCCGGTCCTCCGGGACCCCGGGCACCCGTTGCAGCGGGGGGCACTCACTTTCTTGGACGCGCTGGCGAGTTTGGAGCCAGAGGCGTTGAAGGCGATGGCGGCCAGCGTCCCCTCGTGGGCGGCGATCGTGCAGACCATTTTCTGATGGTACAGAGGGACAGGCGATGCTGGCCTGGGCGCGGGGAGCTGTACTCCGCTCCCTGTCCTCGCTGGAGGCTCTCCCCTCCCTCCTGACCCGATGAGTGTCTGGGGGGTGTGGACTCCGCCCCATGGGCTGCCCGACCTCCCTCTCTTTTCCTGCCAGCTGCGCTAATGTGAACTGAATCCGCCGAGGAGGGTCCCCTGGGTGTGTGCCTGTGGGGGGGGGGGCTCCCCCACTGCAGTCCTGCCAGGCTCGAGGAGAGGACAGGAAGTATAGAAAAGCTGCACCCTGAGACATGGTGCTGCACCTCTCAACTGGGCCCCCAGGGCTGCACTGAGCTGCAGGTGCCCAACTTGGCCCGGGCCGTTGCCTCTGAAGGCAGAACAAGGTGCCCCAGTGTTGCTTCCACCCTCCACCCCCCCATCTAGCTGCCAGGGCGCCTGCTGGTCACTGACCAGCCACTGACCACACGGCCCAGAAGTTGAGCAGGGTCGATCTCAACTTACCAGGGAGTGGCCGTCGTAAAGCACAATCTCGCCCGTCGTCAGGCTGCCGGGATAGGCCACGTAAGAATTGGAATGGTTGATAGAGAGGGCACACAGACCTGGCAAAGAATAAACAGCAGGTGAAAAGCCTGGGGCTGCAGGGCAGAACTTGCCTGGACGGGGCATCGGAAAACAGTGCAGCTGCAGCGCCACCTGCTGGCCAGGGTGAGGGCGGTGGGGCGCGCTCCTTCCGGCTGAGGGGACCGAGGACTCGGCTAGGGGCCCAGGGGAGCCCTCCTGAGTTGACAGTGACCGTGGCTGCGCCCCAGCATTTTCTCCTAGGGGTCTGAGACCACCTCTACCTCTCTCCCAACTCTAGAGCTGAGATCTACTTAGAGAGGAAACAGCTCTCCCCTCCATGAAAGGTGTCCTGAGGGTGATTAAATGCGAGCTGCTCAGCCAGGTCACAGTGGAGCACGGGTGTGTGCGCCCGCAAGGGTGTGTTGGGGGAGGGCGGCCACATTTCAATCTCATTTCTGAGCGCTGCCTTATAAGTAACACTGAGGATTCGATGTGCAGTCAAGATGGCAGACAGAAAGAAACAAAAAACATGGTGAGTGGGAAGCAGGATCGACCCTCTGCATGGCTGAGACTGTGCGACTCACATGGGCCCGGGTGGGCGCACCCACCCGAGTGTGCCACACCCCGCAGCCTCCTGCCTATGCGAGGTCATTCCTGGACTGGCCACACCTCCCCACTTTTGCTCAGGGAACCCCAATTCGCCATATCATCTGGGTTCTTTGCAGGCAGGCAGGAGGCAGCCTAGTTTCCTGAAACTGCAGAACAGCTGTCAGGAGGCCAGGCTGGCCGCTCTCCACAGGGACCATTAGCGGGGAAGATGTGAGGACAGAGCTGGCCACTGTGGAAGGACTTGGGTGCAAACCAGCATCAGGATCTCACACCCACGGGAGGCGAGTGCTGAAGGTTTCTTCTGAGCACCTCGGTTTAAAGAGAGCAGTGCTCATGGAAACCACCGTGAGGTGTCACTGTGCACCCACCAAAGTGGCCAGAATGAAAAAAGCAGGTAACTGGCGCCTGCCTGCACCGCCGTGGGGCAGGGCCAGGCAAGGGGCTTTGGAATACAGCCTGGCATCTCCTTGAGAGAGTAACAGTTACCAGAAACCCTGCTCCCAAGTCCGGACAACACAGACGCAGCAAAGCGTGTCTATGAATGTTCACAGCTACGTTACTTGTAAGTGAAAAGGAAGAAACAGCCCAAATGCCTATCACATGGCAACTAGATGAATAAAAGTGGGCTTTTATTTATTTTGCTTCCTCAATGAGAACAACGGTGTGCTGACATCACGGCGTGCACGGTGGAGGACACTGCGAAGCGAAAGCAGCGTGTCCCAGAAGACAGTGCCCTGTAGGCTTCCCTTACAGGAAGGGTCCAGGATAGAGACAGGAAGTGGATCAGGGCTGCCCGGGGCTGGGGGCCTGAGCTGTGGCTGTGAGGTCCGGGGCTTGCGTTTGGGCCGTGAAAACATGCTACAACTGGAAGTGGTGATGGCTGGTGACAAAGTTCTGAAAAATAGTATAAAAGCTACTGAATTGTGCACATGAAGTGGATGGATTAGTTGTATGGCTACGTACCAGTAAAGCTGCTTTATTGATCTATATTTTGCTGACTACGTATTGCTCAAGCTACATGTCAAAGGGCAGTGTCTTAAGACCATCAGCTGGGCTGCGATGGGCAGAGGACATGGGTTCTTGGTCAGTGGCTACTGTGGGACTTGGGCTATTATCTGTGGCTGCCCCATGCTTCCTATCTGTGAAATGAGAGGGGTGGTGACTGCGGGTTCTCTCCAGCTTTCACGTTCCGAGACACCAGGCCTTCCTTTCCCTACTCCCTCCCTCTGAAAATAGCGGGGCCCAGCTTTGTGGCAGGGAGGTGAGATGGTCTCTGGACAGGAGCCTGGGAGGTTGCCGTGGGGAGGTTTATAGGCAAGCGTAAATATCTCAGGAAGGAAGATGGCTCCAACTTGCTCAGCTGACACTCACCTTCCTGTATCGAATGGAGAGAGATGAGCCTAGTGTCCAGCAGGAAAGGGCAGCGGATGGTGGAGAGGACAGGTCCAAGCTGCCCCTCTCCTCTGATGGGGTCACCGCTGGGTCTGCAGCGACCCACCTGGATTTAGCCAATGGGCCCTGCACACTGACCCTGCAGACTAATCGAGGCCCTAAATGTTTTCCTTTGATTTCCGATGGAAATCAAAAAAGAAAATCTCAACAAATCCAATGGGATAAGAAAGCATTTGTATTTCTTGTGAAGCCTCCTCCAGATTTCGGTATTACCATTTTGCATGTTGTGACATGGAATGTGGCTTGTTGTGGCTTGGAACGCGCTTTTCATACAATGTTAAAGAATAACATCAATGATAGTGGCAGAGCCCGGAAAATAGAATC
This sequence comes from Condylura cristata, assembly GCF_000260355.1. Classification (NCBI taxonomy): domain Eukaryota; kingdom Metazoa; phylum Chordata; class Mammalia; order Eulipotyphla; family Talpidae; genus Condylura; species Condylura cristata. The sequence continues at coordinate 3,689,805 of NW_004567139.1, forward strand.
AAAGAGAAGAGACTACGCGTGCCCACTTCTACAGGATGGGCTAGCCAGATGAAAAAGGAGTGAAAAAATCCCCCATCATTCTAAAGCCCAGGGCTTTTCACTATTCCCAACATTTAAGCAATATTTGCTTCCATGATTTTTCCACGTAGGAGTCAGATTTTGGTGTGGTTTTGGGCTGGGTTTAGGCCTGACACACGTTCTCATGAATCACTGTCAGCTAAGGTTTCGCTGCAGTCCTTTGGCTGAGCTTCTCTTACAGCTGGAAAAGAAAGCCCTGCTATTAGCCTAGAAGCCCACGGCGTCATCGACTGGGATTAGAGCGGAGTCCTGTGACTGCAGGTCCTTCGCGCTTGCTGCTAACCTGGCAAGCGGAGAGCAAGTTGACCGTGATGTATGAAGTGCAGTTCCCTCTGGGCTGATAAATGTCTCGGGATCCACTTTCCACTTTTCAAAAATAGAAGTCTCTGAACTTGCTGGTGTTCCAAGCCACTACAGACGAGAGCCAGGCACCCCTCCCGGTGCCCATTCCAGAGAGCGCACCCCCTGGGGACCGCTGCTGTGGGGGAGACGCTCCTCCCTCTCCCAGGGGTGAGCGCCCTGCAGCTGTGGAACTTGTGTGGAGATTTCCGCCCTCCGCTTGGTGCAGAGCCCACTGGGCTAGCAGGAAATTAACTCTGAGACCTGTCTGGCCAAAGCCGTCAAAGGAAACGGCCTGCGATCCCTGACAGACAGGAACGGGCAGGACACAAACACACACAAGAGGAAGGAAATTTCCAGCCGCATGAGATGCTGAGCTCAAAGCAGCGATGGAAACTCTGTGTAATAATTTAGCTGCAGGCTGCTGGTGTCCTGCGCCTGTGTTCATTCTGGAAGGAAATGAGGGTGAGGGCCCTCCCTGGTGGCGCAGCAGGTTAAAGCACAGCACCATGAAGCTGTCACGGCCACTGCAGCCGAGTTCGATCCCCAGCCAGGGAGCTGACCCACATGGCGCAGCAGACGTCTCCTGACCCGCCTGCTGCTCCCCTCAGCAGTGTGTTTCAGCACATCTGCCTGCTCTGCCCCCCACCGTCTCTGGTGAATTCTCTCACCCCTTGTACGTCTGGTCGGTACTGTACTCTTCCGTGTGCATAAATATATAAATCTTTAAAAAAAAATGAGGACAGCAAACAGCAGAGCCCGGCCTCTGAGGACGTCACGCCCGTGGTGTGGGGAGCTCAGTCTCTGGGGGTGCTTGAGCGAGGAGTTGATAGGGTCACTGGGGCCAGGCTGTGCTCGGGCTGGTGAGGGACCGCCACTGCACAGCAGACATGGCTGCGCCCCCAGTGCCATGCCATGGAGTGCATGTTACCGTTTCTCTTACTTACACTAGGAAGAAAGGGACTGAAGGGAAGCTGAGAGGAGCACACACCACTGGGGGTTTGAAGGGGTCTTGAGCTGTCTCCCGAGGGCGCCAGAGGGGTGTAAGACGCAGTTTGGTCTTTTAGAAGCGAATGTTCCATGGGCCCGAGTCCACTTGTGCTGTTTATCCAAGACAGAGCAAGACGTCCACTGCCGCTCATTTTTCTTGAGGTGCAAATTATCGCCTTTACAATAACGCACGTTCTTGCTCACAGAAGACACTTTTGACCCTCTCTTCTCTGTTTCAATTGGGAGGCAATGCACGAGTTTGCCGAGCTAAGAGAAACAGCTCTATTTGCTAAAATTAAAAGTAGCTGAGAGAAGCTTAGCTGGGGGTGAGGGGCTGGGTGCCCAGGGCCGTCCAGCCTGAGCAGCCGCGGTGACTGGGGGCACGAAGGCCCCCAGCTGGAGAGCGCGGGCTGTGTCCGACTCCCCTCTTTTCAAAGCGTCAGAGAACGCTAGTGGCTTCTCCCCTGCAGCAGCCCCTGCCCACAGGCCAGGGTCCGTTCTGCTGGAGCGCCAGGCCTCACAGCACCCTGGCCCTCAGTGCGAGCCAGGCCCTGCCCCCACAGGCTGCCAGAGCAGACTCCCCGGCACCGAGCAGCCAGAGGTGGGGCCCTGGTTTCCACAGCTGCCCTGAGCGTGCCGCTGCGGGAGGGGGCACGGAGTCGGGGTTCCGGCCGTTTCCTGAGGAGGCCCACATCTCACTCCTCAGACAAGAATCTTACCAGCTACAGCTCTTTCCCTGGCACGTTCTACTGGTATTTTGTGAAACATGCTTTAGTCACCACGCACCACGCACAGGCTTTGTTCTCTGAAGGTCCGTCATGGCTGAATTTTTAAACATGGAAGTCAACAGCCAAGGGCCTTCTCTGCCCTTGGGGTGGAGAGAAGCAAAGGAGGAGGCAGAGGGGATGTGCACAGAGCGGCCGGCAGCAGCAGGTCACTAGAGGCCCGTCCACGACAGGTATCACTACCCCATTTTACAGACAAGGAGACCGAGGCACCAAGAGTCTAGGGGACTTGGTCAAAGGTGAAAGATTTTACAACCTGAAGAGAAGCCAGAGCATGAGTCAAGGTGACTTGGGTTGGACCAACCAGATGTTGAAACTCACTGAGAGTCAAAAATTGGGTAGCCTCAGTCAACTGAAGCAGACATGAAACTGGAACATCACCCGAAGCAGTAACCTGAACCACCAGACGCCCAATTACGCGCGTGAGGACCATCCAGGCCAGCGCCGGGGAAGGACTTTCCTTCATTTCTGGCCCAGTGAACCCATAAAATCCAAGCTACTCCCGTTCTCAGAAGTAAACAGTATGTAAACGGTGTCACTCCTCGAGGTCAGGATCAGGTCCGGCAGCCCAACGCAGCACCGGGCCGAGCGACCGCTCCGGGAGTAGGGAGCACACCCCCCGCCGTCCGCCGTCTTCCTCCTTGCTGCGGCCACACCAGCGCAAAACCTGCTCCGAATCCTCACACCCAGTCTGCGCTGAACGACACCGACCGTGTTCGACAATTCGAGCCTTTCGGGCTCGGCTGCAAGGACCTTCCCACCAATCCACCTTCCATGCCTCGACATGTCTGCTAAGAATGGTCCCAGGAGAAAGGGGGGCCATGCGGCCCCCCAGCACCGCCTCATAGTGCTTGATCCCAGCTTCGCAGTGCAAAGCACAAACCACCAAGATGCACCAAGTACAAACACTGTTCCAGGTTTCTGCTTCGGGGGTGCACCCGGGATGGGATTTGAGGTACCTGTTGTCTTTCGGGGCTCACCTGTTGGGTTTGCAGGGACCTCCAGGATGGTCTTGAGCAGCTTCATGTCTTTGATGTTGTGGATGTAGATGGATTCCTCCAGGCACACCAGCAGCCTCTGCAATCACACACACGTGTCACCCGCCGCCAGCTCGAGAGGGGACAGGGTGCCTGGGACACACGCGTCTGTCAGTGAGCCCTAACTTGACTCTAAGCTTAAGGGGGAAGAATTCTGAGGATCAGTTTGGAGATTTGTACACCGGTGTTCGTGTATCAGGAGCAACCTGGATGTTAGCATAAGACACAGATCTTAGGAAATTTCATTTAAAAATCAACATTTGGGGGTATGTCACCCTCTCCTGAGACCTGGGATTTCTGAGCACTTCCTGACCAGACATCCTTTGGCATTTAAGATAACTTTGGGGAAACTTTCAGCTTTTAGGGACAGGCTCCCTTTCCACGCTCATGACAACGGCTCCCTGAGTATGGACCTGGCTTTCTCTGCCCCCTCTGTGCCAGCGTCTGGCTTCACCCCCTCCCAGCTTTAACTTCTCCCACTCAGCTCCCCTCCAGCCCTACGAGAACACTGTTCCCGACCTGGACCCCCCCACCCCCCGGGACCCCAGCGCTCGGCTCCTCTCCCAGAGGAGCTGTCAGGGTCACAGCTCTCTTCCTATGGGCGCAGGTGTCAGATGCTGGCCACTGGGGAGGGGCACTGACCCGCAGCGCCCCCTGGGCCTCGCCTACAAGCCCTGCACTCGCCAGATTCCAGACCAGTGGTCCTCAGACTCTGCCCAGCTCCCGAGCACCGAGGGGGCAGGACCAGGGGTCTCCCCGCAGATTTGGGTGGGAGAGGTACCGAGTGAGTACACAGGTGATTGTGGAGCACCAGGTCCTTTTACCCCAAGAAATGATGCAAATGCAACAAAACAACCAACAGGCTCTCCTCCTGCAAAGCCTGCTCTACTGTCTTCCCAGTAAGACTCCTTGCACTCAGAAAATGGGGGCCGCCGCTGTAACCAGTGGACATATAGAAGCGAAATATCTTTCTCGGCCTTAAAGATGTATTTATTTGTGCATACAGAGCTGGGCTACAAGCCAGAGGTGCAGGGGCAGTGAGATGACTCACCAGGGACAGAGTGGGGAGCAGAACAGGCAGATGGATGAAGTACACTGCTGAGGGGGAACAGTGGGGAGACAGGAGAGGTCTGCCGCGCCATGTGGTCACCTCTGGGGCGGGGATCGAACTCACACTGAAGGGGCTGCAGCTAGCTTGCAGTGCTGCGTCCTAACCCGTTGCGCCACCAGGCAGGGCCCCTTTAATGAAGGCTCTTTGGCCACAGGTCTGGAGCCAGGTGTTGGGTCTAAAAATATTCTAACAGGGTCTCAAAATTGATGACAAACATGAGTGTTTCTCTGGGGAATGTGTAGTCTGTTCTTTTTTTTTTTTTTTTAAGATTTATTTATTTATTCATACAGAACTGGGGTACAGGCCAGAGATGCGGAGGGTGAGAGGATTCACCAGAGACAGAGCGGGGAGCAGAACAGTTTGACTGAGAAGTGCGCTGCAGAGGAGAGCAGCGGGTGGGTCAGGAGAGGTCTGCCGCGCCATGTGGTCACCTCCGGGGCAGGTGGGAATCGAACTCATGCTGAAGTGGTTTTAGCTTCTTAGTGCTGTGCTTTAACCCGCTGCGCCACCAGGGAGGGCCCATGTGTATTCTGTTCTTTACCAGTTCGCTCTGCTTCCTCTGTTTGGACGAGTGTAGTCTATGCTTTTACATTCTGAGGTTTCTGATCCTCCGGTGCCCCCTGCCAGCCTCACACTCAGTCCCCGAACCCCAACACAGCGCTCTGGCACGTACAGCGCCAACAGCTGGGCCCTGTGGCCTCACCGCACGCTCCCCACCAGCTCTAACAGCCCGTCTGCGCTGAGTCACTCGGCCGAATTTCAGGTCACCCCCGAGCTGACTTCAGGCAAGACTGAAGGGGAAGGAAATAGGCAGAAGAAGGCAAGAGGGCAAGAGGAAGCCCTGCACCTTCGGGTCTCGAGCGTCACGTCCTCTGGCTCTGTCAGGAGAGCCACGGGCCTGCTGTCAGGGGCCCACCCCTGTCTCTCCGCCTCTCCTCTGCTTTTCTAGGCTTTAACCTCTTTCATCAATTACGAGAAAATGTTGACATTGTCTGTCCTCATGTGCCAGAGACATAAGTTCTTCTTTAGAGGGTGAAATCTTCTAGATTCCATCACCTCCACATGAAGAAAGGCTCTCAGGACACATGGTGAAAGGACTCTGAGCACTGACATAGCCAAATACATTTGGCTCATTATCGTTATTCCACAAAACACATTTCCCTGATTAAATACAAGCAGAGAAGGGGCCTCCCTGGTGGTGTAGGGGTTAAGGTCTCAGTGCTATCAAGTATCCTAAGCCGCTGAGGCAGGAGTTCGATCCCCGGCCACGGAGTGACCCCCAGGGCACAGCAGACCTCTCTGTCCCCCCGCTGCTCCCCTCAGCAGTGGATTTCAGTCCACCTGTGCTGTTCCTCACTCTGTCTCTAATGAATATTCTCGTCAGTCCCCCCATACCTCTGGCCTGTAACCCAGGTCTTGTATATATAAATAAAATTAAATAAATAAATCTTTAAAATAAATAACTACAAAGGAAGATCAATGCCCAAAGGAATAAAGTCACAATCACTAAGTATTCTTCCTTCCTATATATTTGAAGGGATATATGGATTTTCTTTCTTCAGAACTCCTTGCACAAATCTCTCACCTTTTCCTGTTTTTCTAAAAGGAACTGAGCAGCAGGAAGTCCCAGGGAAGCGGGACACCAGGGGTCTGAGTTGGGTGGCGCCTGTTTTCTCCTCTAGGGGGCAGCAGAGAGCCAGGGCTGCTGAATCCCTGCTGCCCAGGGCACAAGGGTGGCCTAAGCGGAAAGAAGTTAAGGTTCAGTCCGAATCTCTTAAGAGGGGCAACCCCAATCATTTTTCAGCTCTCTTTCAAATCATCTTAGAAGATAAGCCAAGGGAAGACGGGGCTGTTACCTCTGGGTCCCGCTTAGCTGTGCTGTTCATTGCTGGGTAGTAGTTCTAGGGGCAGTAATGTCCTTTGGAAGATCAGAGATGCGAACCTGAGGTAAATGTCACACGGGGGAGGGTGGCCTCTGGAGGTTAACAGGTTCCAACACTAGAATCATCCTTACTGCCCTGTAACAGTGGGATCTGGATAAAAGGGGAGGATCTGTGCTCACAGTGAAGTGTGGGGCTGAGCGTAGAGAAGGTGCAGGGAAGCTGGACGGGAGGTGGGACGGAGGGGAGGGGAGGCTTGCTTCTCTGCTTTGGACTTTTGGACTTGCACCAGACCTGGGCACTTTGTGGAGACCACGTACAGACACTTGGGGGGGGGGGTGGTGGCGGCAGACAGGAGACCTGGCGATGGCAGCCGTGACCTTGTTTGTATGTTGATTTCACTCCTTCCACCCCAGACCTGCCAGACCCCTCTGCCCTTTCCTCTGGTTCCCTTCCGGAAGGTGCCTTAAACTTGCGGCCAATTTTCAGGCCTCGATGGCCTCCTGTGGGCCAACCCTGTTTGGTTGGGCATTTCCCATGAGGGGATGGGTCACTTTTGGTGATGCATGTGAAACTGTTACCCTGTCTCTCTCTCTACACCAGCTATTCTGTTAGAGTTCTTTTCCATTAGGGGTCTCACACAGTAAGGGTATGCTTTGTCTTTACACAGAGATGGAAAGCCTACTTAGAGCAAGCACGTTTGAGGGTCCTGGGGTGCCCCCTCAGTCTGCACACTAACAGTCCCATTTGCTAATGAAACGATCAGAGAGCAACCGTAAGAGAAATTATGCAAATACCAGAGATTCTATTTACATGTTTGGCTCTTTATAGAACCATCTTAAAAACCACCAAATGCAAAAAGGAAAAAGCTATTCAACGTGCATGTATTGTCTGCTACTAAACAAAGATAAAAGTCCTGCCATGAAATTTAGGGAGCTGTGGACAGATTTCAGAGACTGCGCTTCAGCCAGGAACTGTGTGGAGAGGCTTCTGAGCAGAGAGCTCTCCAACTGCACTGCCCTCCCTCGCCAAGAAGCGGGGTGCTCTTCTCCTTCACTCCTGCTGCTCCTCTCTTGAGAATCCCCAGCATCTGCTTCCTCAGGCTATTTTCCACCACCCTGTCTTACAGTCTTAAGTGGCTATTCAATCAAATAGTTGATCAAGTCAAAGAAACAACCTCTTCCGCATAATTAAGATAGCCTCATTTGCTAAAAGAAAAAAAGAATTAGCACTGAATAGTTAAAAAAAAAAAAAGAAAGAAAGAAAGAAGAAAAGCCTTCCAGGGAAGCATGGGCCTCCACCTTCCAGGAATTTTTAACTGAAGAGCTAGATCTGTGGGGTCACACAGAGTTATTTGCTAATTTATGTAACAGACTCTCAGGAAGCGGATATTCATCAGTTTCTACCAGGCGCCATCTTTCCTATCAGGTCTGACAGCAGTGAACAGAGCTGCACCGTCCCTGTCTTCACAGGATTTAAAATCTAAAAGTTCAAGGGAAACTGCTAAGATCCCAAATGTTTATTTAAAGAGAGCTTATATTTTGAAAGAGGATAGACTGCCTATTTGAGATAAGAATAATCCTTCAAAAAAGAAAACACTACAAGAAGAAATTCTTCCAGGGTTGGCTGGGAACAAGACAAGTGGAAGCCTGACACTTGAGTCCCTGGCCCGCTTGAGTTCGATCCCCGGCCAGGGAGTGACTCCCAGGGCGCAACAGACCTCTCCTGCCTTCCCGCTGCTCCCCTCAGCAGTGTATTTCAGTGCCTTTCTGCACCCCACTCTGTTTCTGGTGAGTCCTCTCACCCCCTGCACCTCTGGCCTAGACCCCAGTTCTTGTACGCATAAAAAAATACAAATAATTTTTTTTTTTTTAAATAGAGAGAGAAGGCTCAATTTTGCCAGCCGGCTTTAGCACTAACCAGAAGGGCAGGCTTCGGCCTCAGCAGGTCTGTTCTGGAGGCATTACCGTCAGTCTGCAGTGAACACCATGGCCAAGGGCCCGAGCCGGGGGGCTACTTACTGCTCCTGCAGTAGCTTGGAAGACGATTCCAGAGCCACAGTTTGGCCCGGCCTGCACCCGGTGGGGGTGCAGCCTCACCTAGTCAGTGCTCACTATTCCAGCAACAACATGGGGCAGCAGGAGCAGTGAGACTCTGCTGGAGTAGACTCTCTGCCAGGCGCCTATGACTAGGCCTGAGAACTCAAGGCCCCTTCGAATTAGTCTGTTGCAGGTGCGGACCAGTGGCACAAAGGGTGGGCCTGACTGCGGATCACAATCAGTCAAAGTTTGCTTTAGAGACACTTCTCTTGAAAGATAGTCACCTTTTTCTTTGGCTCCAATTAGCAGAAGCCTGGCACCCCCGAGGGCTCCCCGCTTACCTGCCGGTTCAGCCTTATGGACAAGATGTTGCTGGAGTAGCTGTAGTTACAGATCTCTGTGCCTTTCTTGAAGTGGTAGACGTTCATCTGCCGAGGCTTGGTGTGACTGACCACGACCACCAGGCTGCTGGAGAAGAGGCGCTCCACGATGTACACGTCCGGGATTTCATCTGGGGGGGTCAGGGGGCAGAGATGTGTCACGCACCAGGCAGCCAGCTCTCCTCTTGCCAAGGGCGCCCTCCCCCCAGCACACGTTTACAATGGCAGCAGTTCCCAAGCCCTTTCAAAGTATCACTGAAGTACAGAAACCAGTGGCCAGAACACAAAATCAGGGGGTCCCCTGGCTCCCAGGAGTCTCTCAGCTGGGTGGAACACACCTCCAAACACTGCTAGCACTCTCAACTACATTTGGGAGTTCAGGACAACAGCAATCTACTCTCTCCCCACGAAAGGTTTCAAGGGAATGACAGAGTGTGGGAGCCTCTGTTTGCAGGGCTCTTGTGGATCCTGTTGCTGAGAGGTGCAGCCGTGGAGGAGGGTCAGGTCGTTAGAAATGCCCCTCTGCAGGATCCCTGCCTGTTGGAAGCAACCTGGACGTCAGCGTTAAGATCGAGGCAGTTCGCCTGTGCTCGGGAGAAAGATTATCAGTGAAGTTCCCAAGTACCCACAAGCCGGATTGAGGCCTGGGGTCTTCCTAGAACATTCTTTTCCCATGCTTGCCTTTCTGGTGCTTGGGAACAGCACAGGGCAGAAACAGAGGAAAATGTTCACCAAATGGTATCATAAAAAGAATATTTCACGAATAAATTAGGAGCCCAGTATGTATCAAACCACTTTCTTTCCAAGAAACCTAAAGACTGTGTATTGCTCAGTTATGGTTTATGATGGCATAAATTACTTCTTATCCCGAGAAAACAAGAGGGTCCCACTCCTGTTTTAAAAAACAGTCACTAGAGTGTTTTAACAGCTCTGGGATGGCCTATGTAACTGGGATGCAATCGTGCTATTAAAACAAAGGAAAACTCCCACGACTATGCGGATACTACCCATCTTCTATGGTGCCATCATAATGGGCAAAAAAAAAAAAAAAAAAACCTCACAAATAACCTTTTGGTTCGATGACTGTGCATGGCCCTACATGAAGACGTGTCGCCATATGGTTTCAGACAAAGGATGACTTGCTAGCAAAAGAAAACATTCCCTAAGCTATTCCCAAACCGTACCAAGTGCTTTGTGGCAGTTCTGGGGAACCAGTGCAGACAATGAGCTGATGTTAAGTCTGAAGGACACTCACACCACACGTGCGAAGGCAGAGAGGAAAGGCAGCCACTCCGGAATCCCGAACAGCAAAGTCTAGCGGGAGGATTTGGTGTCCCGGGGGCCTCGCGTAAACTTACTGCTTCCATGGACTTGGTCCAGATGCTCCACGGAACTCAGGGAAAACAGCTTATAGCCGGCTTTGGTTCCAATCGCTAGGGACCTGCGAAACACATGGGGAGGACACGGATGGGGTCCCACGGCAGAGCTGCTGAAGACGGACACTCATGGCTCCCAGGGTCACGGGGACAGGTAGGCACACGGGGACAGGTAGGCACACGTCCTCAGAGGCTCAGAGGTCGGCAGCTCGCACGGTGGGCAGACTCGGCAAACGGGAGCGGTCAAGGCCACGCCTCGCACGCCTGTGGAATGGTCAAGCCTCTGCAGGCCCTTCTATCCCACATGCTTGAGCCTGGCAGCTTGCCTGCCTGGGCAGATTTTTAAATTTACTGATGACTAGCTTTCCATTTCATTGGACTGCTTTGAAGGTCAGGTGGCCTGACGTTCGGCCAGGGTTGAGAAATGCGGTTTATACTGTACTCCGCCAAGGAAGTATCGCTGTCAACAAACCACACACCAAGGAAACACTCTGGGCCCCATAGGCTGGAAAAAAAACTCATTTCCCTCATTTTTTATTTGTCAACCCACAGATGAAGTCCGCGTGTGAACACAGGTCTCCTTAGCCTCAGGCTGAAAGCAAAGAGTCGATTTTGTGTGACAGCTAGGGAAACGTCCACCCTGTCCTCAACACCTATATCATGAGCTCCCTTTAGAAAATCTTACCTGGCGCATACTCAGAATGAGTGGCTGACCTGAGCCTGAGGTGTCAGAGCTGGAACGGACCTTACAGCGGGCCTCAGTGGGCTGAAAAATCAGCCCCATTTCCTTATTCCTTAACATCCTCGGATAGTAAATGAAATAGCTGAAAAGGTGAGTTCCAGTTCTTCACAGGGAAGCGCAGAGTAAAATAAACAGCTTAAAACTACAGCCCCCGACGGCCTCGCCTCTTGTTTGACGAACCTTAAAAAAGGTCATATAATTTTCCTTGGATTTTTTTCCTACCCAAATGTTTGTTCTGCCCTTTGACATATAATCAAGTTCTCGCGGGCGTTGGTGCCCTCCAGCTGGCCAAAGGGCTGACCAGGTGTGCTGGAGTCTGCATGCGGCCAGCAGAGCGCCGGTGTCCAGAATTCCAGCCCCGGTGATGACAAACAGTTACCGGAAAGCAAGCCAACAGCATCTTACAACTTCACAAGACTCTCTGTAGTGATTACTGTTTCTGAACTTCCTTGGCATAAATGTCTCCACATAAATATAGATGCATTCAGTTGCAGGCTGTGGTTTTTAAGCTTGCGAGTAAGGAAAAAATATAACTGGCATTGTGTGTTTTTAACCAAAGAGTGAGCAATTTCAAGGCATTTTCAAACACTAGCCCTCCTTCTGCAGCAGAGTTATAGAAAGCTCTTCTGTTCCCTGAGAAAATGGCAGCGGGATTAACAGAGTGTTTTAAACCACAGCTTTGTGGCCCCAAAAGACTGACTTGAGAGTCAGGAGTCAGACTAACACCTTGTTTTACCTATAAAGCCTTCCTGTGGGAAAATAAGGGCAGACCCACCATTTCCCAAGGGCATGGTGTTTGGGACAAATGCATGTCACTAGCCAAGTGAAAGGTGTGCCCACTGCCGAGCCCGAAGTCCGAGGAAAGGAGACCGGTAAAGGTTAGCTGCCTTCACATACCTGATCCCAGAAGTCCCAGAACCCAGCTGCACCCACACATCCAGAGAAGGCAACAATGTCCCTACATGTAGTCAGTAAGGGGCTGGACTTATTTTAAAATCCAGAGTCACTCTCTCAGTGGCTGCAAGCAAATGACCGTGAGGAAGACTTTTATTTATAGGCGAGACAGAGCTGCCCAACAGGACCTTCATCCAAGAAAACAGAACTGACTGTGGGGATGAAGGACATTAACTTTCTAAGGACCCTACAGTTCGGAAATCACATTCCTACCCAAAGACCACAGGAGCTGGGATTTGTCTAAAGTTGACATCACTTAAAAAAAGTAATAAACAATTTGACCAAGCTCAGTTTAAAACATTTACTACCCCAAAAGCAAGCTAACTCCCCTCCTTAAACTGTTTCAGTTAGAAAGAAAAACACGCAGGCATTTCAACAGCCGTCCTCTTTTGCAAAATGTTTCTTACAAAACAGAAATTTTTTTCCATCATCCTTTTTTATAAAGGGGGTCTCAACTCAGGAAAACAATTCAGTGAGTCACAAACAACGTTAAAAAAAAAAAAAAAGAAAGAAAGCAGTAGAGAAGAGAGCCCATAATCAAGTAAACCCCATTTTGTGATTACTTTTAAGTGACATTACACGTCTATGAGTTTTCAGTGGACGGTTTTGTAATATGTATTTCTTGGTGGCGGTGACTGTGGTCAAGAAAAGCCTGAAAGTCGCTCATGAACAGATCTGTCCAGCTACCCCATTACAGCCCCCCCCACCCCAAACAAAGGCATATTGTTTGTCATTGGGTGTTTTTAAGCAGAAACACAAAGGGAGTAGAAGCCAGGGCTGTTTATGTACACGAAGGCCTTAATTACACCACGGAAGGTTCAATATTAGCACGGTGCAGTCAGGGGCAGCGCAAGCACAAGCCCCAAGCTGACAGCAAACAAGGATCGCAACCGAAACTGGTACAGCAGGAAGTGGGAACCCGGGAAGCAGTCACCCCGCCGGTGCCTGGATGCACATTCCAAAGAGATTATTCCCACGGCCCCCTGGGCGAGCTTCTAACCGGTCCAAGAAAAGAGTGGGGAAACAGGCATTTGTTTTTAAAGGACCGAATGCTAGACATGTCTGAAACACAATTCAGCAACCCCAGCCACTCTGGCCAAAGTCCAAGCCCCAACAGCAAGGTGAAACGCGTAAAGTCCCCGCAAAAAGCAACAGACTGGAGTCGGCGTCTCAGAGCTGGCGGCCCGGCGCCGGGACGGGGTTCTGGACCCCGGGGGGGCCGGGCTCGAGAGCGGGCACGGCGAAAACACAGGGCGAAGTGCTCCGGACACCCCGCGCGGCGGCGGGATGCCCCGCGGGGGCCGGGCCGGGCCGGGCCGGCCTGGCCGCGGGGATAGGCGGCCCCGGGGGCCGAGGCCCGGCCCAGATGCCACGTTGAGATGCTCAAGGACAAATGGGAAAGTTTTTCCTGCACTCCCATCTTCCTGGGCCCCAGCCGCCTCCTCGCGGGTCCGCTTGCAACTTCCCCTTCCCTTCGCATCTCCTTTGTTTTGCCACCCCCACTTCCCCGGCCCCCCCACCCCCATCTAAGACTCCGGCCACTCCCTCGCCCCCCCCAACCCCCCCCCGACATTCCCCAGCCCACGCCTCCAGCTGGACCTTCGCCCCCCTTCGCCCCTCCGGGCGATCGCGGGCGTCTGAGGGTGGGGCGCGGGACCCCGCCGCTGGGAGAGGAGGCGGGAGGACGGGGTGGCCAGCGAGCCGACCCATCGGGGCCGCGGCCGCCGTCCCGCCCAGGCCCTCTAGGGGCGCAGGCCCGCGCCCCGCTCGCGGCTGGTTGCCCTCGGACAACACCCCGGGTCGCCACTTTTCCGCCCCCCCCTCCGGGCAGGGCAGGCGGGCTTACGTGCAGTCCTGGTTGAAGGAGAAGCAAGTGAGCGCCGCGTCGAGCCCGCCCGGGGGGCCGTCCGCGGCCTCGGCCTCCATCGGGGCCCCGACCCCAGAAGCCGCCGCCG
>NW_004567139.1:3703688-3705096 GCF_000260355.1 Condylura cristata
GGTGGGCGGGACCGCCTCGTGGGTGACCCGCCCCCAGCTGCCGACGCGGCTCGCCATTGGGCGAAGGCGCTGACGCACGAGCTGCTGGCCACGTGGTGGTGTTTTCATCGCCAGCGCCTCCCCGCGAAGTCGGGGTAGGAAAGAGCGAGCGCAGCGGGTGACCGTCTGGCTGCCGTCCGGCGTCTGCGTCGCGGACGCCGCGAAGGGGACAGGCTGACGCGCTCGCTCGCACCCCACCCTAACCCCGGGCGTGTGTAACTCTTGGTCCATTAACGTAACCGAGCCTAGTAGCTGCGTCGGACGCCACAGCCCCACCCTTTTGTGGAGTCTGCAAGCTACTTTGAGAAGTGTCTAGGCTGGGGGTGCTAAGGCAGACAGGTGGGAAGTTACCTTGCTCATGGCCCTGCCTGTGGGGGACTCTTCCGACATGCCCCGCTTTGCAGTAACTATACTCTCTATTTCAATTCTTAAGACTACGCGAGGACAGTATAATTATGCCCGATTTACATCGAACTGCTAAATAATCTGTGTGAGGTGACACCATGGGCGGTAGAAAGTGAATTTGTCTCATTTCAAGACCCATGCGCCAAAGCCTCTGATAGCTAGTGTTTGGCAAAATCGATCTGGCCGGAAGCTAAAAAAATTAATTAAAAAGTATATATATAATGGTATGTTTATGGATGGGAAGAGAGCACCGTCCCAAACTTACATAATTCGAGATGAATCCTGGCAGAGGACCCCCTTCCCAAGGTAGGTAACACGTTGCCAAGTACAAATACCATCAACATACTTAGTGTCAGTAGCTCTGCTTGAGGGCCACTGATTCACTTCAAGCTTTTCTGGTTGGATTTCTGGTTTTGGTTTTCTGAAATGCAAATGCAACAGTTTCTTCTCTCAGTTTTATTGTTTTTTTTTTTTTTCTTCCACCGATGTAAAAATAGTTCTGCTCCTACATCCACAGATGTCCATGGCTCTTTATTTGGCTGTCAGGTGTTGTCTAAGCCATAGCAAGTAAAAAGGGCTGCTGTTTGGTTACTTTAAATGCACTGTCTTTGTAACCTTTTAGATCAAATGTGCTTCCTATCTTCTTGTTTGGCTTTGCTAGTTTGTGTAGAAAACCAAGAGATCTGGCATGCGAAGTCCCAGGTTGTTGGCAAAATTGTAATAGAGGGCCAAGAGAACTTTTAAAGTAGAAGCTGTTATTGTTGAACTCCACCATATTAGTGGGGTAGAGTTGAGAACTGCTAGCTTTGAGCAGAAGTGTTTCATGATAAAAAGCTGTGTTTTAGGCAGATAAACATGGCAAGGGTGTGCGGTATAGATTAGAAGAGGGGAAAGTTTAGACTAATATAAAATTCTAGGAGTGAAGGGCTAGATTGTTGCATGCCAGCAAAACCAGAAAGAGAGG
>NW_004567139.1:3705576-3720519 GCF_000260355.1 Condylura cristata
TCTGGAGTAGGGGCGGAGTCCATGAAACCTGTACCTGTTACAATATCATCTTGTTTAAGGTGTACAATATGTTGATTGATACTTTTACATACTGTAACATCATTGTCATTTTCACAATAATGAGCACCTGTCAACTTAACACCAAAATATATATTGAGACAAAAAAAGATAGACGTATAATTGAAAAGATAATGTAGGCCACAGAAGTGAACCCCTAACATAATTTGCAGTTTTCTGGAAGCCACATTAAAAAAGCTAAAAAGAATCTGGCAAATCATTTTATTTAATCCACGATGTCAACAAATCTTTTACAATCAATGTAAAAATAATCAACTAATTTAGAATATTATTTTATAGCATAAATCTTTAAGATCTAGTGTGAATTTTGCATGTAAGCATATCTCAATTCACATCTGTCCCATTTTTTTTAAAAGATTTATTTATGCATACAGAACTGGGGTACAGGCCAGAGGTGCAGGGGCGGTGAGAGGCTTCACCAGAGACAGAATGGGGAGCAGAATGGGCCAAGTGACAAAGTACACTGCTGAGGGGAGCAGCAGGCAGGTCAGGAGAGGTCTGCTGCGCCTTGTGGGTCAGCTCAGGGGCTGGGGATTGACACGTGCTGAAGGGGCTGCAGCTTCTTACTGCTGTATTTATCTGCTGCACCACCAGGGAAGGCTCCCATTTTTTTTTTTTTAATTTATTTATGCATACAGAACTAGGGTACAGGTCAGAGGTGCAGGGGTTGAGAGGAGTCATCAGAGACCGAGTAGGGAGCAGGACAGGCAGATCAGTGAAATACACTGCTGAGGGGAGCAGTGGGGAGACAGTACAGGTCTGCTGTGCTATGTGGGTCACTCCCTGGTGGGGGATCGAACTTGTGCTGCAATGGCTGCTTTGGCTTCATTGTGCAGGGCTTTAACCCTTTGCACCACCAGGGAGGGCCCCATCACATCTGTCCTGTTTACGTGCTCCTGTGCCTGGTAGCTAACTTTCTGCTTGGTGGAGTTTGAAAGACTAACGGAGAAGGGGAAGTTGCAGAGGAGAGGAGAGGAGAGCCAAGGCTGATCCCATGGTTAGGAAAGGAGGGGGCCTTGTGCCATTTTCAGAAACCAGCTCTTTGGGCCAGGTCAGGAAAGTGCATTCATATTTGGACATGTTGAGGTAGCCAAAGTGATGCTCCCTGGAGCAAAGATTCAGGCCTAGAGAGGTGAGCAATGGAAGAAAGGGATCCTGGCCCCAACCTCTCCCTTCCGGTGAAAGATCTGTCAGTTTCTTTTGGGCTCATGGGCCACACCCACCTCCACCCATTTGGACTTGACTTCCCAAGGCTGCCTTCTCTGTTCTCCCCAAGAAAATATAGGAACCTGTAATTTTATATAAGTGCATACTATATAACCTGTATTTGTTTTCTGTAAGTTCATAGGTTTAGGGCAATTTTTAAATGCTATAACTAATTTTTACTTTTTAAAGATCAGAAGTACGTCTGGGGGCTGGATGTGGTTTGTGGAGGCCCAGTTGGTGACCTCAGAGGCACCAGCAGCCTCTTTGAGAGGTT
This sequence comes from Condylura cristata, assembly GCF_000260355.1. NCBI lineage: Eukaryota > Metazoa > Chordata > Mammalia > Eulipotyphla > Talpidae > Condylura > Condylura cristata. The sequence goes on from NW_004567139.1 coordinate 3,707,135, forward strand.
ACACCCTCCAAGAAAAAAATCTCAGAAGTCCATTTCTGTACAAAGCCAAGGGAAAAGGTTATAAATACACTTGGAGGTGCTGAATTCATTCAACGTCAAGATGAACTTTCTTTCTGTAAGCCCTAGTTGTCGGTTCTGTGAGGAGAGTCTTGACTTGTATGCCCACGTCCAGCACCCTAATCCTTCCTTCTTGTCCCAGAAATTTCACTGCTAAATAATAGAAGCCGAGGATTTGGGGAGAAGGAGGGAACACTCACCTTACCGCTGTGGGAACAGTTTCCGCTTCTTCTCCTGCTTCCCGTGGACATTCTTAAATGTCTGTCTTTTCCCAGACAAAATGTTCATTATTTCCAGCCAAACAGTAAGTCAGCAAAATCTAAGCACATAAAGGAGACTCCGGGAATCCAGCATCCTTAGTAATACAAAATTGCAGGCCTCGATTCAGCTCCTGGGAAAGGTTTCCTATTTGTGTAACAATAAGGCTGCCATTTAAAAATGCTGATTAGGGCTTACACTGGCATTAACAGGGGAAGTTGGAAATCAGAGGACTCCTCCCTCGTCCTGTCTGAGGCAAGCTGGTGTCACCCAAGATGGTTGCCTCCAACACCCAGCCGTCTATAATTAGAATAACTACTAGGTGAACAGGCCACTCCTGTCCTCTTTATAAAATCCCGCCTATTTTTATAAAATTAAGTGACAGAGGGCCCTCCCTGGTGGCGCAGCGGGTTAAAGCACAGCACTAAGAAGCTAAAGCCACTTCAGCATGAGTTCGATTCCCGCCTGCCCCGGAGGTGACCCACATGGCGCGGCAGACCTCTCCTGACCCGCCCATTGCTCCCCTCAGCAGTGTACTTCGTGGATCTGCCTGTTCTGCTCCTCACTCTGTCTCTGGTGAATCCCCTCACCGCCCCTGAGCCTCTGGCCTGTACCCCAGTTCTGTATGCACAAAAAAATACATCTTTAAAAAAAATTAAGTGACAGGATATAATGTCCTTTTTTCTTTTCGGGTGCATTTCAGCGCTCAAAATGGGAGCTGAGACAGAATAGAACCAGAGGGCCAAGTGCCCTCTTGAGGGAGCAAGGACTGAGGGGACAACAGAAAGGACAAGACTTGGGGTGAGAGTCGGTTCTGGAGCAGGAGGGGTCAGCATAGGTAGCGCTGGAACTTCGGGAGCTGCCTGAGAAGGAGAGGGGCCCACTGAGGTGGCGCACAGGGAGACCCAGCCAGAGGCATGCCGGTAGTAGGCTCAGCTGAGCTACTTCCATGTGTAACCACAGCACAGCCTGTGTGGGACGCATGGCCTTGGAACGATCAAACCCTATTGCACGCTCTTGCTTCCCAAATGGAACCATTGTCTCTGTGTTTAATGATTAAGTAAAAGGAAAATAGGGAGCAAAAACCAACCCTTGGCCTAGTCTGCCTGGACTCACCCATCTACTTGTAAGAGTAAGAAGCAGCAGCCTTTCACTAAACAGTAAGCTTCCGTCTTTGTCTCCACATCGGTCTTATTTTGCTTCTAGAATAATCCTCCTAAAACCTGAAGTCAGATCTTAACTTCTGCGTACACACGTGCTGACTTGCCGATACCCATGAAGACAGCAACTTTGCAGACACGCGCTGAGCTGTCTGTAACCCAAGACCACAGAGAGAGTTAAGTCATGGGGTTTTTGGTCACAGGGCCATGGAAGATCAGCCATGGGTGCGGGGAAGGGGTTAGCAAGCTCAGCCAGTCACCGGAGTGAGGTTCTATAGGAGACAGATAGGTTCGATGTGGAAATGAAAAGGGACTTTATAGACAGCTGGACTTAAAGCCTTGCTCCTCCACTGCTGTGGCAGGAACTTTGTTGCTGCTTTGCAGGGTGGGGAGACTCAATGAGAGACACAGCAGTCGGGGAGCAGGTTTGCAAGGCCAGACTCTGCTCCTGAGCAGAGGTTCCTGTGCCATTCACTGGAAGCAGCCACAGGCTAGTACAAGCTGATCATGTCACAATGGTGTGAGGCATAAGGTCCCAAGGGTGGGATAGGAACGGGGGACAAAATTTTACAGGGGACAGGGAAAGGGACATACATCAAGAGCCATTTGCGTCAGCACAGTATTTGATGTTGTCATGGGCAGAGTTACCGAGACCACCGTGGAGATGGTCACGTAATCAGGTCATCAGCCGCCTGGGGGCCGGGGCTGCCTGGTGATAGGGGCCATTCTCCATGGGGAGCCCAGGAATGCTCTGCTGTGGTCTGCAGATAACAAATGGGTCACGGTTGCCCATGAGTGGACAGCGAGTGCCAGCACAAAGGAACCCACAGTTTATTTATGCATGAAAGAACTGGGGTGAAGGCCAGAGGTATGGGGGCCAGAAAGATTCATCAGAGACAGAGTGGGGTGCAGAACAGGCAGATCCACAAAATATGCTGCTGAGGGGAGCAGTGGGGAGACAGGAGAGGTCTGCTGCGCCATGTGGGTCAGCTTGCTGGTGGGGATCGAGCTCATGTTGTAGTGGTGATGGCTTGATAGCTCTGAGACTTCAGCCCCTGCACCACCAGGGAGGCCCTCCTCTTTCCACTGGATGCTCATGACCTCTGTCCCGTCCAGATTTTATTCCTGTCACGTCACTGTGTAACCCCAGGTTGAGAGGTCAGAAGCTCCTGGGGAAGTCTGGGGTGGGGAGGCCGTTTCCCCCAGTCTCCGTCACAGGTCCCGGCTGCCACTTCTTCATGCTGCCTCCCAACCCACGGCTGGTGTGGAATCACCAAAACCTGCCCCTCCCCTGAAGAGGACCTAGAGGCCAGGGGGCGAGAGCCTGCAACACTGTGCCCAGGGGGCCCCAGGTCAAGTGTAAGGGCGAGCTTGGAGTCCTGCAGCTGCTCGCCTCTGCCAGGGGCACTTTAAAGTATTAAAAGTGTCCTCTGCTCCCAGGCAGAGGGTTCCCTTGCACTCCTGGGCAGGGGTGGCTGTTGATGAAGGGTGCTGTGTGGGTGGGGAGCGGTCCACAGTGTGGGGTGGTGGGGTCTGGGGGTGGTGGGGTCTGGGGGCGCTGGAGCAGAGTGGGAGATAAATGGAAATGCTTGGGGTGTGCGGTGGAGATGAGAAACCACCCGAATTTTTGACTTATCTTTGCACAGAACCCCCTGGCAGCCGGGGTTGATAATTCCTCACCCCTGGGAAGAAAGCAATTTCAGAGGCCTTCGGGGAGCTGGCAGCAGGGGGCAGAAGCCCGCGGTTCTTGGTCAACAGCGCCACCTAGCGAGCGGAGACGGGTAGCTCCCCGCTGGCTGGCCTTGACGGAGACGCTGGTGGGTCCTGTGGACTGTGGATCCTGTGGACTGTGGATCCTGTGGACTGTGGATCCCCTTAGTCTGTCCATGGAATTCCTGAGTCTCCTTCTCAACCTCCTCTGAAGGGGAAAAGTTTGGAAGGACATTTGGGATTCACTTGCTTGATTCGTGTCTATCAAGTGCCCATTATGCAGGACCATGTTGCCTTGGGCAAAATACGGGTATCTCGGTTGGCAATGAGCTCTGAGAAGAATAAAGCCGTGAAAGAAGTGTTGCGGGATGGTAGTTGGCGTGGGGTAGCAGGGAAGGGCCCCCTGAACGTTTCTAGTTGGACAAAGTCCTGGGAAAGAGAAGGGAACAGGAAAGGCAGCCACATAGGGGAAGCCTTCCTTGCTGGACAAAACCGAAGTGCTCATCCACATTGGGTGGGGGTGGGGGAAGTGGGGGGCTGGGATGGCTGGAGCACAGAGTGGGAGATAAATGAACTGGAAAGGAGGTGAGAATGGAAATGCTTGGGCTGTGTGGTAGGGATGAAAAGCCACCTGGAGGTTTGACTTATCCTTGCACAGAACTCCCAGGCAGCCAGCCAGGGTTGGTATAATACATTGGAAGTGTCTTGGAAAATTTCACAGTTCACATTAGCCCAGCAGAAGCTCCAGACAGCCCAGTATGAGGCTTTTTTTAATGTTACCAAGTCCTCTCCAAGCTTCTGGAGAGCTCTTTCTCCTAGGCACGTCCACCAGTTTCTTGTGAGACCAGACCAGAGTGGCCCTCAGCCCCTAACAGCTGAGGTGACATCCTGAGGGGTGTCCCAAGGCCAGTGCAAAGCCAACAGAAGACAGCAAGGCCACCCCGAAGCTGTAAAATGACTCATTCTTTCTCAGCAAGGCCTCCCCGAACCCCAACAAAGATTTCTAAGCTACTCAGTTATCATTATTATTATTATTTTTAAAAGATTTCTTTTTTACTTATGCACACATGAATTGGGGTGCAGGATAGCAGTGCAGGGAATGAAAGGATTCCCTAGAGACAGAGTGGGGAGCAAAACAGGCAGATCTACTGAAATCCACTGCTGAGGGGAGCAGCAGGGAGACAGGAGAAGTCTATTGCGTCCTGTGGGCCACTCCCTGGCTGGGGATCGAACTCAGGCTGCGGAGGCTGGTGATAGCTTCATAGTGCTGAGCCCTTAACCCCTGCACCAGGAAGGCCCCACCCAGTTATTAAACTGCCTCCTCCTGACCACCCTCCTTCCTGACCTGATCCGCATTTCCTCTCCCTTTTTCTTACCCGAGATTCACTTAGCACAAACCCTACTAAAACCTGCTTCCGGCAACCTCTTTCCGTGACACCTGGATTAATGGGTGGCCTTGCTCTCTCGTTGCCCAAGTTGACACAACTAGCATGGACTGGCTGACCTTGGCGGTCTTTCCCAGTGAGTATGATCAGCCCCCCAGTGCTACCTAGAACTACGCTTGGGCAGAGTCGGGTCCAATGACGACAGCTTATCACCACACAATGCCCTGCACCCCAGTGGGGACCAGGGCATGATGGACAAGGCGTGAAGAGTGCGCCGTGAGATATTTTTAAAATAGGAAGCATGCTACTTGTCTAAGCAAATAGGAACTGTCGGGTCTCTCCTGCGCTGACATCTGGGCTGCACTTGTGGTCAGCTCCTGCCCCTGCCCTGGGCCATCCGGGGCCTTTCAGCACACATGTGTGGTGTGCGCGTGTTTCCTGGGCACGCCGGGTTGGAGTAGTCTGCCACGGTCACCCCACAAGTCACACCTACCTCTTAATGGACGGTGGCCCCCACAGAAGCAGACGTCCACAGTAGGTAGAGGCCAAGTGGGAGCCCAGAGCCCCTCCCAGCTGAGAGAGGTTTACACCTGCAGGTAGGTAGCTGGGGAAGGAGGCAGCGACCCTAGACACTTCCTGTATGACAAAGAGAATGTGGGGGTTCAGGTCAGTGTGCACAGTGCCCACAGGTATAACTGGGGTTTCCTCGAGCCCCCCTGGCTTCTGAGTACAAGTGAGGTTGTGGCCGGTCACCCCAGTTTCACTGGCTCCACTGGAAATACCTTGCACACGGAGACCTGCCCTTTTGGGTGGTCTCACCCTCAGAGATGACCCCTAATTCTTGACAGGATGGTCGATATCTGTGGTGACAAGTCTAATACAGCTTTTTCTAGAAGTTCTTCTGCTTTTATTGCAGTAATCATGTGTTTCCTGTGCTCTTACATTAGTGGGGTGGAGGACATTGATTAGTTTATCTATGGAGGTCAAGTTCACATAAATAAACCTTCCCTTTTTTTGTAGCACAATTTGTTATCAGGTCCTGTGACTTGAGGTACATTAATAGGTATTGATTTAACACTACCGAGGGCTCTCTGGAGACACAGCAACACAAAGAGAAAAACCTCAACATGTGCACAGCAAGCTCTGTGATTTGAAATGCGTATGTGTAAAGTATCTGTCATTTCTGGAAACATCTTAAGAAATAGCAAGGGGGAGAGAGCCAACTTCCAGAGCCTATCACTTCCTTCTAGCACAATTATTATTTTTTAAAGATTTTGTTTAATTTTGCAGAGGAGAACTGGGGTGCAGGCCAGTGGTATGGGGGTTGAGAAGATTCACCAGAGACAGAGCGGGGAGCAGAATAGGCAGATTGACTGAAATACACTGTGGAGGGGAGCAGCAGGAGGTCAGGAGAGGTCTGCTGCACCCTGTGGGTCACCTCGTTGGCTGGAGATGGAACTCAGGCTGAAGAGGCTGTGGCTAGCTTCATAGTGCTGCACTTTAACTGGTTGTGCTACCAGGGAGGGCCCCAAAAGATGATCTTTCAGGGTCCACTGTGGGTGCAATGTTTTTATTGGGGTGATCTGCAAGGGCCTTCAGGACAAGCTGGCCTGGTATGGGAATAAGCAGGACAAAGGGGCCCCCGAGTCAGCTGTGAGCCCATTGGACTTCTGGCTTCTGTGCACTGCCTTCTGCCTTGAGCCATCTCTGACGGTCCAGTTTTGAGAACTATAGCTTTGTATTTGTTTCTGCTTTGCAATCATCTTGGTATTCTCTTTTCTATTTCTTGTAAAGGTACTTTCTTTTTCCATTCATCTTTCTGGGCGTGCAGTCTCCTTCAGTTCCTTCATAACATCCTGTTTTTTTTTTTATGCATACAAGAGTTGGGGTGTAGGCTAGAGGTGTGGGGTGGGGAGGAGTTGAGGGGTGAGAGGATCCACCAGAAACAGAGTGGAGAAAAGAACAAGTAGATCCATTGAAATACACCACCGAGGGGAGCAGCAGGTGAGACAGGAGAGGTCTGCTGCATGGGTCAGCTCCCTCCCATAGCACCATAGTGCTGAGACTTACCCCTTTGTGCTACCAGGGAGGCCCCATAACGGCCTGTTTTTCAGGGACTGCAGTTGCTGGTAATCTCCAGAGTTATAACAAGGTTATAACTTGGGTATAAAGAAAAGATGACATTTTCCCACTTTGTCCATGTGCGTCCTTTCTATTTCTCCCCCAGATGTGAAGTAGTGGCCAGGAGAACGTCGGTGGTGGCAGAAGGACAAGCTTGCTTCTTGAAGGCCGACTTGCTGTCCTCTGCTGAGGGAAACATTTGTATGGTCAGGCCTGACAGCAGTTAACTTTTCTAGAGAATTCACAGTAAATGACTGATCCTATCGTATATCTTCTTGGCTACTTCAGTCTAACTAGGAATATACAAAACCATAAGAATTAGATGACAGATTTATTTTAAAAGAATGTAACTCAGGAATGGGCAGATGGAAGGGAGACACATAGGGCAAAGTACACAGCAAGGATTGGAACTTCTGTGCCCTTTCTCAGCATAGTATCTCAGTATCTCTTCACCCACTTGAAGCTCCACAATTAACTTTTTAAAAGGGGAACCATTCAGTGGCATTTAGAACATTCCCACTGTTGGACCATTACTTCTGTCTAGTTCCAATTCTAAAATATCACTATCATCCCAAAAGAAAATCCTGTGCCTGGTAAGCAGTAACTAACAATTCCCTGCCATGGCCCAGATCCTGGCAACCTACAACTTGCTTTCTGTGGCTATGGGTTTATCTGCTCTGGATATTTTGTGCAAGATGGGATCACACATATGTGGCTTTTATTGTCACGTTTCTTTCACTTAGTGTAATGCTTTCAACATATATCAGTGTGGCACCATTTATTTTTAATGGCCAAGTAATATTCCATCGAATATAGCTACCACCATTTGTTTATCTATTCCTCAGATGATGGATATTTGAGTTGTTTCCACCTCTTAGCTATTGTGATAGTCTGCTATGAGTGTGTGTGTGTGTGTATGCTCATACCTGTTGAGTACCTGTTTTTACCTCTTTTGGTGTATACCTAAGAACAGAGTTGCTGGGTTATAAGGCATGCAGTGTATAACATTTTGAGGCATTTTAAAGCTATTTTCCTCTGAGGCTGAACCAATGTGCATTCCCATACCAGTATTCCAGAATCCAATGTCTCCACATCCTTGCCAACACTTACGATTTTCTGCTTTCATTAAAAAAATTATGGCATCTCGGTATGAGGAACACTGAAGTTTTCTGCCATGCCTTCAAAGTTGCAAACCCTTGAGATGCCCAGGTAGTGATGGGTCCTCTCCCCTGCCTCTATTCCCACCTACTCCACTCCAGGACCAAACCCACGCTATGTTTTCAAGGTCCCCCCATTCAGTCTGGGTCACACTCTGACATCTTGTTCAGCTTAAACCCTTGGTCCATGGAACCAAGTCAAAGGATCAATATCTGAAACAGACCCTAAACTGCCCATTCTTTTATTCTCCTGGCTTCCACCCTCAGTTCTCCAGATATGCCAGGACGTGGCGCTCTGCAGCTGGGCATTCACACTAGCAATTTCCAGTTGCCAGGAAAGCCTCATGCAGCTGCCACAGGAGAGGAGGCTTTGGAAACTGGATCATTTGGCTCCCTCGCCTGTGAATATGCTGTGTGACATCAAAGAGGAAATGCCTGGGGCAGGTGGTAGCTGTTTCCTGGACTCAGGGTAGGTAGATGGGATTGAAGAAAGATCCAGAGTCATCAGTGAAGAAGCAGCTGCTGAAATCCTGGGAGGAAGTAAGATGGAAAATGTGTCAGTGGGCGAGGAACAGGAATGACAAGTCCTGCTTGAGGTTTCGAGTAGTCCTTCAATTTTAGGAGCACTGTCAGGAGCGGCACAGGCTGTGGGCAGCTCTGGGTACACATTGCTGATGAGTGAGCACCTCTGCTAGAAATGGAAACACAGACTGGTCCGTGCTCATTCGCTGAAACCAAGTGCACCGGCATTTTGCTGCCGAGGACCACGTGATCGCTTCTATTCCTTGTTGATGGCAACTAAGGCACAAGGAATAGACGCTGGTGTGTTATTCAAAAACGCAATGGAGCATTTTCATAGGGGCGTTATTTCAACTTTTCATTCTTTCTCTGAGCTTAGTGGGTCACTAATTATTTTAATTAATTAATTTTTTTTTTGTATTTCTAAAGGACAGTTTTGTTAGGAAAAGGGGACAGGAAGAGAGGCAGCTGTGCACTCACAAGTGGGCAAGAGAGTGCTCATTAATTATTATTTTTTTAAGATTTATTTATTTGTTTATTCATACAGAGATGGGGTATAAGCTAGAGGTGCGGTGTGTGTGTGTGAGAGAGAGAGAGAGAGAGTCTTCACCAGAGACAGAGCTGGGAGCAGAACAGGCAGATTGACGAAGTACACTGCTGAGGGGAGCAGCGGGCGGGTCAGGAGAGGTCTGCTGTGCCCTGTGGGTCACCTCCGGGGCGGGGATCGAACTCACACTGAAGCAGCTGTGCTAGCTTGCAGTGCTGCGTCCTAACCTGCTGCGCCACCAGGGAGGGCCCCCCTCATTGATTATTTTAATGGAAGTTTGTTCTAAAGGTGGCTGAAGGCCCTGTAATCATGCTATCACGTGGACAAGGCATTTCAGAATATTTAAGATGGCCACTTCCTAGGCCCTTAGTTCGCTCAGCTTCTTCCCCAGAGATCTGCTCCCACACGTGGGGGCTTGAGTTAGCCTCAGTCTATAGACAACTCCATCTTAGCTCGCTCCCTGGAAGGCTCTGCCTGACTCTGACTTTCAGCTGAGAGCAACATGCACTTCCACTGGCATTCCTGGTAGAGTTTCTTTCTTCTGACCTCTTGCTTGCTTCAGCAACTCTCAGGAGACAGTGGGAGATATCTTTTGTAAAATGAGATTTATTCTATATCGAGAGCAGGGCAGAATCATTTGTCTATATCCAAAAGGACAGGTTTATTATAAAAAGGGAGAGAAAAGTAAAGGCACTTGCCCCTACACTAGCGGACAGAAAGAGTTGCCCAGAGGCTGTGGAGACAGGCAGTCCTGCTGGGGGGGAGGGGAAGGGCTGTCACTGCTGCTACTGCTGGTGCTGCAAAGGGAGAAGCTAGGTGAAAAGAAGCACCTGCATAGGCAGGAAGGGAGCTGCCTAGAATCACTTGTTGTGCATCATTTCATGCATTGACTATTGAGGGATAGGATGCTACTTTTCCTCCTTCTATGCTCCCAATCCATGAACATAGTATGCTCATAGATTGACAGGTTCTCTTGACCTATTTAGGCCATTTCCTATGAACATACCGCCCATTTCCTTCCATCCCCAGAGCGTTTAATCATATTTTTCAAAGCTGTTATTATCATCTGAAGTTATCTAGGTTTGTTTACTTGTTTATGAGTTAACTTTCTGTTCTTGCATCTAGAGGGTAAGTTTCATGAGTGTGGTGTTTTTTGTGTCTTTCCCCAGCATTTAGAATAATGCTTGACCACAGAGAGGTACTCACAAAGTGCTTGCTTTATTACTTTATTATTGGAATAAAGTAAGTTACATTAATAAACAAAAATAAAAATTCTAATAAATAATATAATGACTAAATAATAAAAAATATTTGACTTAGTAATTAAAATCCTACAGAAATTAGCTTTCCATGACCTCATCAAACTGTCAGGCTTGCTTCACTCGAACAATGATACTGCTCAGACTTAACTATTATGAATAAATGTCAATAAACTATACTAGTGGCTCTCAAATAATTGAGCACCCCCAAAGAACTTTTGTTTATGTGGATTATGTCTATTTTTGTTTAGTACAAGAGGAATGGAAACGGAGAAGAGTTCAAAATACTTATTCCTGAAAAAAAAACTGTATACAAGCACACATTGTACACAAATGAACAATGATGTAATATATATTAATATATATATAAAGCTGTAAACCCTTTATACATTAACATATAGAACCATCTCGCAGATATGTTGTTATATGAAAGGAAACACAAGGTCTATTTCTGTTTAAAAATATATCCATAAGATCACGCGTTAAGTGGCTTCTTTTATGAACTCAATGGAGAGAGAGGCAGGCAGCTTATTTTTCTGTTATGTCCATTCCCGCCCCCCGCAACCACATATACTTTGAGGGGTAGGAGGGACAGGCTTCCTGACTTTTTCAGCTCTTCCAGAGAGTAAAACACTTTCCCTTCACGGCCAATTCTGAATTGCTCTCTTTCTCTATGGCTACCTCCTTGTCTCCTCCCATTTCTTCTCCATCTTCTCCTGCTTTGGGATGAGGAGAGGGAACTTGAAGGAGAGGAGTGGAGACCTCCCTGGTGGTGCAGGGGTTAAAGACACAGTGCTATCAAGCTATCTGCAGCCTCTCAATACTAGTTTGATCCTGGCCAGGGAGCTGACAAACCCCACCCCCCAGCACAGCAGACCTCTCCTATTCCACCCCCCTCCCCCGCTCCCCTCAGCAGTGGATTTCAGTCATTCTGCCTGTTCTGCTCCCCACTCTGTCTCTGGTGAATCCTCTGACCCCCACACCTCTGGTCTGCACCCTAGTTCTTGTATGCATAAATAAATAAAAATGAATCTTTAAAAAAATGCATGTTGGGCCCTCCCTGGTGGTGCAGCGGGTTAAAGAACAGCACTAAGAAGCTAAAGCCACTTCAGCACGAATTCTATCCCCAGCCCTGGAGGTCACCCACAGGGCGAGGCAGACCTCTCCTGACCCCCCCGCTGCTCCCCTTAGCAGTGTACTTCCTCCATCTGCCTGTTCTGTTCCCCACTGTTGAATCCTCTCACTGCCCCTGCACCTCTGGCCTGTACCCCAGTTCTGTATGCACAAATAAATACATCCTTAAAAAAATGCATGTTGACCTACAGGCTTAGTACTCATCAGTAAAGTTTTGACTCTTACTAATCTTTCTAAAGCCATTAATAAACACTAATACTCATTTCAGATTATATGTAGCAATGTATCTTTTATCCTTTTCAACTCAACTGAAAATTTTTAAATCAGGAAAATGCCCAACTTTAGAGCATTAAGTGAGATTAATGCTACAGAATTTTTGGAAAATGAGGACTCAGCTGTCGCACTTGGTAGCTGCTTTTGAAAAGATCGGGTGCTTCCGAAGGGCAGGAGAGGATGTGGACAGAAAGTGACTTCCTGAGTTGGACAGCCCGAGCGAGCTGCACAGGCGTCCAGGGCTGGCTGACTTGGCCAGCAGTGCCCCGGGGGCCCCTTGATCTCCCTGAGGCCGTCTGGTGTCACACATAGTGAGAAGGCTGGCAGCGAGCAGCGGGCAGCCTCCCGTCCCATGATGCAGCCTCAGCAGAGCCGGATGTCAGCTGGTGCCTCTTACAGCCCACTGCTGTGTTTCTCAACAGCTTATCAAATAAAAACCAAAGAACATCGCATTCAAAACCAAAACACCAGATTTTTCCTATTTACTTAAACAAGGAAATTGCAGCATTAAAACAAAAAAGGCCTTAAAAATTCCAAAATCAAAATTGAATTCATTTCTTTCTTTCAAAAATTTATTTATGCAGAGAAGAACTTGGGGGGGGGGTGTCAGGCCAGAGGTGCAGGAGGTGAGGGGGCGGTGAGATCTGCAGGATAAGCGGATTTCCTGAAATCCACTGCTGGGGGGAGCAGCGGGGAGACAGGAGCGGTCTGCTGCGCCCTGTGGGTCACCCCCTGGCCAGGGATCGAACTCCTGCTGCAGTGTCTGCTGATAACTGGATAGCGCCGAGACTTAACCCCTGTGCCACCAGGGAGGCCCCAGCAGAACTTTTGGGAGAGTGGAAATGTTCTCATCTGCACTGTCTGCTATGTGGCCCCGGGTGGCACTAGGGAGGTGCCCTGGAGAACAGGCTCTCATAATTATAATTGACATCAAGCTGAAGAGCCTCCGTGGCCAGTGGCGACTGTCTTGGACAGTGCTAGGAGAGGGATGGTGAGTAGGAGGGAGCTGGTGGCTTCTCCACATGCCCTGAGCAGCGCTGAGGGGACAGGACATACTTTTGTAGCTTCCATTTGGCAAACGGAAGCAGAGAGGCAAAGCGAGTCACCTAAGGCCATGCTACGAGTGGGTAGCAAAGCACAAGCCAGAGCTGTTGCGCTAACCCTCCGGTGATCCGGAGATGAGACACACACAGGGAATTACACATGTAACAGAGCCTGAAGTGTGCTGGGGAACGTGTGAACACAGGGCAGGGAGTCTAATGAGGGGAAGAGCATCTGGCCAGGGAGGAAAGAGGTGCCTCCGTGGGCTTCTAGCTGTGCTGGAAATTTGGGCAGGCTTTTGAGGGGCAGCTCCTTGTAAAGGAGGAAGCCAAATAACCCAAAGGGGAGGCCCCGGGGAAGTGGCGGGTGTGCGACCTACATTGAAAATACATGTCAGAGCTTTGCAAGACGAGAGCCACAGAGGTTTTCTTGACAAATGGGTCCACTTCCTTTTTCTGTCAACACTCACTGTGTAAATGACCTGTCTCCTTCTCTGTGGACTGTAAGTCTAACTTTACTGCTTGAATATCTCACCTCCTTCCTCATTCTCAGACCCACAGCTTGATTTCTGCTGACTTGTGTTTTCTCTGATCTTAATATTTATTCGTATTCATATCATTTTATTATGTGCTTATTTGTTGAAATGCTCAGTCCTTTAGAGAATGTGCCTGGGTAGAAGTAACACAGTATGGGGTCCTCCCTGGTGGCTGAGGGGTTATGTCTCAGCTGTCTCCCCACTGTGGCCTGGGAGTGACCCCCAGGGC
>NW_004567139.1:3721379-3726077 GCF_000260355.1 Condylura cristata
AGACAGAGACACAGAGACAGAGATGGAGACAGAGAGAGAACCTGTCTTTCCCAGCTCCTCCTGCACAGCTTCTGGTTCCCAGCCCTGATAACTGGCAGTGTCCCAGCGGCCCCCAGCCTCTGCCTCGGGCTGTGTCCCGAGTCTCCTGTCTGGAGAGGGCTCTTTCCCTGCCCCTTCCTCACCAACTCTTCCTCATTCTTACCCCAGTTTAGGAGTCAACTTCCCTGAAGCCCTTCCTGCCTTCTGAACCGCTTCCTGGCGTGGAGCTCTCTCTCTCCCCCTAGAGGCCAGGGGCAGTGTGGGGACCCCCGTCCTAAGGGGCACTCCTGGTAGAGTGGGGGTGCATACTCCCCGGCTTTTGAAGGCCTGGTTGATGGCCCTGGCAAGTCAAGGTAGAGTATAGCAAGTGTGCACAAGCCTGAAAGAAGATGACATAAAATTCCAGCTGTGCAGTTTCAAAGTTAGGGTGAATCTGGAACTCATTGCACTATTGCCACTTGGGGCGCCATGTTAGTGGGTCGGGAACTATCCCCACCTGCCTTGGGATCAGGTTTTGTTAAGGGGAAGGATGTCCTAAAGGAACGCCGCAGAGTCTTGTGGACTCCGACCCCTACTCCAGCTTTCTGGACTCTACCCCCAACCCAAGCATTGGAAACTACAACTCCCAGCAGCCCCAGGGAGAGAACTGCGAGGACCCAAGGGCGGAGCTAGCAGGAATTCTGGGACATTTCGGGGATAAATAGGGCGCGATTGCCTCTCTCACGCTTTAGCTTGGAAAGCAGCTCTCCTTCCCGCGTGACTTGTGACTCGTGACTCATGACTCGGTGTGTTCAGTCAGCCTAGCCGTAAGGTATTCCAGTTACTAGGTATCCTGCTCTCTTTCCCTGGGTTGTTTCCTCTTCCTTTCCCCTTTTGTAAATAAACCCGTTATTGACCCTTTTGTGTGTACCTGCAGTAGAACTGAACTGTGAGCACGCAGGTGAGGCCCCACGGACAGGCGACCCAGTCCACTCTGGGCTACCCTGTAACAGTTTATTTTTTATTGTTTTTTTAAGTTTTATTTTATTTATTTATGCACATAAGAGCTGTGATGCAGGCCAGAGGTGCAGGGGTTTGGTGGGGTGAGAGGATCAGAGACAGCTTGGGGAGATGTCAGGCGGATCCACTGAAATGCACTGGAGGGGAGCAGTGAGGAGACAGAAGAGGGCTGCTGTGCCCTGTGGGCCACTCCCTGGCTGGGAATCAAAACCATGTAGCAATGGCTGCCTAGGTAGCTTCACAGTGCTGAGCCTCAACCCACTGTGCCATCAGGGAGGCCCCAGGGTCATATTTAAATGGATAGAAGCTTAGACTACATGGAGGGAGGGAGGCGGGAGGATGTAAACCCAGGACGCCAAAGTCAGTTCAGGGGGCAGGGTGACACAGAGGTTCGTGCAGAAAATGGACAGTGATAGAAACAGACAAGACCAGTTCATCAACAGGATGAGGAAGCATTCGGAACTGGAACACCCAGCTCTGTCCTGGAATCAGTCCAGGAGCAGGCAGAGCTGGAGAAGTAAGCGAGGATCCAGTCTAGAAGGGTCAGCCAAGAGAGCTCTTGCTAAGGTTCAGTGGTAACCCCATTATTAAGACTATTTGCACATAGAATGTCTGCTCCAAAGAGCACAAGCGTACAGGCTTTCTTGGTATAGATGTTAGACTTTTCTATGACTTTCTCCAACTAGAATACTTTCTAGTATGGATCCTCTCCTGTTGAGATGGCCACTGATCAGGGCTGCCTACCCGGGGGTCCACCTTCAGGCATGGCTGGATCAGGGTTGGTCGGGGTGACCAGGCAGCTGGGCTGTCCGTGCAGTGGTGACTTGCTGGCGTCCAGGACCACAGTGATCACTCTTTCCTGAGCCTCCCTTCTTGCATGCCATGCAGACTGCATAGCTCTTATAATTAATTAGAGGGTAATTTCCTAATTATCCAGACAGGAGCCTGGGAATTTTCATAGCAGTATTTTCCAGGACAGGATGAGGGACTCGGTCAAAATTCTGATCTGTCAGCAAAGAAAAAAACCCCACATGACCTAGTTGGAAAAGGAATTTATTGAGGATATTTGGAAAACTCAGACATTCTGGGAAGGCAGGCGAAGCAGCCTCGGGGACCGTGCTGGTGGGAGTGGGGGGTATATATAGAACCCACCATCGCCCAGTGGAGATTGTAAGGTCCCTCGGACAGCACAGGGCAAGGAGACAGAAGGCAGGAGGGGAAGGCGTGATTGAGCTCCCGGGCGGGGGAGGGCTGCAGGCCCCGCAGAGGGGCTAGGGAGCACGCCCAGTTCACTGGCTGGGGCTCTCTTATACGTCCTGCTCTGTCGGGCCTGGGGAGGTGGTGGACAAGCACCAGTGAATCCTGCGGTCCTTTTGGCCAGGGGTCTGCTGGTTCAGGGTCTTTGATCCCTATCAGAGCAGCTACCTGGGGGAGGGAGCGGCAACCTGGGGCCACATCCTGAGGCCAGCTCAGCAGCTTTATGCCATCCTTGTGCCTGTGCCGCTCTGGAGGCCTGGGTGAGGGGCCTGGGTGACCTTTCAGAGATGACTGGGTAAGGACCCTATTCAGGATTTGCTCCACGCCAGAGACAGAGAAGAGGGGTTAGTGCCAACAATGTAGACTCGACTTTCTGTACGTTGTTCCTGTATCTTTTTTAAAAAACTGATTTATTTATTTTTGCATAAAGAACTGGAGTGCAGGCCAGAGTTGTGGGGGGTGAGAGGATTCCCCAGAGACAGAGTGGGGAGCAGGACAGGTGGATCTACTGAAATACCCTGCTGAGGGGAGCAGCGGGGAGACAGGAGAGATCTGCTGCGCCTTGCCGGTCAGCGCCCTGGCTGGGGATTGAACTGCTGCGCCCTGGCTGGGGATTGAACTGCTGCTGCAGTGGTGATAGCCTGAGAGCTGAGACTTAACCCCTAGGCCACCAGGGGGGCCCCAAACTCACACATTCTGAGGGAACCCAGCACCATCCCCTCCACCCCTCCAGTTAGGGTGAACAGGCAGCCTGGGGCCGGAGCCCCTCCCAGCTGGGCCTTCTACTTCCCAGAACTGTTGTCACTCCTGGGACCTTCTCATGGCCTCAGTTCCATTCATTTGCATTCCCCCCACTTTCCCAGTTTTATTCCAGAACAAATGGTTTTACAACAGAGCTGATTAAAGCCCAGGATGCTTCCCTACCTTCACCCACTAGCCAGCAGTAGAGCTACTGCTTTGCTGTGGGTCTGGCTCAGTAACCGACTTTTCTGGAATCCAGAACAAAGTCCTGGACAGGGGCCAGCTGCTGTGGCCAGTGACTCTCAGCTGGTGCCTGCCTGAGGGGTGGGGGCGGGGTGAGGGCTGGGGAGGCAACCTCCTGTGTAGAGGCCTCAGCCCACCCTCCTGGGCTCCTTTTTTAGTTTAAATCAACAACACTATCTCTCACCTGGATCTTTATAACAAGCTCCCAGCAAGTGTCTTGCTCCTGGCTCCCTCAAAGTCCCTGATCCTGCACCCCACACAGACACACATCGTGGGCAGAATGACAAGCTGTGTGCCGCCTGGAGTCTCTTCTCTGCAAATGGCCCTATTACAGTTTACACACCAGGAATAATTTTTAAATTGGTTAAAAAAAAACAAAACCCAGAATAATCTGACATCTGGAAATGACATGAATCTTTATCTAAAATATACAAAGAAATCTTTAAACTTAACATGAAAACAAACAACCCAATTAGAAGCCGGGCTAAGGAGTTGCTTTCTGCATTTACTTCTGGAGGGACACGGGGCAAGTATCCCAGGGGCCAGGTAACCCCAAAACTCCTCTGTGTGGTCTTCTTGGGCCCCCTAAGCCTGGCTGAGTCGTCTCTTTAGAATGCCTCATACATTCTTTCTGTGGAAAGTACCCATGTTCCTTGATGGTCTCCGGGATAACAAAAGCTGGCCTCCGTTTCCCTCAACCAATGAAAGGAAACCGAGCTTGAGAAGAAACAAAGGAGATTCATTTGTCGACAAACTGAGGAGGGGGCGGACTGGTGACTGAAAGACCCCTCCCTGCTCTCTGGCAGAGGGCAGGGGTATTTATACAAAGGAATAAAACCAAAGGGAGCCGTGGAGTGTCTGCAGCAGAGACTGGAAGGACCAGCAGACCCTTCTGAGGCAGGCAACAGGCAGTCAGGTTAGGCCTGGGGCAACAGCTAGTTTTGTTGACACCTGATGTTTAACTTCCTTGTTATCCTCTTAGGGATGTCCTGCCTTCACCTCAGGATAAATGCAACAGATAGGAAGGCTCATGCATGGGGCAGGAAGAGGGACTTGTCCTGTTTCACCGCATCACCCTGAGTCTGGGAGCTTTTGAGGATGAGACCCGTATTTATCTCTGCATCTCTGGCACCCAAGGCTAGCTGTGTGGATGCTCAGCAACATTTTTAAAGATATCTGAAGCCGAAATCCACAAGAGGATGGATTTCAGGATCTGTGAATCCCCTGGAACAGGACAGGAAATATTATGTGTGTCTGTTGGGGCATTTTTGGAGGGAGAACTTCTCAGAGGGGACCATGATCAAAACTGGTTTAAGAGTTCCTGAAAGTGGGCCCTCCCTGGTGGCGCAGCGGGTTAAAGCACAACACTGAGAAGCTAAAGCCACTTCTGCATGAGTTCGATTCCCGCCTGCCCCGGAG
>NW_004567139.1:3727342-3731817 GCF_000260355.1 Condylura cristata
AAATCTTAAAAAAAAAAAAACAACAAAAGCACCTGCAAAAGGGAGTGTCACCAGAGGAAGAATATTTAGAAGAGACTCTTACAGTCTCCGGCCTGACTTGATTCACTCTGGTGATGACTAATTGGCTGGTCATAGCACCCCGTTTTTGTTCAACCACTTGTCTGGATTGTAAGGTACTTTTTCAGCTGAGACTAACCTTGAAATTGAGGGATGATTGAGCTAAGCAGATTACCCTTCCTAAGGCGGGCCTCACCCTATCAGTTAAAGGTCGAGAGAAAAGACTGAGTTCTGTCTTTACCAAGTCACCCTGCTTCTCTCCTGCCGCACGCCCTGCAGATTTTGGACTTTGCAGCTCTCACAATCACGGGCACAGACTGATTCCTTAAAATAAATCTTTCTATATAAATACACATTCTATTGCTTCTATTTCTCTGGGGAATCTGACTAATCGCCTCTATTGCTTGTTGAACGTTGTGGATTGAAATATGCTACTTTGGATGGGCATTATTTTTTTTTGTTATATTCTTTTTTTAAAACAAAAAAGTATATTTACACAACATTGTACACATTTTTTCCCCAACCCAAATGGAAACCCCCCCGGGTTCCCAACAACAAAGCAACCATGTGCCATCACCATAATCCCGTGCATTTCCCTCCCCCCTACCCTGTTGTATGGGCATTATTTTTAATTTGGAAAACTTTTTAGTATTAAACCCAAAGCTTGCCACTTGTCTAATTTCATGGTTAACAGTTCGGTGAATGTGTGAGATAAACACCCTTCCTTGGTGTAGGTAGGGAGACAACTAGAGAAAGGCTGGGTTTGGGTGCTTGTGGGAATGGGGCTGTGGTGGGACCACATCCTTGTTTCTGCAAGAGATATCGAAACCACTAGTAGGTGGTGATGACCTGGAAAGTTCTCCTTGGAAATCTGAAATGTTTGGATCTAACCATAGCCAATGAAAACTTTAGGTAGCAGAAACATGAAGTAATGGGCCAGGAACTTAGTCTCCTTTTATGGTCCGGCTCTCTTAGTTCTACTTCCTGCATGGGCCAGTGATATCACTATGTTAATTTTCCTTTAAAACGGTCAGTTCATGGGGCCTCTCTTGTGGTGCAAAGGATTAAGTATCAGCCCTATGAAGCTATCACCAGTCACTGAATTTGATCCTGGCCAGGGAGTGACCCACATGACCCAGCAGACCTCTCCTGTCTCGCCCGCTGCTGCTCTCAGCAGCGGATTTTGTTGATCTGCCTGTTCTGCTCCCCACTCTGTCTCTGATGAATCCTCGCAGCGCCCCCGCCCCCACCTCTAGTATTTTATGCATAAATACTTTTTAACAAAACCTTAAAATGGTTTATTCGTATTTCCTAGATACTGTAACAACAAGGAAGGAATTTTGTTCTAAAGAGAAAAATTGACTTACCCAGCTACTCTGGCTGAGCTTTTCAAGGACATAGGCTGTCAGGCTTTTCAAGATAAGGCTGGCAGGCCTTGGCCTCAAGGGCAGGCCTCTGGAGAAAGGGAAATTACACTAAACATCCTCGCAACCATTGTCATTTTAGAAGTATCATTTATAAGTGTGATTCTCACCTGGGCACCAAACACTGAATGTCTTCACACCCCTGGGAAACCACTATGGGCTGTTCAGTTTTTGGGCAGCTGTGTCAGTGACCCCTCTCTAGGTTCAATCACTTACTGTTTGGCCCTCCCCCGCCCCTCCTTTGTCTTTTAAAGCCCCAGCATAGGAGTTAGCAGCTAGAACAAGGCTGGGTAGCACCGATCCTGGAGACAGCTGGAGGCTGGACCCACACGGAGCAGGGACATACGCTGGGCGTATGTCCAGCTGCCCCTCCCAACCTTTGGTTTAATGCCACCAGCTCGCTTATTTCCTTGTTCTTAAGGCTGTGGCGATGGGACACGGTGCGTCTCAGTCTTAACCTTGTAGTCTGGGTAGCACTGGAGGAAGGGAGGAGAAATGGGGTGCAAGCTGACATGCATTTACTGTATACATGTAAGGACACACCTTGCCCGGCACCTTCTATTTGTACTTGCTGCCCAGGAGCGTGCTAAGAACACTGCCAGGTGGTATGGCCTTGGGCAAGTCACTTCTCCACACACCTTGTTTTCCTTCTGTAGCAAAATAGTACCCATGCCATAGAATGGCGAGAATACACGAACTAGTGCTCATAATGAATTTAGAACAGGCCTGCTCTGGAGTGACATACCTGTTTGCAGTGATTAACGTTCCAAGTTCATTTTAACACAGTCCTGCTTATGCTTTGACCATTGAGGAAACTGAGGCGCATGGAGATTAAGTTAATTACCGGAGATGGATGAGCCTAAAACCAAATTCAGATTTATCCGAGGGCATGTTTTCCTCTCACAACATGACGGGACCTGCTCAGTGCTATCGGATTGCCTCTCCTCTTGCCGGCTTAGGGTTCAGTTTATTAGCTCTGCTTTGTACTGACAAGGGTGAAATCCTATATGACGGAAGGCTCTGTCTTTAATCCCCATTCCACCCATCCCTGGCCAAAGGGCAAACGGTATTTGGGGGTTTGGTGGGAGGTGAAACTTCCGCCCTGTAGTCCAGGCTGCCATTCTAATTGGCTCCTTGATTTGCTTGTGGTCTGCTGGAATAAAGGAACAAGACTGTGATAGCCTGTGGACTTGGGGGAGCAGGTGGTATCACACTGCAGTGATGTGCAGCAGAAATAGAACATGAGCCCCATGTGATTAAACACTTCAGCAGTTGTATTTGTTTTAAAGATTTTATTTTTGTATTATTGCAAAGGAGAATTGGGGTGTAAGCCCAATTGGGGGTGAGAGGACTCACCGGAGACAGATTGGGGAGCAGAACAGGTGGATGTACTGAAATCCATTGCTGAGGGGAGCAGCGAGGAGACAGAGGAGGTCTGCTGCATCCTGCGGGTCAGCTCCCTGGCCGAGGGATGGAACTCAGAGGCCTGCAACCCTGATAGAGCTGAGAGAACCCCTAGGCATCAGGGAGGCCCTAGTAGTTATATTTAAGAGACAAAGGTGAATTTTCAAATAATATTTAAGTAATTGACCCCCACTAGTATCATT
Organism: Condylura cristata; assembly: GCF_000260355.1. Lineage (NCBI taxonomy): Eukaryota > Metazoa > Chordata > Mammalia > Eulipotyphla > Talpidae > Condylura > Condylura cristata. Next base: position 3,730,431 of record NW_004567139.1, read on the forward strand.
TCACTCTGGAACCAGTCTAGAGATAATTGAGATGTCCGACATATTCTTTCCCTAGTGTATTAAATCCGTTGTATTTTGCACATGTGGCTCTAGAACTACATACCGCGTAGTGCAGCAGCTACTATCATGGAAGGATCTCTATTTATTAAGAGACTATATGGTTGAAACTGTCGCCTGCATTCCAGAACTCCCCTCACAGGTAGATACTCTAAAAAAAAAAAAAAAAAAATTCCAGATCTCCCGTCACAGGTAGATGCTCTAAAAAAAAAAAAAAAAAAAAAAAAAGGCTGAAGGAGTACAGAAGTAGACTCTCCAGCCTGCCTGTCCCCATCATCCCCATTATTGGCTTCTGCAAGTCGTGAAGAGCCTTGTGCCTATCTGCACGCATCACACTTCTCAGGAGACCCGTTCAGGTGTGATGGTGGGGGCATTCCAGGTGCTGGAAAGACTCAGGCCTCTCTTGGACCCAGCGAAATCAGTGCCAGTGTCTTGTGCCACAGAGATGGTGAGGCCTGCACCGACGACCTCAGCACCCGGCGCGGGAGGAGAGCAGCCCGACGCGCCCAGCAGACTCTTGGCAGGGCTCAGATTTCCTGGACCGGAGGCTCACGAGGCCCAGGCGGGGCACAGGATGCGCGGCCCAGCGTTCTCCTCCCAGGCTTCCGCCGGCCCCGGGCCTCGCGGCGCAGCTGCGGCAGATCCGCCGGGGCTGGACACGGAGGAATCTCCCCGCCCCGGCCCCGTCCTCCTCCTGCAGGGGCCATGGGGCGGAGTCGCCCACCTGTCATCCAAGACGCCCCACGTGGGTCGACTCGGGCTGGGGGTGGGGGTTCGAGGGAGGGAGAAAAGGCCGAGGCGGCGGGGGAGGCCGGGGTGAGAAAGGGGAGGAGAGAGGCGCGGACGCGAGAAGGCGCTCCCGACAGCGGCGCGGAGAGGGAGCGGCGAGCCGAAGGCGGGGGACCAGGAGCCGGCAGGCGTCCATCGCGGAGCAGGTGAGGCTGGCCGGGCAGGTGAACCGGCGGAAGCGCGGGGCTGGAGAGACGGGGTGAGGGAGAAGATCCCGAAGTGAAGACCGGGCTGCGGATGAGGGACGCGAGGTGGAAAGAAAAGCCGAGGAGAGCGACTCTAGCGTGCGGACCCGCCCAGGTCCCAGCTAAAGGGGCGCAGGAGCAACCGAGGCCACTGCGCCTTTAAGGTTGCCCAGACGACGGCTCTGGCCAGAGCGAGGCGCATTGACGTCAGCAGCCGAGCGCGGATTGGCTGCTGCCGGGTCGTTTCCGGTGGAGCCGCCGCGGAGCCGCTATCGCGGAGTGGACCCGGGCTGGGTGGGAACCGCTGAGGGAGCTCCGCAGGTCGCCGCCTCGCACCGCCAGTCCCGTGCCCGCCG
>NW_004567139.1:3732272-3742609 GCF_000260355.1 Condylura cristata
GCGAGCCGCCATCGTTCCGCGGCCTTTCGCGAGGCCGCCAGCCCTTGGTTTCCTCTCGGCCGCCTCGTCATCCCCAGCAGTCGTTCTCCCTCTCTCCCCGGGATTCCCACCCCCACCCGCACCTTCGTCTGGCTCCTAAATTTCCTTTTGTCCGCTCTTCCTCGCCCCTGTCTGGATTCCTCCCCACCCCCTCTCCCTCGAGGCCTTTCACCACCGCTGTGGCCTTCCGGCTGGAGCAGGATGGAGGATCGGCCTCCCGTCCGCATTTTGTGACCACGAGTGTGGGCACAAGTGACATGAAGGACACTTTCCTGTCCTTCCTCTCGGAAACCCGCGGTACCTGTTAACTCTTCCAGCGCAGCGCACGTCCCGTGCCAAAGGATTTAACTACTTAAGAGATTCCCTGGAGATTGGTCTTTTCATCGGGGGAAAGAAAGCTAACACTTCCTCGAGATGACCCCAAGGAAATGTTCTTGGCAGGTCTGAGGGGGTGCGGTCTGAATCAGCAGCGGTTTCTCAAAGTCTTATAAATATGCTTCCCCCCAATCCCTTTTGAAACCGAGTTTTGTCACAGTTGCATCTCCAAAAGAAAGAATATGAGGTTTTCTTATAGAGACTGCAGTGGAAGTTTTGAAGTACTTGATTTCGGGGGTATGGTCGGGCATGTAAACCCCTAGATTTCTAGGGTTTATCTAGGCAATTTTGGCTAAAGGTCCTAAGACTATGAAATTTGGATATTCAGGGGTTCAGTGGTGGCTGCGTTCATGTGGACAGTTTTGTTAATGTGCTGTCTTTTTACTGGTGTCTTCTTTTTGGTCTTTTTAATACAGAGTTTCAAACAGACCAGTTTCATCTCGTAGACCCTCCCCCCCTTTTCATTTCTGCCTTGCCCTACCCCGATCTAATCAGAGGATGATCTCTCTGACTCTAGTGTACTATGTATTTTTCTAAATACAATCTGCTTTCCTGGAATATGTCCGAGTGTTTTGAAGCATAAAAGATCTGATTTATCATTGCTTTGGGTGGCTTTCAGTATTAGGGCCTTCAGTGTTATTGAAATGCAGAAAATCCTGCTGAAAATGGATTCTCAGTTCATAAGATTGTCTACACTTGAAGAATAGTTACAAATCTACGCTAAAGTAAATGAACTTTTTTTGAGTTTTTTTTTTTTTTTTCCCTTCCCTGGAGTGTCTGTTGATTCTTTTTCTGTGGTCTCTAGCTTATGTGCTTGTCATGGAGCTGCAGATTTTCTCATGGTCTCTGGTAATTAGCCTGTCACTGACCTTTAGCATGAAAGTTGTCAAAACAAAATGAGTAATAGGGTAGCACTTTAGCTCTTAACTTCGGAATTTCTGTTTCTCTGCTTTTATATTTATAGTTTCATGTCAGTGGCTTTGAGTGCGTTATAGTTGGAAAAGTCAAATTAGTATGGCTTTCAGCGGCAGAGTGGAGGGACTGACTCTTGCTTATATCTCACCATTTTTAGTCATTAGGAATTGGAAGGAAAGGCTGCTCACTCTTTGTTAAATTGCCAAAGTTTTAATCCCAGGTTAAGGTTAGATACTCATTACTGTAACCTACACATTACTATTTTACTTAATTTCAAGGTAGTTTGAATCCTCTAAAGTGTATTTAGTTTATTGAACGTTCATCTAAGTTTAAACTCTAATGTGCTTTCCTGTCCAGGTGAAGGAAATATTTTTGACACTTCCCTGACCCATTCTTTCATTTAGTTATTAGGAAGACTTTTTTACTCACTAAGTATTTTCCCTCTCACCTGTAGGTAAGTGTGTTATCATTCAGGGGTGGAGTCTGATAGAAGATTCTGGAGTAAGATTGCTTTTAGAATTCATCTTGGCTTCCGTTTGTGTGCTTAATTTTTGATTACCTTAGTAGTTGGCTAATCAGATCCCTTGTTCAGTGGTGTGCCCGGTGACCTTAGGCCTCTCCCTCGGGATAGGCGTTACGCATATCGGGCATGTCAGATGTTCTCCTTTGTGCTTACTTGCTTTCCCTGAGAGCAGACTTGTGTGCCCTTGTAATCCTCTGTCCTGTTTACCGGTTACACACTTCTCGCGTCATCATGATTTCTTTTGTGCAGGGTTTGAACTGAATGAAATTCCCCTAAGGGCCTGACTCCCCTGCAGCCGCCTCTGCAGGGGATAGTGGCTCTGCTCCTCCCAGGAGCTGAGGTCATTGCCTCTCAGACTTGCTGCCTGCAGAGGTGGGCCCAGGAAGCGCTCTGGAAGATGCAGTTTCTCCAGATAGTGTTTTCCCTGGCCCCCACCTCCCTGTTGGGGAAAAACCTACTTGGTGAGAAAAAAAGGTCTGTGACTCAGTTGCTTCATGCATTTGTTAAGTCAAAGGCCCAATTGGTATTTGCCCTTGATCGGTCACTTACACGGCATGTGTGGTCTTTCCTTGCAGAGACCATGGCGTCTGGCAGCAGCGCCGCCTGTGAGGAGGAGCGCAGCCTCCGCGAGTGCGAGCTCTATGTCCAGAAGCACAACATCCAGGCGCTGCTCAAAGACTCTATCGTGCAGCTGTGCACTGCCCGGCCCGAGAGGCCCATGGCCTTCCTCAGGGAGTACTTTGAGAGACTGGAGAAGGTAAAAATAAACGGGGGCAGGGGGTGCGGTGACCCTGACAGTTGGTAGGTGTAATGTAGAATGTCACTGATCTGTCTATCTTGGAAGGAAAAAAATTGTGACCAGAGACGATGTCTAAAGTAGAATTTCTCAGAATGAGTGCACTTAGGATATTAGCACTACATTTTTGACTTTCTCATCAGAATTTATCAAAACAAATCTGTGCTGAGTTTGGTTTATGACATGGGACTTCCCAGTGTAATTGCTTCTAGCCTGAATATACAATGCTTATTAAAATGACTGGGAGCAATTGATCAGCAGAAGTAGTTGGCGTCTGAAACGAGAAGTTTTACAGTACTTGACAGTAATTAATACTTTACTTCAACAGAGAAAGAAAACTTCATAAAACTCAGCCCACTTTTTAAAGCCAACACTGACACTCTGAGTTGAGCCGACAGGTCCCTTCAGCAATTCTGGGTTAGCCAAGTCCGTTTTACCGCGTCTCTCTCAGATGAATTGACTGTAGAGCAGGGCTATCATGATTAGGGATTGTCCAAATTTTATTTAATAGTTGTGGTCATAGCTTGTTTCCTCTTGAAAAAAATATTAATACGGCTTTTACTCTGTAAAAGCCTGTCAGTGTGACTTAAGTATCTGGTATATACTTTTCTTTTTAAAGAACTGGGGTACAGGCCAGATGTGCAGGGGTGAGAGGATTCACCAGAGACACTGGGGAGCAGAACAGGCAGATCTACTAAAATACACTGCTGAGGGGAGCAGCGGAGAGACAGGTGAAGCCTGCTGCTTCTTGTGGGTCACCTCCCTGGCGGGCGATCAAAGGAGTTGAGTGGCTACAGATAGTTTCATAGTGCTGAGATTTAACCCCTTGTGCCACCAGGGAGTCCCGGTATACGCTTTCCTAAGCAAAATGATGATAGTCATTTTGCATCAAGGTAATCCTTTAATACACTCTCTCAAGAAATAATGAGAAAATGTGAATCACTAAATGTTTTGAGTAGTTGATTTATTTCTGTAAGTTAGCAAGATAAATTTGTAGATTTTCTTGAACATGAAGTTTTGATGAAGTTCATAATGAATATAGGCATTTCACAGGTCTGTGGTCATTCATTATCTGATGGTATATAGAAAATCTGCACTACTTTTCCATGCCATGGGCAGCTTCTTAATCAGCGTAACTTATTAAAAGAAAGACTACTAAGACTTAAATATTTGGGCGGCTTAGTGATCAGGCATTTTTCTGCTGTTTTGAAAAGCTGTTTGTTAAAATTGATCATTAGTACCATGATTAGAACAGTCTGAAAAGAACAAGCAGCTAGTCAGTCCCTGCGAATGAGTTTTGCTGTCTTAGAAGTGTAGGATGTTTGGTTTTCTCTGTTTAAGCACTTCCCAAGTGGTGAAGCACTGTCGAGCCAGCTGCCACGGGCGGGCCTTGTTTTGAAATCAAGTGTGTTCCTGGAGATCTGATTCTGAAATGGGTCACTGTAAGGTGATCCCTTTTCTCTTTGGACATCAGTGGGAACCTTCAAATGAGGAACGAAGTTGAGGAGACATGAAGTGCATCTTTTTATAGGGAGTGTTGAATGCTGGTGTTAGTTTCAAAGCCTGAATTTACCACACCACTGGCTAGGTACCACCCAAAGGGGAAAGCAAGAATTCACGATTAGTTTCCTTGCAGATAGGATTTTTAGATGTAAAGTGTGTTGGTTTATTGTACTTTTTTTTTTTTTTAAGATTTATTTAATTATACATACAGAACTGGGGTGCAGGCCACAGGTGTGGGGTAGTGAGAGGATTCACCAGAGACAGAGTGGGGAGCAGAACAGGCTGACTGATGAAGTCCACTGCTGAGGGGAACAGCGGGCAGGTCAGAAGAGGTCTGCCTGGCGGTGTGGATCACCTCCAGGGCAGGGATCGAACTCAAGCTGAAGTGGGTTTAGCTTCTTAGTGCTGTGTTGCTTTAACCCACTGTGCCACCAGGGAGGGCCCATATTTTACTTTTTAATGAAGGTCACAACTGAACATACTTTTTCATATAATCAGGGGGCTTTGTTCACTGCATTCCTTTTGCTTGGAGTGAATAAAATGTTTGGACTTTCAAGTGATTAAATTTTCAGCTTTTCAGCAGGTCATTGTTCTGTACATTTGGTATTAAGATTTCTGTGAAAATATGCAGTGACGGGTGATTCTGGTGCCTTCAGCTACTCACAAAAACACAGTTGGTCCATTGAAAGCTGCATTTTCAAACTACCGTCTGGAATTTGAGTCCTCTTATGAATATATTAGAAAATTTCCAGTCTGATAGGGGAATTTTATTTTTTTTAAAAGATTTATTTATGTATTGAAGATCTCAGGTATAGGCCAGAGGTGCAGTGGTAAGAGAGGGTTCACCAGAGACAGAGTGGGGGTGCAGCAGAACAGGCAGATCTACTGAAATCCACTGCTGAGGGGAGCAGTGGATAGGACAGGAGAGGTCTACAGCGCCAGGGTCACTCCCTGGCCTGGCATCGAACTCATGCTGCAGTGGCCGCACAGCGCTTCACAGTGGCTTTAAGCCATTGCACCACCAGGGAGGGCCCTGATGGTGTAGTTTTAATAGCTTAGGACCATTAGCTCCTGCTTGCCAGGTATTATGTGAAGCATTTTATATACCTAATGTGGTTCAGATGTGTGAGGTTAGTGATCATCACCCTTTTACAGAGGTAGCAGTTCAAAAGAGACTAACTTGGCTGTGATCAGTACAGGGTGGTAGTTAGCTTTGTAGCAACAGCATGCACACTCCATCCCCCAACCCCCCCTTCCACTTTCAGTGGCTTTCTGCGGAAACCTCTCAGTGGCTGTGGCTCTTCTGGGCTCAGCCCATCTTGACTCCTTGACTCTGGTGTCTTCTTGAGGGCCTGAGTGGAGGGAGCAGTCATGCTGGAGAGCATGCTGTTTTCCAGGCAGAGGGGCCAGAACAGTGACAGTGGACATGGCGTGTCTGGCCAGAGTACTGTCATGGTTGAGCCCCAAGTCGGTGCAGTGGGAAGCTCTTCACCTATGGGGAAGAATGACAGGCAAGGAGACAAGTGTTGTAAGTAGATTGAGAGGGGCTTTGTTTTTTGCTTTAACAAGAGAAAGAATTGAGGCCGACAGCAAATGATAACATCAAGAAAGGGACATAGAAATGTATCATGCATCTCATACAGACTTGAAACCAAGGATCTCAGTTGTCATTTATACCCTTTAAATGTTAAGAGCCTTGAATTTTACAATTACTTATTAATATGCAATGGGAACATTTTGCTGGGTATTGTAATAACTAACCTGAAGGTGAATTGAGATCTCAGAAGTTTTTTGATTGGTTACGTATTTGTACCTACAGGAAAAGGGCACAATAAAAAGTCTCCCTTCCAGCTGTTGTCTTTCTTGACTGCAGCTAAGATGATAACATGGTGTCAGAGAAAAATTTATACACAGAAAAGCTGCCTGTTCCTTCCAGTGTTTTGCTATTGAAGGCAATAACTCGGCAGATACATCGTCTCGCATATTGTGGGATAAATTCCTGGAGTAGAATTACTGGATTATTGGATCAAGAAATAAACGCATTTGTAATTAAACATACATATATATATTAGCAGCATTCTTGTTTTGTTTTTCTAATTGCTTTTTAAAATTAAAAATCAGAAAATTCAGAGAAATAAGAAAAATAACCAATGCCTCACTAAAAAAGAAAATTAAAATTAGGTATAATGTCATTATTAATGAAATTAACATTATTCCTTGATAGTTATTCTAGACTTTTCTGCTGCATATATTTATGCACACATACACACACGTGTAGTTCTGCATGTTTCCTGTGTTTTGGTGCTAAAAGCGGCACTGAGTATCATGTAGCAGGAGAAAAAGTAGGCATCTCCTTAATTTCATTTTATAATCAAAATTTCTGGGGAATAAAAGACAAAATAATTTCATTTAGAACTCGAAAGCTGGCTTAGAAAAATAATGGAGAGTGAGACAAGTGAAAGAGAAAGTAGTAGGTACTCCATTTGACTTTTATTCTTATTTTCTCTCATAGTATAGCTCATTCTTCACTGTAGGCCCGAGTGGAATTTCTTTTTAAGATTGTAGAGCTGAATAATAAGAATGTTAAATAATTCATCTGTTTTTATATGAAGGAAGGTTCATAGGAAGGTTTTAAAAGCAGGCAACCGCTTGCTTTGACTGTAAGCCCTGATACTAAAGAATGCTTCTTTTCATTTTCCTTTTTTTTTTTTTTAAGATTTATTTATTTATTCATACAGAACTGGGGTACAGGCCAGAGATGCGGAGGGTGAGAGGCTTCACCAGAGACAGAGTGGGGAGCAGAACAGGCAGATCCACGAAGTACACTGCTGAGGGGAGCAGCGGGCGGGTCAGGAGAGGTCTGCCACGCCATGTGGTCACCTCCGGGGCAGGCGGGAATCGAACTCATGCGGAAGCGGCTTCAGATTCTCAGTGCTGTGCTTTAACCCGCTGCGCCACCAGGGAGGGCCTCATTTTCCTTTTTAATGACCCCTGGGAGAATTATTATTAGAGCTGCTCTTTCTTTGACTCTTGGTTATCATCACATCATTTCTTTTGCTTATATCAAGACTCCCATCTAGAATGTTAGTTTCACCCTCTCCTGTTGGTTTTCACATTCCCCTTGCCTAGATGTGGCATGGCAGATCTAGGGGATACTTACTGAATGAGCCCAGAAATGTACACATTCCTGGGTCACTTTACTGTGTGAGTTGGTATTTCTAGATAACATTCTTTTTTGGGGGAGGGTGTCTCATGCATTCAGAAAACCTAATTCTCCAGGATTTTTTTTTTTTTAAACTGTTGGATATATTACGATCCACATTGTCAATACAGTAAGAATCTAATTTTTTTTTTCTTGCACATGGTGTGTTCCTGTACTAAGAGCTTTTGTTTATTAGTGTAGAATTTGTGATCTGAGAAACTGTAGTCCTTTCAGAATGTTTCTGTTCAAACTTGACTCCATCTTTCTCCTGTTTGGAATCAACCTTCCCACTTAACTCTTGCACTGGTAATGGTGGGAGATAGCTGAAGTGACTGAAATGAGCGCTCGTTGGAAGATGAGAATACCAGACTTTATGTGCTAAGGGATCTCATTTTCTAAACCAGTTCATTTATTTCAGGAGGAGGCAAAACAAATTCAGAATCTGCAGAAAGCAAGCAGTCGTGCTGACTCCAGGGAGGATGAGATTTCTCCTCCTCCTCCCAACCCTGTGGTTAAGGGCCGGAGGCGACGGGGTGCTATCAGCGCGGAAGTCTACACGGAGGAGGATGCGGCGTCCTACGTCAGAAAGGTAGTTCTGAGATCTCGATCTCTTTGGTGACAAGCCTCTGGGGCCCGCGGGTGAGACACGGCGGGTGGCTTGTGTCCTCTCCTGCCCTGGGGAAAGGTTTCTGTGATAACATGCCATCGAAGAAATGTGATTATAAAACAGTGAGTAGCTGCATTTGGAGAGTTTTCTCTCTCTCCTGTTTCGCAGTAGAAGGAGCCGGTAGTGGAATGCCTTTTGCTTTTGAATCACGGTGTCAGTTTTTGGCGTCTGGAATTCATGCTGTGACTTTTAATTTCTTATTCTGTCAGCTTCATTCATGTTAATCTGCCCCTCCTTGGAGCCTGCCTGCCTTTTCAAGTTACACTGTTATCCTGAAGGGGAGAGACTTGTCCCAGCACAATGTACTATTAGCTGGTGAAACTAATAGTACATGTTCATGGTTTGAAAATGACTAATAGTCAAAAAAGTGCTTGCTTTCTCCTCAGTAATGACTTTGATCAAGGTGTTTTTAATTTGTTTCCTTAGTTGACTGGGAACCAAACACCAGCCTTTAAATATAATCCTGACTGGACAAAGGGGAGGAGGCTATTTGTTGAGTGTTCTTTTTTTTGTGTGGCTCAAAGATAGTACAGTTGCATTGTGATGAAAATAGTTTAATTCAAAGCAGTCCTATTTAAATGCCACAAGGTGGCTTGACATTTAATTGAAATGCAGGTTGCAAACATGAAATGTTTTTGGTTTATGGAATTAACGTTTGACTTTCTTTTCTAGGTTATACCGAAAGATTATAAGACAATGGCTGCTTTAGCCAAAGCCATTGAAAAGAATGTGCTGTTTTCACATCTGGATGATAATGAGAGAAGGTGGGTACCACCTGCTCCTTATTTCATACATCTGGCCCCACCTGGTCACATTGTTCTGAGCTTTAAGACCCTTCACATAATCCCCTGCTGGCATTCAGGCTGAATATTTGGGAGCTTTGAATCTCAGGTTAATGTTTGAAATCCATTGAAAGACATGTGTAGTGTTAATTGGAGGCTTACTTTCCCTTGTAGTGACATTTTTGATGCCATGTTCCCGGTTTCCTTTATTGCTGGAGAGACAGTTATTCAGCAAGGTAAGGGCTGCCTTTCTTTCTTTCTTTTTTTTTTTTTTGTAAGATTTATTTAAGCATACAGAACTGGGGTACAGGCCAGACATACATGGGTGATGAGAAAATTCAGACAGAGAGGGGAGCAGAACAGGCAGATTGAATTATTAAATACTCTTTTGAGGGGAGCCGCGGGTGAGACAGGAGCTGTTGGCTGTGCCCAGTGTGTCACCCCCTGGCTGGGATCGAACCTGTGCCAAAGGCTGCGGCTAGCTTTATAGTGCTGTGCTTTACCTGTTGCGCCACCAGGGAGGGTTCAGGGCTGCTGTTTTGATGGCACATGGTAGGGTGGGAGACATGAGACCATGTGGCTTTTTAATTGATTTTAATTGCTTTCTTCTTTAAGCTGACCATTTTCCTTTTGTTACACTTTTATTTTTTGTTTCAGTCCTCTGAGCTAGACAGACTTTGCCTAAGAGACTAATATTTTCCTATCATCTGATTTAGTTTTATTTATAGTAACTACTAAAGGCAATGTTTGGGTTTTTATTCTGAGTGTTGTATAAAATTTTCAGCCTGTGTGTATTTTGATATCCTTTATATTGATGAGTAACCAGCCACCTGTGGAGGGGGATAAACAGAACATTTAAAGCTTTGTAAGGGCCACCTGTTCACAAGGTCTGTGCTTCTACTGAGTTTTACATTTCCCCCCATGAATGCTACTAGTATGCATCTAATCGTTTGAGTATTTCTCTTTTCCCCCCTTATTTACTCTATAGATACTTCCATAATCTCACTAAAAGACATTTTCCTGCTTTGTGGCAATCTGATACTGCACTGACTGTTGGAGTTTATGTTTTGTTGTTGTAGAGCTAGCCATTAATACCTTTGTACACAATGGACAATTTAAAATTATTTTTATTATCATGAAGTGACCAAATAACTGGTCAATTTATGACCTTTGTAATATATGGGTAGACATCTTTTCCTGAAAAATTGTTAATTTACAACATGTTCTTTTCTCTCGGCACTACTATAAAGTTAGGTATTGTTTGTTAACATGATAGTTTTGGGTTTGCTTGTATACATTTTAATATGTTTCTTTCTTTCAGGTGATGAAGGGGATAACTTCTATGTGATCGATCAAGGAGAGATGGATGTAAGGTTTAGTGCTAGCAAAAATATTTTGATCATCTTTATTTTCTTTATTTCTACATAGAAGAACTAGGGTCTGCCTTTTCAAGTTACACTGTTATCCTGAAGGGGAGAGACTTGTCCCAGCACAATGTACTATTAGCTGGTGATAGTACATGTTCATGGTTTGAA
>NW_004567139.1:3742709-3763507 GCF_000260355.1 Condylura cristata
GTGCAGGGGGTGAGAGGAGTCACCAGAGTGGGGAGCAGATCTACTGAAACCCACTGCTGATGCAGGGTGCCATGGGCAGACAGGAGCCGTCTGCTGTGCCCTGTGGGTCAGTCCCCAGGCAGGGATCAAACTCATGCTGCAGTGGCTGCTGATGGCATCATAGTGCTGAGACTTGACCCCTTGCATCACCAGGGAGGCCCATGTTGGTCATGCTTTAAGTCAGTGTGTTGATTGATGGATTGTGTTTGTAACCGTATCTGAAGCACTCACTAGTCCAACCCTTTTATATCAGATTTTGCCTATACCTTTTGCCAGATATATTTTTTTTTAAAGATTTGTTTATTTATGTACACAACTGGGGTACAGACCAGAGGTGCAGGAAATGAGAGGATTCACCAGAGACAGTGGGGAGCAGAACAGGTAGATGTACAGAAATACACTGCTGAGGGGAGCAATGGGCGGGTCAGGAGGGGTCTGCTGTACCATGTGGTCACCTACGGGGCAGGCGGGGATCGAACTCATGCTGAAGTGGCTTTAGCTTCTTTGTGCTGTGCTTCAACCTGCTGCGCCACCAGGGAGGGCCTTAATGACAAATTTTAAAAGGTAATTCTTTACCATTAGATGGGAAGTCTAAGACAAGCTAACATTGTGATGAAAGTGTGGTGTGTGCGGTGGCCCTGTCATCATCTGTGAGTCTTGGTAGAGCTTTCCTGATTCAGTGAGTCTCCTTGCCGATGATGGCTCAGGAATGTCATGGGGTGATTGTCACATCGATGCCTTAGGGAGATGAATGCTGAGCAGTGCTGAGCACAGATATCCCATAGGTGAACGCACCATCATTAGTACTTTTAGCTTAACCTCCTTGCCCTGAGCGTTTCTTAGCAGGAAATTGATCAGGTATAGTACAGTCACACTGTATTTTTTTAGCTCGTTGTCAGAAGTCAGTTGTTTTGCTCTACTGTGTACTGGAAACATTCTACTTTATAAAACAGAGTTTAGGGTTCTGATCTCAAAAAGCTTTTTAATACTTAAGTCTGTGTCTACGTAGAAAATCAACTTTTTGTGTCATTTGTAGGTCTATGTCAACAATGAGTGGGCCACCAGTGTTGGCGAAGGAGGGAGCTTTGGCGAACTGGCTTTGATTTATGGAACACCGAGAGCAGCCACTGTCAAAGCAAAGACCAATGTGAAGTTGTGGGGCATCGACCGTGACAGCTATAGAAGAATCCTCATGGTAAGATACTCTGGTTTTGGAGTGCTTTCAAATTTCATTATTGTGTAACTCATTTTGAATAATATCTCCAAATTAAAATGGACATATTCCTTACTTTCACTGATTGATTGCTTGAAGCCCAGTTTTGCATTATTCATTGTATCACTTGAGACCATGTTGGTTTGGAACAAAGTGGCCAGAAAAAATGAGAACGACAAATGTCATGTATGTAGTAGCCAGCGCTTGTTTGGAAATCTCTCGGTTTGCTGAGAGGCACATCTCTACCTACCTAACCTTTGCAGATCCTGGTCAGCCGGCGAGGTCATAAGTCCTGGCTTCCCTAAGTTGAAGGTGGATTATCCGTAGAGTAAATGTCAGGTCGCGTCTCACTGAAGGAATAAATAGAGTGGGAGCAGTCTGCTGATAGTTAGGTTTCTTTGACAAACTTAGAGAGGAGCTTTGAGGTGTAAGTCCCAGCTAATGCTGTTGGTCATCTTAACGTGGTTTCCTTAAACTTTTCAGTGCCTGACTATTTGATAATATGCAGTCTGATGTACTTTGCAAATTTTCTGTGTGCACGTGTGAATTCTTAGTAAGGCAGTCAGTTGACTGTAAGGAGAGCTGCAGGTCTGTGCTTTCCCTCTGCTGCTGGGCGGCCGGGGTGAGCTGCCCGGGATGCGGCCTGGCCAGGTGTGGGGCTGTGGCCTTCCAGCTGTTGTCTGTACGTGGCAGCAGCTTTGTTTCTTCATCCCCGGGGAGATGGTTGTGTGGAAGCTCCGTGCTAGGCATACTTGTGTCGCTAGTCACATGTGTTCCTTGGTGTTTTTGAGGACAGATTATTTATTTGGCATTTCACTAACTAGTGGTGCTGGGAACCTTCTTTGGCTATATCCCTGGCCTTGCTTTTAGTGGCAAGTTATTAAGAGCTTTTTATTGAGTGGAGCAGATGTTATTCTTTCAACATAAATAAAACTGGTTGCATATTAAGAAGCAGCAGCAACAAGCTTTGACTTCTCTGGCTTTGTCTTTTTCTTTTGTAAGTTTACTCCACAGCATATGTGATAATTACCAATTCTTGAGATATCACCTAATATTCTTTCATTTTAGGGAAGCACACTGAGAAAGCGGAAGATGTATGAGGAGTTCCTCAGTAAAGTGTCTATTCTAGGTGAGTTTTAGAAGATTGCATGGGGAATTATTAAATTGAAGACTTACCATTACTTAATCAGAACCTAGAGCATTTCATAAAAGCTAGATATCTTAACCCATTTTTTGCTACTGTCATGAAAAACACATGGACTTTTTGACAGTTGAAGTTTGACTAAGGAGTAATACTCAGAACTGTTCAATTTTCTCATTATCCTAAATCTCTTAATTAGAAATGATTGGGCTTTTTGGAATTATGTGCTACCGATTCCTCTTAGACAGAAAGGCTCAAAGTGAACTTCCGCCGTAGGTACACTGTCTCTCTGACTTGGGCCTCTGTTGCTTCATCAGTGACTTTGTGGTTTGTTTTTTTCTTTTAAATAAAGACTAAGCATTTTATTTACTTTATACATATGCACACTCACACACATTTTTTTCTTTATTTTTGCATAGAAGAGCTGCAGTACAGGCCAGAAGTGTGAGGGGCCGGGGGTAGGGGTGGATGTGCACAGAACAGGCAGATTAACTGAAATCCACTGCTGAGGGGAGCAGTAGTCTGAGACAGGAGAAGTCTGCTGTGCCCTGGGGGTCAGCTCCCTGGTCAGGTATCAAACGCAGGCCGCAGTAGCTGTTGATAGCGTGACAGCACTGAGACTTTAACACCTGCACCACCAGGGAGGCCCTTGACAGTCTTTAATTTTTAAGGATATATTTTTTGTGTATTTGCCACCAGTGTAAATTAATATATGGCATCTGGGCGATTGAAGTAACCATCGAAGAGGTAGGTATGACAGGATCTTGCTAAGACTAGGGGTAATTGAAGACAGGTGCTGTTTTTGATTTGCGACGATTGGTGTAGCTATTTGCATATCTTTATGCTTTTTGTTAATGAGATTTCTAGCAATACCAGGAAATGTGGAGAAATTCTCTCGACTCTTGCCTTTCAGAATCTTTGGACAAATGGGAACGTCTCACTGTAGCGGATGCATTGGAACCAGTCCAGTTTGAGGATGGGCAGAAGATTGTGGTGCAGGGAGAACCAGGGGATGAGTTCTTCATAATTTTAGAGGTAAAGGACTCTGTAAAAGGGAAACACGGGACTAATGTTGCTTTATAATCTTCATTTTAAAAAATACTGATGGTTTAAGTTATTTGTCCTTTTGAAATGAGTTTGAGTCAGAATTCTCGCATATGCTGACCTACCCAAATTCATCCTCATGCGCAAGCTAAACCAAACTCGGCCGTTTAGCAGAACAATTTATGATGGTTCTGGACCCTCCTTGTTAAGATCATGTTTGGGTACTTGCAAACAAGGATCAGAGGTAATTTCAGTTCTAAAAGATAACTTTTTTTTACAGTTTCACATGCAGATGTATAGCAGGTATTGCTGTCTGCTAGGTAGGGAAGAGCATTTCCTGTCAACGTGGCTCAGATGCTAATTGACTCTATTTAAGCCAGGAGTCTGGCTCTTCTGCGAAGGGCTTCTGGTTCTGTGCAGGGCGTTTGTGCTGCAGGGCGTTTGTGCTGCGGTGCTGTGCAGAAGCAGCCATCTCCACGCTGCACTGATAATGAGCAAATAAACGCAGTGTCAGGCCTGTAACATTGTATTTAAAAAATAGGCAGAGAGCTTGGATTTGGCCCTCTTGGCTAAACCTTGAAGAGCCTTAACCTGAGAAGAGACCCCATCAGCAAGGACTGCTGTTCAGATGCAAATCAGAGCTCACATAGTGATAATCAAGCTTTTCTGCCGTCTTTTAGCATGTTAGCACAGGATTGGAAATAATTTCTGGGTCCTTCCTCCTCTTTTTTGGGGGGCTGAGAGCAAAGTCTTGCTAAAAGTGAATGGGGTGTTTCAAAGTCGGGGCTTTTTTTTGACTATCTTTGCTTTTGGTCATTTAACTGCAGGGTTCTGCTGCTGTGCTACAGCGTCGGTCAGAAAATGAAGAGTTTGTGGAAGTGGGAAGATTGGGGCCTTCTGATTACTTTGGTACGTGGGTTTTCTCAGCACAAAGAAATAGTCTGAGTCGCCTCAGTGTGATAGCATAGTCTTTTATAATTTGTGTCTTCTGAATTTTATTTATTTGTGCAGTAAGAACAGGCCAGAAGTATGGTAGGTGAGAGTATTCATCAGAGACAGAGTGGGGCACAGATCTATTGAGATCCACTGCTGAGGGGGGCAGCAGGGAGACAGGAGAGGTCTGCCGCGCCTTGTGGGTCACTCTGGCTGGGGATGGAACTAAGGCAGTGGCTGTGGACAGCTTCATGATGCAATTCAGCCCGTTGAACCACCAGGGAGACCCTGAATTTTATTTTTTAATTGTGGATTTTGCCTCTCAGAGAGTGCTGGATTTTGCCTTGCAGGGGCTAGCTAGGTTATTGGTGCTCTCGTACCTGGTGTTTACTTCTTGTCTTGGTAAGCGCAGATGTGGCTGACTTGGTCTAAGTTTTCTCTGCTCAGCAGTGAGTCTTCAGGAAAGTTTCCCGCGGGAGTTGCCTGCTCTCACCGGCCCCTTCCTTCTGCAGGTGAAATCGCCCTGCTGATGAACCGCCCTCGTGCCGCCACGGTGGTTGCGCGTGGCCCTTTGAAGTGTGTCAAGCTGGACCGACCTAGGTTCGAACGTGTTCTCGGCCCGTGTTCAGATATCCTCAAACGGAACATCCAGCAGTACAACAGTTTCGTGTCACTGTCTGTCTGAACCCGCCTCTCTCCTGTCCCCGTCCGTGCTTCATCCGCAGACTGCTTTATTTTCCCTACTGACAGCACCACGTGGCCGCTGGCATCGCAGCTTCCTGTCTGTTTATATTAAAAGTTGCTTTCATTGCACCGTTTTTAATTTGGAGCATTACGTGAGTGCTCTAACAGTTAATAAATAGAGAGAGTTCTATGGAGACTGCTGTTACTGCTTCTCTTTGTGCAGTGTTAGTTCTCACCTGGGCATGGCCCTCACCACGCTTCCTGGTGTGGCAGACCCCTGCGCCAGGTGAGTTACGTAGAGTGATGCTGTAACCTTGCAAGAATTTTTTAAGTGACATTACTTTCCACTTATCATAAGTGTATTTTAGACTGTGGCCATATAAGCTGTATTTCTTTCTAGAGTAAATGATTTCTCGTTAAGCTCTAAGGATTAGGAAAAATGGACATAGAAAAATCTTAGTGTGTAGAAAGACATCCGCCTCTATTTAAAGTAGATTAAGGCCCATTTTTGCTAATTATCAGATGGATATAGTCGGTTCACTTTTTTCTTTTTAACCAGAGTTTTTTGGTCAGTCTATTTGCCTGGTTTCTTTAGCTCTGGTTACTGATGTTTTCAAGTCAAAAATATCTTTAGGTGGGACTGTCTCTAACTGCTTTGAAATTTTGAAACCAAATCGTAGGCTGCAAATACGGAGTTCTGCTTTAACTACATCTGCCTCAGATCAAATTCTGATTAGACTTTTATCCAACAGTGCCAAATACTGATCATCAGATGCTGAATTGAGAGCGAATTTGAGGTCTACGCTTTGGGCTGAGAGCTCAGACCTTTTGGTCGGTGCTCAGCTTCGCTTGAGTCCAGCTAATCTGCTCAGTAGCACCGACTCGGGTGGATAGGACAGGTGGGACACTTGTCTGGCAGGAGGCGATGTTGCTGGAAGGAGAGCGAGCTGCTGACGGCAGGGTGTCAGGGCTGGGGGGCGCGCGGAGCCCGGTGTGACGGGCTGCGCCGCCAGGCTGCGTGGGGCGTGAGAGTTGCAAATACGTTTTCACTTTGATTTATCCTATTTCTCTCCCTTTTCCATCAGCTAGATTTGGGGGGGTTGGGGTGGGGGAGGATGTGTCTGTGCTGTTTCACACGGTCTGAAAGGCCACCCGCTGAAGTGTGCTGCTGTCCTCGCTGGCTGTCCTCCTCTGGCTAGCTTTTTTGTTTCTGAAAGTCAGCTTGTGTTTTGAGTCTTACTGTATCTCAGTATTTTCCAGCCTTATCAACCTTCTGTGTTACATTATTTCATGTGCTCCAGTGACACCCAGCTGGTCATTTTTATCATTTTTTAACAAGTTTCACAGTTCTGTAATGTAGACACTTTTATTTTCATGGTGGTTTATATATGATGCAGGGTTGTATCGGGGCGACCGGCACATTTCCCATCTGTCTGTCAGCCGCCCTTGTTGCTGATATCCCAGGCCCTGTAAGTTGGTCATGATGTTTTCCATAGTTTTGAGTTGTTTTTAGGTTACTAAGTTTGGAGTATCAATCTGGAAAGAGATCTTACATTTTAGTGCGGGATAGAAAGTCGCCCTATTCCAAATTTTTTATTTTTCAAAATCTACATGAAATGAGGGTTTTTCTGCTCTGTATCCTTGTGTTTAGCTACTTTTTTATATTTAAAAATTAAAAATAAAATTTTTGTTCTTACTAGCTTAAAGCTTGATTTGATCTTTGTTTAAATGCCAAAACTACTTAAATGAGTTTAGAATGCCATACATTTGCACTATTTCGTATATGTATATAATCATGTTCATGTATATTTAATACGTACATTGCTTTCTAAATGAGCTTCGCTCTCCAGTCACTTGGCTTGCTGTTTACTCCCTTTTGTAGTTTTCGATCCAAGAAATTTTCAGTCTAAATTTAAAAATAATCACATTTAAAGCTTTATCTTTGTGCAGTCTGAGTGTATGTGAGGAATCACGGTTGGTGTAACTTGTCTGTGTTGATATTCAGGACTTTCAAAGTCATTTTTGGGGCTTGGTACGTGCACACATGAGATCACAGCTGTGGGAGCATAGAGCTGGCCGAAGGACGAAGGACCCTTCATGTCGTTTCCTGGTTTCCAGTCTGATTATACCGTGTGTAACAATATTCTCTTTTTGTTATAGATTGTCTTACTGGTAGGTCAAGTAATAAAAAAAGATGAAATAATTTAAATTTTTAAATGAATCAGTTTTTCTTCCCTTTCTCTTTCCTGCTCTTTTTTCCCCCTCGCCCAGAATCTCACAATCTGGTGGGCAAGACGGAAAATCAGAATTGTGGGACTAATGTTTTGAAAGAACATCATTTTCACTGTTTTCCGATTCTGTTTGTCAGAGAATGAACCTAGAAACCTCCAAAGTGGTATTCGACACAGATTCGTTTTTACCAAATAATGGAAAGAAAAGATCAAATTGAACACCAAGGGTTTCCATTTTATTGAAGACGGACTGGCTCTCTGGCCTTGGGATACGTCCAGCAGAAACAGGGAGCTGGAGCGAATACAGAGCACGCCCACTTAGCTGTTGCAGTGCGTAGACGTTTGTATGTCTGAGTCTTGGACGTTTATCCCTTAGAGTTTTTGAGGAATGGGATGATTTTAAGTCCTCTTCACTAGCATGTTGATGGTTCTGGATAGTGAGTTGGCGATAAGTTATATTCGAGAACATTCTTCAATTTGTGCTGCTTTGTAATGTGTGCCTCTTGTCCCTGTTCAGCGATCCCTCTCTCCAAGGCACGCAAGCAGTTTTAACCAGAGAACAGTTCCTGGGTCGACTGTACTGGCTACAGTTTGATTCTCCCTGGAAAGTATTGATTCATATAGAATAGTTTTTTGCTTTTTTTTTTTTTTTTAAAGATTTATTTATTTAGGGCCCTCCCTGGTGGTGCAGTGGTTTAAAGCACAGCACTGAGAAGCTAAAGCCACTTCAGCATGAATTTGATCCCCACCCCGGAGCTGACCCACATGGCCCAGCAGACCTCTCCTGACCCTGTCTGCTGCTCCCCTCAGCAGTGTCCTTCACCCATCTGCCTGTTCTGCTCCCCACTCTATCTCTGGTGAAGCCTCACACCTCCCTGCACCTCTGGCCTAGTACCCCAGGTCTGTATGCAGAAATAAAAAAAAAACTTACAAAGATATATTTATTTACGCATACTGACCTGGGGTACAAGCCAGAGGTGCAGGGATGGTGAGAGGCTTCACTAGAGGCAGAAGGGGGGGCAGAGCAGGCAGATGGATGAGGTACACTGCTGAGGGGAGCAGTGGGTGGGTCAGGAGAGGTCTGCCACGCCCTGTGGGTCACCTGGGGCGGGGATCGAACTCGCATCCAAGTGGCTATGGCCAGCTTGTAGTGCTGCATCCTGACCCGTTGTGCCACCAGGCAGGGCCCAGTTTTTTGCTTTTTTAATGACTTCAATACTGATGACTTTTTAAAGTTGGAGTTTAAAAGTGTGAAGTCTTCAGTCTCGCCTTTCTTACTCTGTTGAACTTTTATGCAGAAATTGGTATTGTGTATGTAGAAAGTTAGAATGTGTTGACTGGTACAAGATCAATGCCTGTGATTTCATGCTTACTCAACCTTAAACCAAAACCACTAATGAGCAATATTTTCATTTCATTAGCTGTGCCTATTCAACGTAAGTAACTTTGTGCTTTTAAAAGTTACCACTAGATGGCGAGCTTTTTGAACCGTCTTGCTCCTCTCTGACTGGCGCCTGACACCAGCCACTCCTGGGTGCTGTGGGTGTGGAGGACTTGCCTCCTCGCTAACATTTATGGTGGCCCTCACCAGTGCAGCATTTGGACAGCGGTGAAGCTTGGACCTCAGTAGACCCCGAGAAGGACCTGGGATTACGGAGGGAGCGTTGGCACGGAAAGGCCAGTGTCTTCCCTGGGGTCTACTTTGTGCAACTTTTGGGCATTTTTATGCATTCTGTTGGTGGTGTCACTGTATAGAAGTGCCCCCACGTGTGTTGCTGGAGTTCGGGCTGGTGTCCCTGGGGCCAGAGGCTGTGATGTGCCTTGCAGAGAAAAGTACTAAATAGGCTTTAAGTAACTTCTTTCAGACATGAGTTACAGCGCTGCAGGCCGCGAGCTCAGTGTTAGTGGATCGGCCACGTATGCTCAGTAAGCCGTTTCTGACGACACGTCTTAATACAGGAAACAAGATTGTCTGGATTGGTTGACAAAAGTGTTCTGAGCAGAGGCTCCAAGGACCCTAACGCCTGCTTCCTCTGGGAGCTAGTGGTTCCGTGTTGGCTAGTTGGGGCTCTGTGGTGACTTCAAAGGCCACAAATTGATACAGAGAGAGTCGGCTGTATTTTGTCTTCAAACTCGGATCTCCCCCTGGCTTTTGGGAAAGCTGTCTACTCCCCCACATCTCTTTCCTCTGCCTGGACACCCTCTGCGCTGTGTCAGTGCGGACACCAGTGTCCACGCAGGGGCCGGGGACTTCCCCTGGGAGGAGCTGAGCAGCGGTGCAGAATGGACGCGGTGGCAGAGCTGGGTAGTGCTAACAGAAGGTGCCTTTTGTTTCTGCCCTTTTTTGGCCTTTGATGATTTTATTAGAAAATAATGGGGTGCTTGAGAGAAGGGTGGTGAGTGCCGCTGCCGTCCGTGGGCAGCTCACCACAGCGCTGGCTGTTGGCGTCGGAAGGCGGCGCCTATCCTCGGCATCGCTGGGGCTCGGGGAGCTGCATACCGTGGCGCTGTGCTTTGGAGGTCCCTGCCCACGGTGCCACCGCTTCGCCCATTCCTGTGTGACTACCAGCCCCTCTAAAGGGAAGTATTGGCACTGCTTGGGCAGTGGGAAGAGTCACCCAGCAAGGGAGTCTCTGGGGTGAAGGTTCCTCTAATAGTTTTTTTTTTTTTTTTTTTTTAAAGCAAATGACTGCGTGAACTGGGTGAGAGATGGGGTTTTTTGTGTGTAAGAGTGGAGATGGGGATGGGCCTAGATTTCAACTGAGATGTGTAATGCTAGTCTCTGAGCCTAAGTTTTTGTATCCATTGGAGTTGGGGGTCTGTGTTGAGTCTAAAGTGTGAGCAAAGTGCTTGTTTATGGTTGAGCTGTGAGTGCTTTTGTTGTTGCGACCCCAAGGACCATAAGCCAGGGACCATGAGCTGGTAATGTGCCTCTGTGGGGTCCCTGGGAAGTCAGAAGCACCCCGTTGTTTGTCATGGGGTGCTGTCTTTGTACACCTGCAGAAGTCGCGGGTGCTGTCTCCAATTCTTGGCCTTGCAAGCCTCCTGGGAGACAGCCCTGTTACCCTGGTGGCCCGGTGATCGCGCGCCGGCTCTTATCAGGAGCGCGCATCTGTGACATTAGGACGTTTGCTTGTTGGTTGGCCAGTTACGGCATGGGAGTCATTCAGTCACGTACGGTTTGGCTGTGCACTGTGGAGTAGGAAACAGAGCCCTGTTACAGGTGTCTGGAGCCAGCCGCTTTTTCATCCCTCCATTAAAATTCTGCCTGTTGGTACTGGATGCTAATTGTGACATCCTGATGTAGGTGCTGCTGATACTTAAGCACCCTTGAAATACCCCTTTTCTGATGCTTTGAGCCAAAACTCCCGTGTTATTTTTATCCGTTGTAATAATGCTGCTGAGAAACGTGGACCAGTCCATAGAGATTGTCACACCCAGCTTGGGCCAGTGGCTAGAATATAAGGAAGTCTCAAGTCTGCTTTAAACCAGTTTGAGAATTAACTGTTTTTTAGGGTTTTTTTTGTCCGCTTGCCATTAGCGAGGTGTAGTAGCTGGGTCAGGGGTTGTAACTGTAAAATGAAGGATCTGAAAGCTGAGTTAGGTCTCCATCTGATGTCCTTTTATTTGTTACAGTTAATACGCTCCTCGGAACAAGGCTCAAGCCTGACCCGTGCCTGGACTTTGCAGGTGCGGTCGGGCGCCTGGAGCCCGCGCTTCCCCGGAGGGAGCCACAGTGTCCTGGGCTCCTCTGCGGACGGCACCGAGGCGAAGCGTCTGTGGGCCCCACCTTTGCCCTTTAGAGTAATCCCAGTGCCCTGCCGCTCCCTGAGCTCCGGGGCCACCGGCGGAAGGGTGCGGGCAGCTTGCGCCCACTGCTGGCCCCCACAGGGACTCTGCCCGCCCTAGCGGGGCACAGTAGCCTGGCCAGGGCCTGCGGCCGAGGGCTCTGCTGGGCCACCGGCCACCACACTCTGCTCTCCGTGGGCCTCGATGCAGCCCTCCACCGTCTTCAGGACGAGCTGGAGTCTGCGGTCCAGGGCCAGGAGGTGGGGCTCCGTGAGGACAGGGGCCAGCTGGTCCTGCAGCAGGGACTCCCGCATCACCTCGCTCAGCCTGTAGTCGGCCTGGGCCAGCAGCTGCAGGTGCAGCAGTGTTTTCCTTTTGATCCTGGCAGGACAGAGGGCCCAGTAAGCGCAAAGGGAGTACGTAGCCTGTCTGACCCGCACCCCCGCCCGCCGTGCTGGCTGATGTCCCGAGGGCCTTCCAGGGTCTCCTCAAGCACGCTTCGTGGAAACCAGGTAAAGAGGGGAGTGGTGAGAGAGGACACGTAGCATTTTGCAGCCCTTGGCCCAGTGGCCTTCTGGTGTAGGCTGCGGGGTCACTGGCACTCGCCAGGCCACGCCACAGGTCTGCTGTGACACTGGTGAGGAGCGTGCTTGGGGAAGGCCACTGAGGGCCCTCGTGGCGGACGTGCAACCATCTCAGAAGCCCTAGGTGGCACCGTGTTAACTGTGAAATTTGTCTGCCAGATTGTGCAGTCAGAGGGATTAACAAGAGATGGGCCGATCTTGACTTGGGCCTTTGACTTCTCTGGAAATCACCTGGACTGAAGTTGGCCTGACTCACACGGAGGGGAGGCAGCTCTGTGCCCACCTGGGGAGTGGATGGAGAGCTCATGCTCTGCCCTGAGCCCTTCGCAGGGTTCCCCGGCGTGAAGCACAGGCACACGTGTGATCAACCCTGGACACTGAGCTGAGCAGGGGGGCTAGCGCCCTTGAAGTAGGCTCTAGAATCTGGAAGATTCTCCCGAGAACCTCTGACATGGGCTTTGGGGACTTCGGACTTTGCTAAGACGGTCAGGTAGCAACATGTAGGAGCTGTGGGTCCCAGTGGAGCCGACGTCGGTGTCGTTGGGTCACGACCGCCTGGCTCTGCGAAAGCAGGTCACCCGCTGGGTGAAAAGTGCACGCTGGTGATGGGAAGGTTGAAAGGTCAGCGAGGGGCTGGTCAGGTGTTGTCAGGGAGTGTGTGCAGCTCCAGGGAAATGAGGCGACTCCTGCCCTCCCTACCCCAGTGGAAGCTGATGGGCGGCAGGGTGGCAGTCCCAGGTGCGCCCGCCCTCGGCCCCGGGCTCACCTGCAGCACTGGGAGAGCGGCGCCAGGATGGAGAGCTCGTCGTGGGAGTGCCGGCCAAACCTAGGAGGGCAGAAGGCGTCCGGGCCTGCTTCGGCCTCGCTGCCTGCCTGCTGCCCTCCCTCACCTGTTTCTGAATCCCAGCCTGGGGCCCCGTGCCGGCGCCCAGGACCTTCCCCAGATCAGCCCCAAGGTCTCCATGTGGAGGTTAAAGCCAGGCACGCCTCTGCCCGCCCTCCTCACACTGATGCGCTCAGCCACAGAGGACCAGAGGCGGGGGAGCTGGGCTCCGCCGCCGGGGCCAGGACCGAACCGTCCGTCCGGCGAGTGACGGAGGGTCCTCAGTGCCCACTCTGCGCCTGCGTGGGGGGCGGTCGGCAGTTCTCGGCAAGATGGAGAAAAAGGATGCAACTAGCAGGCAGAAAGGCTGTGACCGCGGAGGCCTGTGCTGGGGTGTCTGGCTTCCTCTGAACAGCCCCTCAAGGGGCTCGGGGCGGGGGAGGGCCGTGCCGGACTCACCCTCTGGCATTGTCCAGGTGAATAAGGAACCCGTCATCCCCGAATTTGGTGAACATCTCGTAGTGGTGACGGTCCATGTTTCCTGCAAGAGAGGGAGACGCGGGGGCAGCTGAAGCTGATCTCCGCGCTCAGCCGAGCGGGCCCAGCCGTGCGCCTCCCTCAGGCCCTGCCTCCCCGGTCCTCCGTGGTGCGGAGAGGCGGAAGGAAGCTCCACAAGCGGACAAGCCCTCATCTGGCCCTTTCCAAACCTCCGCTTCCGGCAGCCCCCCCAGCCCCTGCGCTGTCTCATCCCCCTGGGCCCTCTGGGTTCCTCGGGGGGGTCTGGTTACAGCCCCCGGGTTCACCTCAGGGCGTGAAGGTGGGTGCTGTCGGCTCCCCCTGTGGCCCAGCCACGGCGTCCCTCCGTAGCCCCCTCCCGTGGTGAAGTGCATGTGTAACTCCATAGCTGAGCCCACTCGCTGGCTTCCTCGGCTGGGCGCTGCCTCCTGAGTGGCGGCCCCAGGAGAGGGCACCCTGGACGCCGGGCGGCCAGGGGCGAGGTCCAGGCCCCTGAGAACCCAGCCCGCCGCCCCGCGGCCGCAGACCACCTACCAATGAGGAAGTCGAAGACGGCCATGTCGATGATGTTGAGCAGCCGGGTGCTGCCGCTGTAGGGGGGCACCTGCCTCACCGTGTCGCAGTACCGGGGATTGACCTCCCACCTGAGGGGAGAAGAAACCCCGCGGCTGGGAGGGCCAAGGCGCAAGGCGTTGGGGCCTCCTCGGGGTGCCCGCCCCGCCTCTGCTGCTGCCCTGGGCAGGACACGGCCGCAGAGGCCGGTGCCGAGAAGGCTCGGGGTCCTCCCACCCCACGTTTCCTGGGCGCCCACTGTGGGGTGCTCTCTGGCGGCCGGGGGGGCCACACGCCGCCGGGGGGATGGCCGGGCGGGCAGGGGCAGCGGGGCCCCCCACTCGGCCCCTGGCCCTGGCCCTGCAGCCCCTCCCCCCACACGCGCCTCGCCACGCTTCTCTGTCCTCTCGTGCACCCATGTTCCTCTAACTGGAATGCGCCTCCCCGCCTCCCTCGCGGTGCTCTCACCCAGTTGTCACCGCCCCCGGCACCTCACGACGGGGTTATTCCCATGGGTTGGTGAGCTTACACATTCTGTCAGCCGGCAACCACCGAGGCCCCACTCGCGCAGCCTGGCTGAGACGGGGCCACAGCCCTGTGCCAGGCCCCAGGAGACCACGAGGTCCTGGCCCCGCCAGGCCAAGGGGCTTTATTCTGCACCCTTCGCACGTAGAGCTGGGTTCACAGGAGGCTCCTTAGAGCCAGACAAATGGCTGAAGGGAGGGAGCAGGCCCAGGCCTGCGGGCCCCAGGGTGCTGGCCCGGGCTGCCTGCTGGGCCTGCCTCACAGTGGGGGCCAACTCACTCCTCCTTTCCCGCCAGCGTGTAGGAGCGGATCCAGGGGTTGGGCACAGAGAGCCGGGGGGCCAGGTTGAGGGACGGCAGGAACGCGGCCAGGGAGCCCTCCAGCAGGTGCGGGCTGCCGCAGACCGCGTACTCCGTCTTGCACATGTAGGGGCACTTGGCAAAGAAGCACACGTTGCTGGCTGGCAGTGGGGAGGAGACAGCTGTGAGGGCAGGGCTTTGGGGGCGGGTCCGCCCCCCCCCGGCCTGCAGCCCCACCCCAGGGAAGGGGGCCCTGAAGCCCCAGCTCTGCCACAGCAGGAAGACGACCCAGGCCCGAGGCACGGGGCTGGGCGCCCTGGGTGCCGACTCGCATCACACGTCTCCGAGCTGAGACGCAGGACCAGCCCCTCTGCGTCTGGTCCGCAGAACTAACGTTTTCCTTGTTGCCGTGGGCAACACCGATTCTGGGGAGCCTGGTGCCACGCGTGTCAGCTCCTACACGGGCTAGTTAGAGCCTCACCTGTGGCCCTTCCTATCCCCACTTCGATCTGCTCAGTGGACCAGCTGGGGTGTGCGATAATTACCTCTGCTCCCCATCCCCCCCATGACGGATGGGCTCCCCCCATGACGGATGGGCTCCCCAGGGGCAGGGGAGACCCTGCTGAGCGTGACCGGTGACACAGCCGCGTTCTTAGACTGGCACGTTACCTGGGCCAGTACTCTACCTGGAGAGACGAAGAAAACGCTCTGCAGGATCTCGTTCTTGGTGACCTCTAGGATTTCCTTGGTGACATTGACCAGCCTCCCCACCGTGGGTGGCACCCGCCGGAAGTCCAGAATCCTGGCAGGGAACCATTTGGATCTGAGCGATGGCCGGGTTCTTGGTGGTGTGGGGGGCATAGAGGAACCCCTTCCATCAAATCCCCGGCAGACAGCCTGGCAGCCAACTGGTTATGCCAGGACTTCTCGGCCTTCACAGTGCACGGGACCCCCGGGATCCTGGCCCCAGGTTCATGGGGCCGGGGGAGGCTGAACAGCTCCCAGCTGGTACCCAGCAGCCCACCCACAGACCAGCCGGCTTCCACCTCCACAGCACCCCCGAATCTCCTGGGCTAAGTGGGAAGGAGCACAGACTCCCCTCTGGTTTCAGATCAGGAAACGAGCAAAGGGCAAGGTCAGGTCCTTGGGTGGCCGCTGCCTGGACCATCAGGTCGTGGCTTTCTGGGAGATGCGTTTCCCGAGTCCTAGGGTGGGGCATGTTGGGTCCGAAGGCACGACGAGGTGCAGGAAGATAAAGAGCCAGAAGAAGACACCGGGGGCCCACCTGGGGACCCACCTGGGGACCCCTCTGGCCCCGCCCGCCGCCAGCCTACCTGTCCAGATGGAAAGCTGCAATTTCAGCATTGTGTCTCTGGAAGTCGATGAAATAGAAGAAGTCCTCAGGCGTCTCTTCATCTCGCTGCTGTCTGGAAGGAAGGAAGGGATCAGGCCCTGTACTCAGACTTCACTGCAAGCCTGAGACAAGGCTGGTGTCAGGGCCAGCGAGAAAGATACTGGACATCCAG
Source organism: Condylura cristata (assembly GCF_000260355.1). Lineage (NCBI taxonomy): Eukaryota > Metazoa > Chordata > Mammalia > Eulipotyphla > Talpidae > Condylura > Condylura cristata. The sequence continues at coordinate 3,758,609 of NW_004567139.1, forward strand.
GACGGGGGAAGATTCCCTAAAGGCCCTGGCTTCCGCGTCGACTTGCCAGGCGGGAGGATGCAGGGTGCTAAGCAGACATCGGCTGGTACCACCCATGCCAAGCGGCTTTGGGGCTACACGGCTGTCTCTGAACAACCCCCCAGCTGAGAGAGGAGGAGGGAATGCACACATTCTTGGTGCACTGCAGACAGGAGGGAGGGACCGGCTGGCAGAACAGCCCTAGAGACCCAGAGGCACAGAGGCGGAGAGGCAGGTGTGAGGCAGACGTGATAAAAGTACCCCAGAGATGCAATTCATGTGCCTGCAAGGACAAGACAGGAAAGCACCGGCTCCTGGGGTGATGGGATAACTGGACGGTCCCCAGAGAAATGTCAGCTCAGCCCAGGGGCTTGAGGGAGGCTGGTTAGAGGACACCGATCATCTATATACACTTCTAGAATTATTTTTTAGTTTTTAAAAAATATAATAGTTTAGTTTTACATCATTCTGTGCCTTTCCCCATCTCAGTTGTCATCCCCGTGGGCTTCCCATCACCAAATCCCCTGTGTGCCATCACCATAGTCCTGTATACTCCCCTCCCCCATTTTTGACCCTATTCCCCACTCCACCCCTGTAAAATGTCTCTGATTTATAGTTGCTTCTTATTATTGTTTTCTCCCCTGGTCCTTTATGCCCCTGCTATGAGCGAAACCATCAGTATTTTTCCTTTTCTTTCTGGCTTACTTCCCTAAGCATGATCTTTGCCAGCTCCATCCATGTTGCTGCAAAAGGCTTGTTTATCTTTTTCTTTTTAATCCAGTCATCTATTTGTGGGCATTTGGGTTGTTTCTATGGCTTTCTGATTATAAATAAAGCAGCAGGTCTATATGCATTTTTAATGCGCACATGGGTTCCTGAAAAGCCTTGCCTGCCTGAGCTCGCTGGGCGGGTGGGAGCACTTTGCGGGAGGACTCCCAGTCATCAGCGGCCTGGGCTTCCTCCCTACACTGTGTCTCCTGCTAATAAACAAGGGAGGATGATCTTTAAGCGATTTTATAGCCCACTGCTGGGCTGCCAGATGATTGCAAAAGCCATTTAAATGTAGGTAACAACATTGCCACAGCTGTAAATAAACAGCACTGGTATTTCAAACAGTGATGTGGCTTTGCCAGAGGCTTTAACTCACCCTGGAAAACACAATCAGGGGCTGCCGGAGGAGTTCTATTTTAAAAGCTACACCCCAATTCCAGCTCAACCCCCCCACCACTCACAGGCCTGTGGCTCCTCATCAGACTGGCCATGTCTGGGCCAACCAAGCTCCCCCATGTGTCCTGGTCTCACCTTAACTCCCAATTCTCTGGAGAATTCCATCCATAGAGTGCATCTCCCCAAAGCCCGTTAGGGTTTCCTAAAACACTTCCTCATTTTTAAAAAAGGTTTATTATTTATGCATAGAAAACTGGAGTACAGGCCAGAGAGGATTCACCAGAGACAGTGGGGAGCAGAACAGGTATATTAACAAAGTACACTGCTGAGGGGAGCTGCAGGCAAGACAGGAGAGGTCTGCCGCGCCGTGTGGGTCAGCTCCAGGCTGGGGATGGAACTCGTGCTGAAGTGGCTGCGGACAGCTTTGTAGTCCTGCGCTTTAACCCATTTTACACCACCAGGGTGGGAGTGGGGTGGAGTGATTTTAAAATCGAAAATTGTTTCAACACGTGCGGACGTTCTTCTCATCGTATCTATGACACTGAAAATATAATAGTTACCCAAAGGTACGTTTCTACATTCTCTTTTTAATAAGGGAATGTTCTTTACTGTGCAAATTTAATTCTTTTTATTGAGGTCACATGTTGGTTTGCAACACGATGTTTTAGGGATTTAGGCACAAGTCCACACCCACCACCAGAGCCCCCCATATCCCCATCAGAGTCCAGCGAGCCTTCTCTCTGCTATGCTTCCCATGGCTTTACCCCCTACCCCAGTTCCACAGTCAGATTTTAAGGGTTTGTTTGTTCCTTTGCTTTATTTCTTTAAACACTTTTTACTTTACTTATAGGAAGCATGCATGCCCTTCAAGAAACATTTAAAAATGATCCTACATTTGGTATTTTTATAAAATGCAGAGTAAACTTCATATGGTGGTAGAAGAACAGGTAAAATGCCTTTTATGACCTCACCTTGGAAGCTTTTGCCTTAGAGTCAGGGAATAAAGCAGGCCAATACAAGAAAGCTTTGCATTCTGGCTTCTCAGGGGCCAGGCAGAGAAGAGGTCTCAAGCTGTTGCTTTGTGTGTGTGTGTGTGTGTTTTTTTTTTAAGAGATGTATTTATTCATACAGAACTGGGGTACAGGCCAGAGATGCAGAGGGAAGGTGAGAGGATTCACCAGAGACAGAGAGGGGAGCAGAACAGGCAGATCAACAAAGCACACTGCTGAGGGGAGCAGCGGGCGGGTCAGGAGAGATCTGCCGCGCCATGTGGTCACCTCCGGGGCAGGCAGGGATTGAACTCATGCGGCAGAAGTGGCTTAAGCTTCTCAGTGCAGTGCTTTAACCCGCTGCGCCACCAGGGAGGGCCCTGCTTTGTGTGTTTTTGTGCAAATAAAACACCTTTTGCAAAGTGAGCCGTTTTTTCTCCCCAAACATGAAAACGAATGGCATTCACCCTCTCCTTAGTTTCCATCTGCGTGTGCCACGGAAGGATTCTGCAGACGCATTATTTCACCCACTCACATGGCCACACCATTTGGAAGGCAAATACCTGGGGCTGCCGGAACACAACATTGTAGTGGCCGCCCGCCAGCTGGCAGGCGTCCAGGGCCCCAGCAAGTCTTTCTACACTCTGGGGGCACTCTGGTGTTCTCGCAAGGCCTCACCTCTTCCGCATCACCCCTCTTCTCGTAGCCGTCTCCCCCAGCCATCCAGCCATCCCGCCGCTGAGCGAAGCCGCCTCCGCTCCCGGGCCTCCAGGCGCAGGTGTTTACACTCACGCATGCGCACACCCAGGCTCTGCAGTCCACCATCCGGCAGGCCTGCCCCAGCCCCCGCCCCAGCCCCTTCCTGCATTAACACCTTCCAGGCTGCAGGTGATGGCCAGAGGCCAGTGGGGCAAAACGCCTGAGTGAATCACTTGCCCTACAACCCTACAGGTTGAATTACCTTCACTCAAAAGTGTAGTTGATGTTGTCATGGCTTTTTTTCATTGTCTAGTTTGTCAGTCAAAACCAAGTATTACTACTGTCGAGCTCTGTAAACTCGTGGAGGATCTTAGCTCTAGAAAAGAGTGTGGACCAATGAGAGGGGGCGGGAAGAGTGAATTCCACAACCCAGCTGCCTGGGTTCTCGTCCACTGCCTGGCGCTGGGCCTGCTGGGTCCAGGTGTCCCCCTGTGAAGTAGACACTCATGATCCTTGGCTCAAGGACCCCCGGACACCATCCATGCAAGAGTGCACAGGTGTTAGTCAGCAAGGCCCCAAGGGAGACCGGCTCTTCCTTTGATCATTACCACCAGAGCCAGCCCCACGTGGGCAGATGGCCCCAAACTTTCTCCAAACTACAGGCTTGATGAGCTCTGACCACTTATGTGAATGTTCAGTCCAGATTTTCCCAGCACGGCCACCATGGGGTGTGGAAGCAAGGAAGGGGTCGCTTACCTCATGGGTTTGAACATGGCCTTCCCGAAGTCTGAGAACCTCAGCACCAGCTTGAGGTGGACGCCACTGGGCTTCACAACTGCAAAGGGAGAGGGCACATTACCTTCCGCCTGCCGGCGCTGACCCTTTGTTCATTCAATAAACCCAGCCACTGCCTCCACCCCCTCCCCCCACTTCTTTCCTGTAACTTCATTAGGCTCTGAAGGTTAGCACCTGCTTTGCAGAGTAGCATCTGGTTTGCAAAGTAGCCTCTGATATGCATAGTGACCTCTGATTTGCAAAGCCCACAGGCCAGTTCCATCTGGCTGCCCTGACTAAGCTCAGGGTCTAAGGACAATATTTCTTTTTGACTATTAAAGGGGCACACAGTGCAGGTGTCCCTAGCTAGACCACCTCCAGGAATGTTTTCCTAAGAGGAGAAACCCTTTTCTCCGAGGCCGCTGGGACGTGACATTTGACTGGCTGGTAAAATGATCCACAGCTCTTCCTGGCGGGGCCTACACAGCTGGGCTGGGACGGGCTGGTGACAGAGACACCTGTCCTGCATGACCTTGACAGTGAGGTCGAGGCCTGAAAAATGGCATCTGTGGCGCTCCTGGCCTTACCTTTTCCCTGGACTGAACCTGGGGTGGGGTTGGGGGGTGTCTGCTAATGACTCGCTCACTGCTGTGTCCCGCCAATCGCCAATCGTGGGCACTTAAGCAAAGGGAGACCCCAGGACCCCAAACCTCTCTCTTCCAAGCTTTTGACACACACACACAAATCCCTGAGGGGTGTTCATTCTCTGAGGTCCATGGAGGAGGCTACTCAAGGCCAGGGGTCACTGGCCAGGTCAGGGGTGGCCAGGGGTGTTGGTATCTGGGCCGGCTGGTGCTGTGGCAGGGAACCGTGTCAGGTGTCCATCTCTCTTGCTCTAGTCATCCTTCAACCCATGGTGAGAATCACATGGAGGGGTTTCTTAAAAGCTGACACCCCGTTTCATCCCATGCAAGGGCAACCATCCCTCCCCCCCACCCCTCCACCCCCTCTTTTAAAGCTCTCCAGTGACCAATATGCTGGGGTGGGAAACCCATTAGGATAGTGTCTTCCATCTGCAAATGCCCTGACTGAGAAGACCAGAGCAGGCCGGAGACCCCCCCCCCCGCCTTTCTATCAAGCTCCTCAGTGCTGCTGCCCCAGCACACCCCAGCAGCCCCATGCTCAGCTCCCCTGAATGCCGTCCTGTGGGGGGAGGAAGGAAGAGTTCTCAGGGGTTGGCACAAAGGGGACT
>NW_004567139.1:3763842-3789543 GCF_000260355.1 Condylura cristata
GGCCGCAGGGTGCTGTGCTCGCTGACAGGCCACGCAAGACACTCGGAGTCGAGCGAGGTGGGAAAGGGGGTCTGGAGACGTGACCTTGCGTTAGTCTTTGACACTGGAGACAGCGGCACGGAACCAGACTGACAAGGACCTGACACAACCAACAGCTGTTTCCCATCGTCTGCCCAGCTGCACCCAGCCCCAATCTCCTGCGCCCCTGACCTGATCCCAAAGAAGCCCTTAAATGCTCCCCAAACTCTGGCACGGGCGTGACTTCTCTGACCCTGAACATTGGGAACCCTGAACAAGCCGGCAGCGCCCCAATAGAGGCTTATTTTCCTTTCCCTGAGCCTTCCACGCACACCCCAGGGCCGCCTGGGGGAGGTCAGCTGATAACAGGCCGTCATGGGGCCTGGACGCTCGGAGCTGAAGGCAGGGCCTGGCCCTGATCCCAGCTCCACTGTGGGGCTTGTGGCCAAGGAGCTCAACCCCTCTGAGCTTGGGGTTTCCCATCTGTAAAATGGCAACGCTCATGCCGTGCCTTAGGGTCATCGTGTGAAAGAGAGTGGCCAGTGGGAGCGGTCACCTTCCTTAAAGGGGACGGAACCCCACCTTCTGCCTCCTGGGGGCTGTGATGATGGTGGTCTGGTCTCCTTCAAGAGGAAAAAGGTCAATGCCTGAGCTTCCCTTCTCCTGTTGTATCAGTCACCCTTGACCCTGGCCAGGGGAAGACCCCCCACCCCCTGGACCCCTCGGACGCACCGGCACTGATGGTGGGGAAGCTCCTCATGTCACGGAGCAGTCTGCTGACCACAGGGCTGGACCGGGAGTACAGTCCATGGCGGTTGATCCCCAGGTGAAACTGGAACCAGCTGGCCTCCAGCTGGAGCTGCAGCGGGGTGTCCAGGGAGGTGATGTTCAGCTGCTCCTTGTACATCTTGTGTCGTCTGAAAGAGCCAGAGAAGCAGAAATGCAAAGACCAGCTGACACGCTTTGCCCTCTCCACTCACTCTGTCACTCATTTGTAGGGGAGTGAAGTCACCACTACGCATCAGGCTTAGTGAGCACGTCGGCTGCCTTGGACGGCCAACCGGCCACACGGTCCTTCTTCCCGCAGGAGATTACAATCTAGTGATCCAGACAGGTACCTGGGGACACCGAGCTGTCCAAGACAGACACTCAGCTTCAGGCCACGGCAAAGCCTCGATGGACAAAGGCAGAGGGTTAAGAGCAGACTGGGGGCCTCATCCCAGCTGGATCTTGGGGGTGATGCTGGGCGGCGAGGTGCATTCACCACTAAACTGCATCTTTCCCCCAATATTTTCTGACTTGAGGCAGGAGATAAGAGAAAATAATGGTGAGAATGAAAATGGAGAATAAGGGCCCTCCCTGGTGACGCAACGGGTTAGGACGCAGCACTGCAAACTGGCTGCAGCCGCTTCAGTGTGAGTGCGATCCCCACCCCGGAAGTGACCCACACGGCGCAGCAGACCTCTCTCGACCCGCCCGCGGTTCCCCTCAGCAGTGTACTTCGTCGATCTGCCTGTTCTGCTCCCTGCTTCGTCTCTGGGGAATCCTCTCACCCCCCACCTCTGGCCTGCACCCCTGTTCTTGTGTGCATAAATAAATCAATCTTAAAAAAATAAATTAAGGCCCTCCCTGGTGGCGCAGCGGGCTAAAGCACAGCACTGAGAATCTAAAGCCGCTTCTGCATGAGTTCGATTCCCGCCTGCCCTGGAGGAGATCCACATGGCCCGGCAGACCTCTCCTGACCCGCCCGCTGCTCCCCTCAGCAGTGTACTTCGTCGATCTGCCTGTTCCGCTCCCCACTCTGCCTCTGGTGAAGCCTCTCACCGCCCCTGAGCCTCTGGCCTGTACCCCAGCTCTGTATGCACAAATAAATAAATCTTTAAAAAAAAAAAATTAAAGGTCTAGAATTAAGCCTGCAACAAGAAAACATATAAAAGAAAACATTCACAATATGTTTCATGACATCAAGGTGATAAAGATGTTTTTGGAGATTTGACCCCGATAGCAAGGGAAATAAAAAGTAAAACAAACAAGTGGGATTACTTGATAAAAGTAATAAAGGTAAAAGTTATAGAGATAAAAGTTATCAAGCTTTTACAAAATAAACAAAAAAAAAAGAAAATAAAAAAACAACCTACTGAATGGGAGGAAGTAGCCATACATAGAACTGATAAGGGGTTAATATCTTGGATATTAAAAAAAGTATCTAATTTATCAATGATAACCCAATTAATTAATGGGCAGCAGATATAAACAGACAATGTCTGAAAGAGAATGTCCAGGAACTCAACAGACACATGAAACACAATGTTCATCACCACTTTCAGTTAGGGAGATGTAGGTGAAGCCCACAACAAGACATCACCCCAGACCATTAGAAAGCCCCCCTAAAACAAGTGCTGAGAGGATGCAGGTAAAGGGGAACCCTATTACACTCTCATTGGGGATGTAAACAGATGGAGCCATTATGGAGAGCGATCTATAGTAAACCTATAGACATTTACCTCGAAAAACAAAACTACAAATACCCAAAATACAAATGCCAGCAATCTTACTTCGGACATTTACTCAGAGAACACGAAACTTCGGCTCAAAAATGATAAGCTCTGCAGTGTTTCTTGCAGCTGGGTCAGGGAAGTAATCAAGTCAGCACTGACAGACTGAGTGAAGGTGTGGTCTCCCACACAATGACATACTTACTACTTAGCCACAAAAGACGAAACATTGCCATTTAGAGCAGGACGGAAAGAAGGTGAGGGAATTGATGTGCACAGTAAAGCAAGTCAGAAAGACTAAGGCAAATATGGGATATTTATACTGCAGACAATTCGACAAAGCAAAATACTAATAAAAACTAGTGAGCTCCAATAAACAGTGGAATTCCAAGGTTAAGAGGGAGGGAGAATGGAGAGAAGGTTGAAGGGGCATGAGATGGTGGGGCGGGGAGAGAAAAAGTTACAAATAATGCCATGGTAACGGAGAGCTTTCAAGTCTAGTTTGGGAGACGAAGCACATCTATAAAATAAGCACAGTCCGCCCCCTCCCTGGTGGCACAACCACAAGCTAGCCAGAGCCGCCTCAGCGAGCTCTACTCCCCCCCCCCAGGTGACCACGTGGCGCAGCAGACCCCTCGTGACCCGCCCGCTGCTCCCCTCCCCTCGTCCATCTGCCTGTTCTGCGCCCCACTCTGTCTCTGGTGAATCTTCTCACTGCCCCTGCACCTCTGACTTGTACCCCATTTCTGTATGCACAAATAATAATCTTAAAAAAAAAAACAAACCCAGTCCAGCATAAAGCAAGGGAGGTCTACTGCTAGCCGTGTCGTTTAGGTAAAAACACCTTCACCTGTTGGAGAAAGAAAGCTGCTGTGATGAAGCAGCCCAAGGAAGCCGTAATGGGTGGGGTCGGATGAAGGGGTATGTGGAGGTGCTCCTGGGCGCTCGCAGAGGCAGGGCACATCTGGAAATGGGAGAGCAAGGTCGAATGAACACAGGACTGCGTGAAAAGCTGGCGGCTCTCCGTGGGAAAGCCAGGTCACCTGGCGAGGTGACCGACTGTCACTGTTGAGGGCTGGGGTGTTCCCCTACATGTGAACTTCTCCATGTGTGAGTCCCTTGGGGGCTGGTAGGGGTGGAATCGCAAAACAAGGGTGGCTGAGCTTCTTGGAGCGTCAAAAACTTGCATTGCTAAGTAGTTAAAAAATAATGCTTTTCGGTTAAAATGTAGCCACATTGTGAAGAAAGCGACATACATGATCATTTTAACGCTAAACCTGTTTAGCAGCTAGCTAGCTGATGGTTATTCCTGCGCTGCCCCCTAGAGGAAGAACTTTTTTTTCCTTCACGGTCTTGCATTTATTCATACAGAAGAGTAAGAATTGGTACAAATAATAACCATCGCTTTAAACACACACAAACAGCTTTGGTTTCTAAAGGAAACAACTCCATGTAATTCAAAGTTAAGTAGAGGAAGATCTTGCTGGGACAGAGTCCAGCCCTTGCCGTGAACAGAACACACGCTGCCTGTCATCCCAACGTTTGCGAGGCTAGGGAGAGATCTGAAAGGAAACTTCACCCAAACGGCTGCTCTCCTCAAAAGTCTCCTATTCCTACTTGACCGGCTCTAAAGAAGGGGACGCGATGGCCCTCCCTGGTGGCGCAGTGGGTTAAGGCGCAGTACTGAGAAGTTTAAGCCGCTTCCGCATGAGTTCGATCCTCGCCTGCCCGGGAGGTGACCCACAGGGCGCGGCAGACCTCTCCTGACCCGCCCGCTGCTCCCCTCAGCAGTGTACTTGTCAGTCAGCCTGTTCTGCTCCTTGCTCTGTCTCTGGTGGCTCCTCCCACCCTCCACATCTCTGGCCTGTACCCCAGTTCTGTATAAATAAATAAATAAATCTTAAAAAAAAAAAAAGGGGACGCGCCCTGTCCAGAATACTCACTCAACCCGTCAGCTCAGCTCTGTGAGAAAGCACTTCCCCCAAATAAGCAAAATGCTTTTCCACCACGAGTCTTGGTTTACCCCCTGGATAGACACACAACCTGTTCCTGGTTCCCCTGAGAATTTTCAAAATCCTTTGACGATGGTGGTCCAGTTTTCCATCTTCGGGTTAAGTGTTTGTCTTCTCCTCACTGCTGGTCCTTCGCCAGGGCCATGAAGCCCTGGTCTTGGTTATGTGGATCCATTTCCCTCTTATTTCCAACACCCAGAATGAACAGCAGCTCCCCCACCCCCCAGAACTGCCTAGGACAGAACAGAGTAGGACCACCAATGTCCCCACTCAGGATGTTTTCCTGCTGTTTATGCAGCCAAAGAAGCATTTTTTTTGGAAAGCGCGGCACACGTCTGTGAGAACACAGGAGAGATTTTTATGGCGGCAGACTTCTAAAATTGGTCATCGAGCTTCAGCCTCATCTCTGGAAACTGAAAATACGATCAGCGGCCTCTCCAGCGACTCTGCTGTGTCACAGGCACAGCTGGCCTGAGGTGGGGACGTCAGCCAGGCAGGATTCTCTCTCCCACTGGTAGCAGAAGGCAGCCAGCACATTAGAAGGATTTTTTTTTAGAAGGCTTTTTAAAAAATTATTTTTGCATAGAAGACTGGGGTGCAGGCCAGAGATGCCAGGGGTGAGAGGATTCACAGAGGCAGAGCGGGGTTCTTATTGAAATCCACTGCTGAGGGGAGCAGCTGGGAGACAGGAGAGGTCTGCTGCGCCCTGTGGGTCACTCCCTGGCCGGGGATCGACCTCATGCTGCAGGGGTAGCGATAGCTTCACAGCGCTGAGACTTAACCCCTGTTAAATTAAGGAGGCCCTTAGGGTGTATTTTTTTTTTAAAGATTTATTTATTTGTACATACAGAACTGGGGTACAGGCCAGAGGCGCAGGGGTGGTGAGAGGCTTCACCAGAGACAGAGTGGGGAGCAGAACAGGCAGATCAAGGAAGTACACTGCTGAGGGGAGCAGCGGGCGGGTCAGGAGAGATCTGCCGCGCCGTGTGGTCACCTCCAGGGCAGGCGGGGATCAAACTCATGCGGAAGCAGCTTTAGCTTCTCAGTGCTGTGCTTTAACCCGCTGCGCCACCAGGGAGGGCCAAGGTGTATTTTTTACAAATAAAAATATGTGCTTGAAGTAAGAGCATCTTTCTGTTTAGCTTCTCGGTAATAGTATTTCATATTTAAAAGAAAAGGACAGCCGCACACAGTCAGTTCTGAGGAAGCAGGTGTCCAGGGAGACAAGGCAAGCCAGAGGGACACCAGGATGCTGGGACTTTGGTCCCCAAGAACAGTAGACAGCAGAGGGCTGGGGCGTCTCTCCCGAGAGCACAGGCACTGGGCTAGCTTCCAGCCTGCGTGGGGAGGCTCTGAGCCCTGAGCATGATTATTTAAAATGACAGAGGTTAAACCGCTTCAGACCCTGAGTTTTATAAAAATCAAGGGAAAGGACAAATTGTTGACCGGCTCTGTGGGCCTCCCGCCAGCATTTCCTCACTTTATTAACATTTATTTTTATTTGACTTGGTCGGGCCAGGCTGTAGTTCCCAGGCTCCTCTGAGACTAAACTAGGAGGCTGCTGAGCCCTCCTGGGAGTCTGATGGGAAGACTGGGAAGTTCTGCACGAAGTCAGTCCCGAACTGGAGCAGACGGGAGATGACTTGGGAGAGCGGGAAATGATGGTTCGGGGGCGCTGGGTTGCTGGGGAGGGGGGGGGGGGGTGGGGGAGGGGAGCACTGGCTGGTGGGTTCGGCCACAGGGGTCTGGGCCACCGTATCCAAATCTAGAAGCAGATGGGGACAAGTGGAATGAGCTTGTGCACGAGGACAGATTGCTCTCAGGATACTTCCACATCTAAAGGAGTTAGTCCCTCCCTATTGCTTCTTAAAAGGGTATTCCTGGGGCTCCCCTGCTGGCGCATGGGGCTAAGCGCAGCACTATGAAGCTCTCCGCAGCCTCTGCAGCATGAGTTCGATCCCCGGCCAGGGAGTGACCCACAGGGCGCAGCAGACCTCTCCTGTCTCCCTGCTGCTCCCCTCAGCAGTGGATTTCAGTCCATCTGCCTGTTCTCCTCCCCACTCTGTCTCCGGTGAGTCCTCTCACCCCCAGCCCTGGGCCTTTGGCCTGCACCCCAGTTCTTGTATGCATAAATAAATAAAATCTTTAAAAAAAGACTTTTCCTTGTGTAATTGCCTATGCAAATATCATAATGACAAAACTCTTTTAAAATGGGAGCCTTGAGGAATTTTAAACAGCCTTATAAGTAGCATTATCCTAATGCTTTCTTGCATTATTGATGAGAAATTGCAGTTGGCACATCTTTCAAAAGGCAATTTTCCATTTCAAAATTTATAATGACTTTGCCCTTTGACTCAACAGTTTCATTTCATGGCAGTTCAGTCTATGAACGATTTGCACCATCGTGCACGAATATGATACTCGATTACTGTGTTCTTTATGATGAAAAAAACAAACCCCTCAAATATCTAAGATACATAACTCTTTTTGCAGGGGCATAGAAGAATGTCTAATTTAAAAGTAGTATGCAGAATAGATTTCACAGTAAAAAATATACATCAGATGAACAGATTAACATGGACACGAATGCATAAACGTATTTGTTGTGTGTGTAAAGAAATACACCAAAATCTTGTACCCCATGAACAGAAATAGGAAAAAAAGGGGAAATTTTACAAAGGTTGAGAACCCAGAAATGACAAAAGCTCTTCTATAGTTTGTTCTTTCTTGTTGATGATATATTAATCTCAGATTGATTGAGTTTAGTATCTTAAACCCTCTCAAAGTAATACAATTTCATTTTCAGTGAAAATAAAAAGATGAGAAATTCTTCTAAAACAAGAACCACACCAAACAATCAGTGACTACAGGTCTTTTTTTGTTGTTTTAAAGATTTACTTATTTATGCATACAGAACTGGGGTACAAGCCAGAGGCGTGGGAGATCAGAGGATTCACCAAAGACAGAGTGGGGAATAGAACAGGCAGATCGAGTAAGCACACTGCTGAGGGGAGCAGCGGGCGGGTCAGGAGAGAGGTCTGCTGTGCCCTGTGGGTCGCTCCCTGGTCACGGATCAAACTCGTGCTGAAGCGGCTGCAGTCAGCTTCCTAGTGCTGCTCTTTAACCCGCTGCACCACCAGGGAGGGTCCAGTGACCTCAGGGCTTTCTCTTTTTACTGCAGTTTTGCAAATAAACAACTAATACAAAAAGCTGCAGTTGCTTGTCTCTCCCTCCTTCCACTTATCTCCTGGCTGGACATCCCTTTACGTCACTTTTATTTTTTCTTTTAGCCTTGCATCTTCTCATGGTTTGAATTGTCTCTCCCTGCCCTGGCAAACAGGATCTATGGACTTGGATGGGCGTTACCTGTGACTTCAGATCAGACCGTCCCCCTCCCTGGGTCCCAGGTTAATTCAGGTTAATGTGCAAATAATGTGCAAATAACCCAAGATGTGCCAAGCTGAAGATTTCCAGTGGTTCTTCAGGGGCTACCAGCATATCAGCTCAGCTATGGTGAGACTAACAAGGAGGCACTGGTGGGCACAAAGCCTGCCCAATATTGCCACCTCGTGGGGGACAACAGAAACAAAAGACGAGCAGCTGGCTGGGCCCCACGCTGCTGGATACTATCAGCTGGGGACTTGGCCCTTGCGGTTGTCTGAAGGGAACAGCCCCTGCTTCCAGCTGGTTTGAGTTGGCCTCATCACTTGCCCTTTACAATACGTGGACCCCACTTCCCACATGTGGGAAATCCCCCCTGCATTGGATTTGGGAGAGGGTATCAGTTCCCACACTGCTCAGCCCACAACACCACAGAGGGCTGGAGTCCGGCCATCTCATCTACCTGAGGGTTCCAAGCAGGCCCCGGAAATTAATTTCCTGTAATTCTCAGGCACGTTTTGTTATCACACACAAACAAAACCACTCCCTTCATCTCATCTTATATGTCAGTCAACATCCTACATGCCTTTTTCAATCATCTTTGTTACTTCTCAGTGCCCAATGAAACTCTTGTATTTTGTCCAGACTAAACTGGAGTTATTTATTTGTTTCTAAAGTGCCCTCAGTCTTTTTCTTGGGATGCCTCCCAAGACACCAGCCCACTAAAACGGCATGGACTGGGGTTTGTTCAAGGACCATGTCCACACTCCCAAGTTCAGCATGAACGTTCTTGGTCTCTCCCTAGTAAAGAATGAGCAACACAAAAGGGAAATGCCTGTTAGAGTTGGCAGTGAGGATGAGGGCTAAGGTCCTCTGCTGGAAGGATGTGAGTGGACAGAGGCTTTAATCAGACTGTGAGTTGAGCAAGAACAGATCAGGGGTTCGAGAGCTGAAACCAGCCCAAAGGACATGGTGTTGTACATCACCAGAATGATTGGGTCAGACGCACTGACGTAGACCCAGTATCTCATGTGATCCTAGAACCACCCCATGAGGCATATAATCTTATCCCCAATTTGCAAATGAGATCATGGACAAAACATGGCTATAAAAAATAGTTTCAGGGGTTCTCCTTGGTGGTGCAATGGGTTAAAGCACTACATTATGAAGCTCTCCGAAGCCACTGCAGCATGGGTGCGATCTCCAGCCAGGGAGTGACCCACATGGCACAGCAGACCTCTCCTGACTGGCCCGCTGCTCCCCTCAGCAGTGTACTTCGTCGATCTGCCTATTCTGCTCCCCACTCTGTTTTTGGTGAATCCTCTCACCCACCACACCTCTGGCTTGTACCCGAGTTCTGCAAGCATAAACAAATAAATCTTAAAAAAAAAAAGTTTCAGCCTCAATTTACCTATTGAGGGATGTGGATACAGACACCTATCTTATTGTAAGACGTGATGAAATGTACATATACCCCATCACAGAGTAGGCATCCAGGATCGGTTGCTGTCTGTAATGATAACTTACACTGTTTATAAAGATTATGGGCCAGGTGGATATGTTTTCAAAAGCACATTTGCAGAGGGTAACTAGACACAACCAGCATCGAAGGCCAGAGCTAATCCCCTGGAACACCCATACGCCAGGAAAGGGCTTCTGTGTCTATGTGCATGAGACACTGTCATTTGCATGCCACGGCAGGTCTGCAAGACTGTGTGTGCATCATCCAAGAAACTCTTGGAGTCCTGCTGGAGCTTGTCTGAGGTCTCCGTGTGCTATCCAAGCAGTAGTCAGGCTATGGTCAAGGCATTAGAGAGAATTTTGGAGATTAGAAAGAACTGTTCTTTTCTACCCTGGGATGTTCAGGTAGGTGTGGGGGCTGGACACAGGATGGGGTGTCTGCTGGTGGAGGGAGGGTTGGAAGCCTCCGGTGGTCTAAGTGGGAGCCTGAGTCCTTGGCTTCCTGGGATGGGGGCACTGAGAACACGTGGAGGGTGCCAACCCACGCCCCCGCCCCCCGTCCCTTCTGGAATCCCAAGGGCAGAGCCAGTGTTATGTGCTATTCATTAACCAGGTGCTGTGATTGTGCAGGCAAGATGGGAGACAGCCATGACTCGGAGGCTTCAGGGAGGATTTAGAAGGTTCTGGAAAGTGAGTCCCCACACGCCCATGATCACAGGGTTTTTGGCATGTGAAACCTTGGAGCCTCCATTTCCTTGGCTGCAGGGTTTGACTTCTCCCCCACATTTGGTTATAAGGCACAGATGCCTCTATTATTATTATTATTATTATTTTAAAGATTTATTTATTTGTGCATACAGAATTGGGGTACAGGCCAGAGGCTCAGGGGCGGTGAGAGGCTTCACCAGAGACAGAGAGGGGAGCAGAACAGGCAGATCAAGGAAGTACACTGCTGAGGGGAGCAGCAGGCGGGTCAGGAGAGGTCTGCCACGCCATGTGGTCACCTCCGGGGCAGGCGGGAATCGAACTCATGCGGAAGCGGCTTTAGCTTCTCAGTGCAGTGCTTTAACCTGCTGCGCCACCAGGGAGGGCCGCCTCTATTATTTTTATGGGTCCTTTGTGGGATGGGATCTGGTCCTATGGGGAAAATTATGGCATCAGACCATGCCAATACTACAAAACAACACCCTCTGCTAGCTACTGACCCGCACAAGCTGGGACAGTGTTGAGGGACAGACAGATCGAGACGACCATTCTCCAAAACGAAGCAGGTTGCTCCTTCTTAGATACCACCAGACACCTTTGCCTCCTCATCTCTCCAAACCTCCTCAATCTTCCAATTTCACGTCCACAGCTTGCTGGGATACCTGGGCTCACACCTCTCCCCTGGGTTCTGGAAGCTTCTCTAAGTGACCTTCATGATGTAGCCTCTCGTTCTCTTCTCTCCTGGCCCCTCCTGCACAGCCTGACGGACCATCTAAAGAGCACGGGTTTCTCTTCTACAACCCCCCTCATCCGTGTGGCCCCAACTCTGGTCCTAACCCAGCCTGTTCCAGGGTGCTTCTCTTGCTGTCTCCTCTCTTCTCATCACCCTCCTGTCTCAGCTCTCTGTGACCCTCCCAGCCTTCCTCCCTGCTGTGCACACTCTGACTTGGGAAGCCTTCCACATAATCATCCTCAGAAATCCTTCTGAGCGTTCAGGGCCAAACTCCCACGGACTTTGCTCTCTGAAGGCTTTCTAGTCCTACAACTGGATATAATCTTCCTCCCGTGCTCCCTCACATCCCCACACAATCCCCTTCTTTCCCTTGCTGCCATGTTCTGAGTCAGCCAGAATTAGCCACGATTTCTCATTCCTTCTAACAGACGGCGACGGTTCTGGCCTGACTTCCCTACAAAGCCCAGCACCCGGCCTGGCTCACGACGAGTACTGGAGTTCATTCTGGAGAAGGTGGGGCTCACCACCGGCACAGACACATGCCATGCTTGAGTATATTTTTGGTCTGAGAGGATTACAGTTTGTTTCAGGGATTAGTTTCTAATTCAAGGCAAATCTGGCCCTTTCCAGATTATTTCACTCAGAGTTATTTATAAGGAAAACGTTCCAAATAAGGGACCTCTGTGGAAATGGGGCGACGAGGTCGACAAGGCAAAGGGTGGAGGGGAGGGGGAGGTAGAACCTCTAAACATGAGTCAGAATGTTCCTGGGTCATTCAGAACCGAGACTTGGCAGAGGCAGGAGGGAGAGCGCTCTGTGTTTTCAGTTGGGTGAGGCCTAACTACCTTCCAAATAATACAATGCAAAATCATTTAGCAAGTCCTGGAGAAAACACATTCCTTTTGGTGGGTAATTTTAAAAGCTGGCTCTCAGGACACTTCTGATGTCCTAAGTCATAACATGACACAACAAATGTCCTAGGACCTCGCCCCTCAGTGTCCAACTGCAGGTAGCTAATGTTTTCTGTGACGCATCCCACTAAGAGTCTGAAAGGCGTCTACAGTGGTGATGTCTCTACCTGGACTAAACCTCCTGCTGCCTTTACGGGCCTAGAGATCCCTCTTACTGGGTTGGGGGGAGCCTGGGGCTGTCAGAGGGGAGCCTAAGGCCAGAGCTTCCGCGAGGAGCCATGCGGTAAGTGGACCACCCTACAAAAGGGCCGGTGGAGCCAGCTTGCCTAAGGCTCCAACCAGCCAGACTCTGACCACTGCTCCACGACCCCCTCTCACCAGCCAGGGGACCTTGAGCTGGCCCAGGACAGCTTCCTGACTCACGGCTGTCGCTTCACCTGTAGAGAGGCGCTAACAGTGGATCTGCCTCACTGGTTGCTGTGATGGGCAAGGAGTCCATGCATGTAGGGTACCTGTGCTCCTGCTGAGCTGTTCCTACTGTGGGTGTTGGGGGGAAAGGAGGAGGGGGGCATGGGGGCGGGGCACAAAGAGCACTGAGCTGGGCCTGAGGGGGGGTCTGGGTCTGACTGAGCACCCCGTGTTCTGGCCACGGGTCTTTCGCATCTTTATGGGAACTGGTCCCTTAGGTAGCTAATTTCAGAACCTGGGATGGGATGGAGAACACAACTCTCTCACCAACCTGTTAGCGTCACTTTTCCCCTCCCACACCCCATCCCCAGGAACATCAGCTGCGTGGGAAAAGTGGTTCTTTGGACTTGGCTCAGGAGAAGCCCACCTCGTATCAGTGGACACGTAGGTTGCTTCTATGTCCTGGTTTCTGTAAATAATGCTTTGCGTTGGTGGTTTCCCACGCTTCAGATAGATGCCCAAGATGAGGGTGGCATTAGTTTTTTAAGGTAAACCCAGGTAGCTTCCAAAATGATTGTGCCAATTTACCCTCCTACTAACAGAATAACCACCAATGGGTGCTGAATCTTAGCAGATGCTTTCTCTGCATCTATTGGTATTAGGTGATTTTTTTTTAAAGATTTATTTATTTATTCATACAGAACTGGGGTACAGGCCAGAGATGCGGAGGGTGAGAGGCTTCACCAGGGACAGAGTGGGGAGCAGAACAGGCAGATCGGCGAAGTACACTGCTGAGGGGAGCAGCGGGTGGGTCAGGAGATGTCTGTAGCACCATGTGGTCACCTCCCGAGCAGGCGGGAATCGAACTCATGAGGAAGTGGCTTAAGCTTCTTAGTGCTGTGCTTTAACCTGCTGCGCCACCAGAGAGGGCCGGTATTAGGTGATTTTTATGGGTACTTTTGCTGCCATCTTCCATTACATTGGTTGATTTCATATATTAAACCATCTTTGCATCTTTGGGATAAATCCCACTTCATCATGACCTAAACACCTTGGGGTATACTGCTGAATTCAATTTACTAGTATTTTGCTGCAGATTTCTGCATAAATGTTCATCAGCGATATGGACCTGTAGTTTTCTCTGCTTCTGCTATCTTTATCTGGTGTAGGCATGAAGGTACTGTTGACATTGTCAGGGAGGGCTTCTTAATTTTGGCTTCCTTTATATTCCTTAATCCACCGACCTTCAGTGGATTTTGTGCTGCACGCAACACATTTTAGGAAACATTAAAGATTAACACTGGGCCCAAGAGCCCCTTGGCCTCACTGTGCTGTGATGACAGGGAGGGATCCTGCAGCTGGAGGTGAATCCCGCTCCCGCACCCCCCCTAGAAACTAAATTCTAAGAAAAGGTAACAAACCAAATTCGCACGGAGAAGTGATTGGCAATACCAAGAGCCATTTTGCTGTCATAATCAGTGGCGGAAGAATTCAGGGGTGTCGCCGGCCGTTCACACGGCCCAGAGAGCCCAGAATGACAGAAAATGATCTGGTCCCAAATGTCAGTAGTACTGAGGTCAAGAAACCCTGGGCTGAAGCCACAGAGTCCTGAGCAAATAGAGCTCTTAATCCTTGATGACCTGAAAATTGCTATGAAGATCGCTCTGTGCAATGTATTATTTTCCATATTCAACATAAAAGCCTTCCTTAGGGCCTCCTACTCTCCTCTGGCTTCGGCACAGCAAAAATTGTAAAATGCTCTTTAATTGTTTTTCAAAAACCAAACGTGAGGCAGCAGTCCTTGCGTTATTTGCAAAAGATGCAATGTTGATCCACTTAGATGTCATTCTTTTGGTTCGTTTCATCCTGACTGTGCTCTCCTGAAACAACTGTATGTCTCTCAGACACGACACATACCTCCCTCCCCGCCCCCTCACCCTCCACGGACCCACTGGCCCCGGTCAGCCCTCGGCAGAGCTGACCACTCTCCTGCGTGCAGGACAGAGATGTGTACCTAAAGCTGGTGTGGATCTCAGTGTGGACCAAGGCAAGGGAGGAGCCTTCAAAATTCAGGCCCCCGGTCTTCTAATCATCAAAGGTTCACCAGAATATGTTTATTTTTGCAAGCATTTAAACTCTGCCTTACAGCCTCTCACTAGAAAGGGGCCTTTGAGGGAGCAAAGGCCGTGGATGCAGGGGGTTGCCACAGCGGGTTAGGCTGAGGCAAGCTTTTCATGGCTCCTCAGCAAATTCCCTTGTGGTTCACCCACAGATTGAATTCTTTGGAGTCCTTGGCTTGTGAGCTGGTGCTAATTTGCATGGCACTGTTTTTCCATCTGATTTACCAACTGAGAGGATGACGGCAGCGTGGCCTACTTCCCTCTTCAGCGCGAGCAGCCACCCGTGTGGCAGGATAAGTTAGTGAGATACTGCGGCGTTTTGTTCTTCTGGAGTTCACACAGCCCTGTTCTAAGAAGTAGCTGGACTTTGTGTTCCCTACGTCACAGGCCGTTCATATCCAGGACTAGGCAGAAGCTTCCCTTACTCCTCTGGCCTTTTTTTTTTTTTTTTTTTTTTAAGATTTATTTATTTATGCATACAGAACTGGGGTACAGGTCAGAGGCTCAGGGGTGGTGAGAGGATTCACCAGAGACAGACTCCTCTGGCCTTTTATTTTTTAAACCCAAGGTAAGTGAAGGTAAGCATTAGAAAGGGGATCTGGCTGGAGGTAGGACATGCCTGAAGCACCTTTTTTTTTTTTTTTTTTTTTTTTTTTTTTTAAGATTTATTTATCTATGCATACAGAACTGGGGTACAGGCCAGAGATGTGGAGGGTGAGAGGCTTCACCAGAGACAGAGTGGGGAGCAGAACAGGCAGATCGACGAAGTACACTGCTGAGGGGAGCAGCGGGCGGGTCAGGAGAGGTCTGCCGCGCCATGTGGTCACCTCCGGGGCAGGCGGGAGTCGAACTCATGCGGAAGCCGTCTTAGATTCTCAGTGCTGTGCTTTAACCCGCTGCGCCACCAGGGAGGGCCTGAAGCACCTTTTGAGAGAAGCTTGCATACCACGAAAGTTGGCCGCGGGTCTGGCCTGATTCCCGGTGGTCATCCAAGATGGCGAGTGGTTCCCTAAGATGGCGGGTGGCTCCCCAAGATGGCGGCTTTTTGGTGCACCCAGGAAATGAGGAACGATGACTTCAGGCACTGGAAACCCAGCCTCAGCAAACACTCAGTGCGTGGACTGGCACAGAGGCGACAGCGTCACCCACATGAATGAGACTCTGGGAGGGAACGTGATGTTTTGCTCCCTCAGACCCGAAGGGCGGTCCCCCAACTCCAGGGGCTGGGGAAAGGTGCTCCAGCGACCATGAGCCTAATTCCTAGCTAACCTAACAGAAGAGGGGCCTAGAGTCCCCTTTGATTAGATTTCAGAGGAAGAAATCAGCTCTGGATTTCTTCCATAGGAGTTTGTGGCGACAAATCAGGTTGTACGAAAGTCACAATTGAATCCTGGAAGTCCAGTGGCCTCCAGCTCATGCAAGCCTCTTGTCTGATGAGGGTCAGCAGGGAAGCTGCTCCCGGGGACCTGGTGACCTGGCTTGATGGCGCCATCAAGATCTCAGGGGCGACCTTCACTGTTTTCAGGGCAAAGGAAGAAAGGAGCTGGCGGGTAAGTACCAGCTTTTAAACGCAGCGCTAGGAATCTGACTTCGCTCAGATATCATCCCCTAGATCCATAAAGCCCCAGGGACACACGCCTGCAAAGGGACCCAGACACCCAGGGTGAGCACTGGGATTTTGGTGCCAATGTCCCAGTCTCATACTACTTATTAAACGCAGGATGAGTCTTTTCATTTAGTGTTATTAAAACTTGCAAACATGGGGTCTCCCTGGTGGCTCAGGCTTAAAAGTCTCAGTGCTATTAAGCTAATGCCAGCCACTGCAGGAGTTCTATCCCCCCACTCCGCCCCTCCTGGGCCCCCCCTCCCCAGGGAGTGACCCACAGGGCGCAGCAGACCTCTCCTGTCTTCCCAATGCTCCCCTCAGCAGTGTTTATCAGCAGATCAGCCTGTTCTGCTCCCCACTCTGTCTCTCGTATATCCTCTCACCCTCTGTACCTCTTGTGTGCAAACAACAACAACAACAACAACAACAACAACAACAACAAAACCACTTAAACAAAAACCAAAAATTCCTTCAGTTGTGTAGAGATTGATGTAAATGCATTTTTGTTTGGGGAAAGGGACCTTTGCATGTATTATAAGCAATTTATTTAAGCCCTATGAAGAGGTCATTCCTCCAGTGGAGGAAATTGTGATCCCGGAAGTGGAGGTAACATACAGGAAGTGGGAAGAGGGGTGATGGAAGGGTCTGAGTAAGTCCATAAAGTCACAGCCGCAGGGTCTGCACCTCCCGAGTCCCGCCTCCCCCATCTCCCTCTGGCCTGCTGGCTTGTCTGACCTAAGGGCCGAGAACAGTCCTCCACCAGTCTCGTGTTCCTAGCAGAACTTCTGAAGGGTGCTGACTGACGGTAGAGCACCGAGCAGGGAACTCTGACTGCAGCTGGAGTGGAGCTCACTGGGATTGACAGACAGACAGACAGCAAGTAGCTGAATTTAAGGGTAGGCACAGAGGACTCCCTATGACGGGCGTGGAGTCAAACTGGACAGGTGAGCGAACTCAAAGCCACTGACCTCTGCCCGGAGAGCTGCCAAAGGGCAGAGGGCAGCTGAGATGTGCTGGGGCAGAGCCCTCAGAGGGGCCACCGTGCCCTAAGCCAAGTGCCATGGAACGTGGCTGCAGAACACTGGGCTAGAAAGGGATTAAAAATAGGCTATAGGCCCTCCCTGGTGGGCGCAGCAGGTTAAAACACAGCACTGAGAAGCTAAAGCCACTTCCGCATGAGTTCAATTCCCGCCTGCCCCGGAGGTGACCACATGGCATGGCGGACCTCTCCTGACCCGCCCACTGCTCCCCTCAGCAGTGGATCTTCGTCGATCTGCCTGTTCTGCTCCCCACTCTATGTCTGGTGAAGCCTCTCACCGCCCCTGAGCCTCTGGCCTGTATCCCAGCTCTGTATGCACAAATAAATAAATCTTTAAAAAAAAAAAGGCTATAACCAAGTCCACCTTAGATATTTAAAAAAGACCCATAGAGCAACCTTTGATGTCTAATCTGAGCAGGGCCTCTTTCCAGAGGCCCCTCCGGGTTCATCACGTTGCAAAATAGACTCCCAGGTAACACAGGCCAGGCGGCGGCCTTCTGTTCTTAGCTGTAAGTCCATTAAAAGGTGGGGAGTTCAGCCAAAAATGATGAGCTTGGATGTAGAGAGATTGATCTAGCCCTTCTTTTTGGCAGCCACAGAACCAGTGGTCTGTTTGGGCTACTTAGAATATGGGGTATTAAAACTACCTTATTTCCATCTATATAAAAATCAAAATCATCAGGCAACTATCGATCAGAGACTTCTGTAGGGGGAGGAGGAGGAAGTAGGACCAGCACAGGGGTGGGAAGAGCACAGGGACTCTGCAACGTTTCTTCCAGACACTTGTGGTGGGGGTGCTGTGCTCAATGTGTTCAAAGTTGTATTTACTCATTAAGATTATACATTGGGCTCTCTCTGGTGGCGTAACGAGTTAAAGTACAGCACTGTGAAGCTAGCCGCAGCCTCTTCGACAAGAGTTAGATCCCTGGCCAGCGAGCTGACCCACAGGGCGCAGCAGACACTCCTGTCTCGCCCACTCGTTCCTCTGTCTGCAGAGGAACGCAGATTCATGCATCCTCAGCTCCCATCAGCAGTGTACTTCTTCCATCTGCCTGTTCTGCTCCCCACTCTGTCTCTGGTGAATCCTCTCACTGCCCCTTCACCTCTGGCCTATACCCCAGTTCTGTATGCATAAATAAATACATCTTAAAAAAAAGATTATAAATTAACAAGTGGATGGGCCAGAACAGTGAGCAACAGAGATGACCACAGAGGGTTTTATCTGGAAGTAGAAACCCTTTTTCTCTGGCCTCAGGCTGTGAAGCTGCAGGAAAGGATGAAGACACAGATGAACGAAGGTGGACAGTGACTGACTTACTGTATCCTGGGTCTCCACACTTCCTTCCTGCTTGGTTAGTGTGTGCTGGATTTCTGCCCCTCGAAACCAAAGCTTTCTGATAAATGTAGGCAATGCTTGGCAAAAATAATGAACTATTTTCTAGGAAAATAAACAGAACTCATGGCATACAAATTGTGCTTCAAAATTAAGGGAAATGTGGACCTCAGCTCGAACTCAGAGTCCACGAAGCCCCGGTTTAAAAAATATCCTGCAAGGAAACCATGGTCAATCAATACGGGGCTTGACTGGATTACGGAATTGTGACTTGTCAGTCTACTTTCTCCAGTTTCTCTGGACTGCAGAGGAACGCAGATTCATGCATCCCCAGCTACTAGTCATGCATAACTCTTGACTCAGTGAAGGAAACAGCTGATTTGTGAGTGGAGATACTTTCCTTGGGGATTTGTCACCAGTTAGCCACTGTAGAAAACTACTCAGAAATGTAAAAATCACACACGATAAAACTCAGATCCTTGGGGGTCTCTCTGAGTCGGCCAGAAGAGACCTCTGTGCAGACTCCATCATCAGAAATATTTACATAAACCTGTGGATCTTGACCCAGGTGTTGGCAGTTGAAGGCAAATTTGTTCTTGGAGAGCTGAACTTGACTTTCTGGGGTTGGGCAGCTCTGATTATTTTTTGCCAGAGGAGATCTTTTCTTACCCAGGATATCCTAGTTTTCTAAAATGCCAGCTCTTGCCAGGCCTTGTTTTCCCCTTGTGGTCAGCTTCTCAGTCCATGTTCCCTCCTCACCCCCACGCCAACACTCCTCAGCTACCCTCCAACTCTGCACGTTTTGATAAATCTACCACAGCCTCTTCACTTCCCGGCAGACAGAGTCCTCCATTGTTTTCTATTCCCTGGGGCTTCCCAAATTTATCTGGATTATTGCTAGTGAGTCCAATAAAATAGGCTCTTTTCTGGTTCTTCACTTTGCCTCTTGCTCGAGCCAAATTTTGCTGGCCACTCCCAGCTCTTGGCCTCCAAAGTCAGGTTCCAGAAATTGAAAGGCTCTCAGACTCAGCACTGTCCTGATTTCACTTTTCAACCGGAGAACATTCTAGGTGACAGAGCACAAAAGAGCTAAGTCCCGTGGCTCCCCCACGCATACCTCCCTTTCCTCTGCTGTGGCCTATGTGTGGGCCTGCCTAGGATAACAGGTACACAGATGTTCTACCCAGAAACTTCTGCTCCACTAAAGCCGCAGCTGTTTAGACTGGAATCTCCACTCGGCTTTCAGCCACGTACTGCCTGCCTCAGCAGAATCCACAGGCACTCATCAACCTCCAGCTTAATGAATAATCCTGGGAAAAACACAGGTCGGCACCAGCCTAGCACCAGAGCAGGGGTGCTTTGGCGAAGGGGCTCTGGGTTTCCTGCTACCTCTCATGGCAACTTCTTGGCTGTTCCTTAGAACACACAGGAAGCTGAGGAAATTCCCTCTTCTTGGCAGATGCCACATTCTCAACTTTCTTTCAGGGCTTAAAAAAAAACTGGCTTTTATTTAGGCGGCTGCGATATGGCAGAGTCCCCAGATGCAAATTTCAGAGCATCTCTGCAGGTGGTTTTGCCTTGGACGCCCATAGCAAGGCGTTGAGGTGGTGGAGGTGGGCTGTCCAGGGATGGCTTTTCTCAAGGCTTTTTCATTGGAGATAACAAGCCAGGAACTAACAGCCCCTCAATCCTGGGACTGTCTGTTCTCAATACCTGGCTTGCGGGTATCTACTGCTGTGGCCTCTCTTCTACCGAGGGCCTCTGCCCCTGGGTGCCACGGCCTCTCCTGCACCTGTATGCAGAAATGGTTTGGACAAAGCACCCCCACATGACTGCCTTGACACAATGGCCCACATCTCGAGGTGGCCAGGGACACTGAGTGACCATGGATGGACTGTGCGGTCAGGGTCTGAGATGGTCTGGGGATAGCCCGAAATTCTATCATGTACTTGCAGGGGAAGAGCTCCCTGTACACACGGCCAGCGTGTCCTGCCCATTCCCTATGTAATTGGTGTCCTTTGATCCTTTTGAAGTCCTGTTCCCCATAAAGATGAAGACCTTTGTCTCCCTTGGACTCCATTTCTCCCGCCATTGTCACCTAATCAATCATGCCTGTTCATAGTCACTAAATAAACAGCAAGAGGGCTCTCCACTGGACAGCAGTGTCTTGCCTTGCAGCTCTATGACTGTCTCTCAGGCGTGCCCCCAGGGACGTGCTGGTGTGTCCCTGTGGTCCAGAATCTACTCTTGCTCTTTCTACAACAGAGCTGTCAGGGACACCGCGTGCAAGCTGCGGGCTTTTTGTGCAGGAGCGAGTGACCCTCATGATCACATGAGGCTCCAGAGACTCCACGAAGGTGTGCAGCAGACAGCCACCAACAAGGGCTTGAAGAATAGCCATCTGCTCAGAGAGGGCAGGTGGGTGGTGGGAGATGGAAAAGTCTTTGCACAAGAGGACAGCAGGCCCCATGGCCATCAAAGAGCAGAGAGTGGTGGAGCTGGGATCTCAAAACCAGATCCTCTGGGTTCAAAGCCTCCCTGTGGTCTGCAGGCTGCCCAATGTTAGAAGGGGCGTTCTCTAACCTTTCCTCCCCAGTTACCTCTACGAAGTGAAGTAAGCTTCATAGTGGTGTATTTGCCCTGTAACCAGTGACCACAACCTAGTGGCTTGAAACAGCACCCCTTTATTAGCCCTCGGCACTGCCAGTCAGAAGCCCAGTATGATGTGGTTGTGTTCCCTGTGAAGGCCCTCATGGGCTGGAGTTAGCTTGGCTATGTTGAGTTCCAGCCTGGCGGTTCTGGGGGAAAATTTGCTCCCAAGCTTATTTATGTTGCTGGCAGAACTCTGTTGTGTGTGTGTGTGTTTAAGACTACAGCCCCCATTTCCTTGCTGGCTGTCATCTTTCAGTTCCTAAAGGTCTGTCATCATCCTTGCCACACAGCTGGTCTGGGGCCTTAATCACATCTATTAAATTCTGTTGTGGATGTACCAAGATTAGCGTTTGACTGGGTAAGCAGAAGGCAGGTCTTCACCAGGGCCGGAAGTGTAGGGCCGCCATCTTGGAATTCTGTCTACTGCATGCACCTAAGTCTAGGGGAGTTGTGGGGTCCCTATTAGCAAGTGGATGGGAAGGATCTGACACAATTCACATGTGTTGCAGGCAGAAGGATTTGCATGCAGAGAATTACTCATTTGGGCTCCCAGGACTGACAAGAACATGGTTGCGGTGATCGAAGAAGGTTTGGTATTGGGAATAATACAACCACTCAAAAATACCCTTTCGGGAGCTGCATTCTGATATATTTGGAAGCAGAAGGTGTCTCTTCTTCGTGCAGAACCCCACGGATGCCTCCCCTATGCGGGTCCCTGCATGGTAGTGGCAGCGAGGACTGGGATTGGGGTGAGGTGGCGGTAGTAAGTGGCTTCCAGAGGAGCCGTCGCAGAAATCATCTGCTTCGAGCTTTTGATTCTGGGCTTTTGATTCTTCCTGCTACAAGTTCAGCGACTCAGAAATCACTAAAATAATAACTGTCCAAGTCAGGAAAGCTAAACTAATTGGGAGAAATGAGAGCAGGAGACAGGACTCCCAGACAGAACTCCACAGGCAGGTTGTGGCTGGGATCCGTTTTCTAATCACAGGAGGGTATTTCCTTTCTTAGCCCAGAAGGATGAGGCAAGGGCCAGGGCCCTCCTGACTCTGGAAAGAGGACAGGCAGCCACCCTATGAGTAAGGAGCTTGACTGGCTGTTTTCTGTAAGTTGATGTTCCATATAGTCCAGGGTCAGCATAAGACAGACAGAGAGACAGATTGAGAGAGACAGAGACATAGAGACCCACATAGACAGACAGGTGGACAGGCAGACAGAGAGAAGGAGGGAAAGAGGAAGGGGCTGGGGAGAGGAAGGGAGAGGAGGGAGGGGGAGAACACAATGAAGGCAGCAGAGGGAGCAGCAGGGAGTGAAAATACAGTGACTGTTTCATTCCGCAAAAACCATGGTGGGAAGAAACTTTTCTTTCAAAAACTCCTACACAAGACAGTCTCTCCTGGCTCCTTGTCAGCTTCTGGATTTTCTCAAAACTTCCCCTAGAAAACGCAAGCCAACAGACTCCCCCTGACTACAGTCATCTTTGGAAAGCTGTCCAGCCTCTTCTGGGATTTTCAAAGTGATTCAGGGCTGGGCTTGGGCTCAGATGGGGGGGAGGTCTTGGGGTGGAGAAAGGCGGGAGTCTCCGGCGCTAGGAAGCACAGAAATGGACACGGCTTGGGGGTGTGCTGGGTCTGTCCCCACGGGGGATGTCAGGTGAGTGCATGGGGAGTAGAGAACCCACCTATCTGTTGCAGCTCTGATTTCTGTACCAGGAGACACGGCGTGTTTGGCCTTCCCTTGTAAGGTAAGGGGGTCCTTTGATAACCCACCCAAGCGAGGCTTGCAAGAGGTCGGCCCTGCCCACCAGTTTCAAGATGTCCAAGGAAGGATACTGTCTGACCTAGGGAGCTGGCGGAGGGAAGAGCTGGTGAAGGGTACCTGCGAGCCATACCTGGGCGTTACCTGTGCTCCAGGTAAGCTCTACCTTCCATCTTTACTTTGAAAGGAACAGACTTCCCTTGGCCTGTTGCTTTTGGCCTGAAGTGTGGGACTACATTTCCCTTGGTCCTCGCCTGCGTCCCCGTCACTGTGTCACTATGAGGCAGATGCCAGCACTGCCTGATGCAGCCGGGCATGGGCTGGCTGGCTGTCAGCAGCAGCCTGGCAGGCACATTTGGCCTGATTACATTTCTAACTTGGGTTGTGCCACACCTCGTTATGTTGTGAGGGGGGACAGAGAAGGAGGAGGGAAGAACAGTGGTTGAGGGTTTGCAGCAAACTTGCGCGTCAGACAGCTCCATATACTCCGCTCAACGCATTTCAACTCAACTAAGCATTGCCATCAATGGACAGCTATGACCGAGAGCCTGAAACATTTTCAATCATGTAGAAGCCCCACCTTCCAACAAGTGAAATAAAACGGGGTGTGTGTGTGGGGGGGGGGCGGGTTATTCCCTAGCTCCTATTGGTAATGAGCTCAAGCTGTAGAACGATCCTTTCTGACGTTCTGACATTGCTACTTATTAGCGTGGTGCTTAGAGAAAAAAAATCACTCACTAATGGTCTCTTCCGGGCAAGTGGTGAGGAATGCTGATTTAGCTTATTTTATTACCTGCACGTCTCCTGGTGTGGCAGCTGGCTTGCTGATACAATTATTCTGGATAGCAGTTAATGCTAGGTCATTACTGGCTTGGTTGAATCCACATACGTCTACTGAACCCTGGCTTTTAAATATTGGCTAGGTGGTGGCTACAAACGAGGAGGGTTTGTCTGTGCAAGAGAATGACCATTAGCAAGGTCAGCCACCCTCGCCCTTTGCTGTCCCCTCTAATTATTGTCTGCACTGTGATGTGACACCTTTTTTGCACGTGGTAGCACACACCGGCTCCGTCAGACGGCCACGCGTCCTCATATTGGTCAGGGAACACTTGCTCACACTCACAACCCTGGCAGGAGAACGCCAGCATGATTGAGATTCACACCAGCTAATGAGTCTTCCGCGTCCTGTTTCATCCCCAGTCTAAGCAACAATGCAACTTGCTCGTTAATATCATTGTGTTGGCATTTACAGTTCACCTGGGTGAAGGCAGGGTGTTGTGTCTTTGAGGTTCAATTTCCACACTTCTAAGTGTCGCTGACCTTTCCTGCGACAGCCCACAGACCTCCCTAGAGATCTCCAGCATTAGAAGGATGAGCAAATGCCACAACAGTCACAGTCAGCCAACCACACAGAGCGACTCCATTATTTTTGAATACCCAAGGTCACCAGCCTCCACTGAGCCACCCTCTGTTAAATGACCAAGATCACTTCTGGGCTGTCACTGTATATGTGTGCCACAGGACGGTGTAGAAATCAAGTGCAAAATCAACTGGGGGACAGGTCGGTGGGGGAGGTTTTTGCATTGCTGCCAATAGATGCCCCTGGATTTTCCTTCAGGACCAAATGTAACACAGGGACCTTTAAGACCATAGACACGAGACTGCTCAGCTGTGGCTACAAAAGCATACGCTGTTGCCCACCCTCATGTGCGGAAGAGAAATGCAGATCACTTTCCCGGACAAAATGCCCCGAGTTCACTGCTCCAGGCTCCCGTGTTACTGGGGAAATAACAGTGATAGAGAAAACACAGTGTCTGCCACACCACCCGAACCTGCCTTCCTGTGGCACATGACTGGCACACCGATGCTGAGCCACCCAACACCCTCTTTCTGATACACAGTCATCAGCCACAGCACACAACTGAAATTCACCACAGTGAGCGCGGTCAATCACTCCACTGCTCACTTTTCACTTTCTGAAGGGTGTTTCTCCCCGCCATCAATCTGATCACGCAGAACCCTTAAAAATGGGCGAATGCTGAGTTTCTGCAGGACCTGGGGTGGTCCCAGCTGGACGATAAAACCTGGTGAACTCCCAGCTTTCAACCTCTTGTATTCAAAAAAGTGATGGGTGTGGTGCAAATGTGAACTCTGAATGTGAGTGATAATTAGACCACTCGACTTGGTCTCTGCCATTAGCTGGGGGTGCAAGGGGGTTCTCAGGATCCTCCTTCCCGGTGGTAAATCCTCTGCCCCCTCCCCCTTTGCAAAAATATCCTTCATAATTGTTTCCCAAATATGTTTGTTGTTTTTTCCTTCTCCTTCTAGATTGGGTTTTAAACACTCCCAGGTAGACTTTTACTGCCTCTAAGTTCCAAGCATCACGTCTTGGACCCAAGTCACCTCAATCACCACTCTAATAAAACTGCCTTCGCGCAGTGCCGTTCACCAGGGAGGGTCAAGGCACGTTTAAACAGAACAGAGCAGGCGACCTCTCAGGGAAAGGACCCTCGGCTTTCTGCCCACTGACCTCTTGTGACTCTGTGGCCTTGGAAAGTTACGGAAGCCAGCTGCATTTTCAGGGAATACACTTGCTTTCTGGAAGCAAGAGGTAAGGGTTCAACTCATGCAGCCATCTCTGGAATTTGGAACCCTCCTTCGAAAAGCCGAAGTCCAGCAGCGGCCCTGACACCAGGACAAAGAAGTTGGAGTGGACGGCGCAGGGGAGCACGACCCAGAGCCCCGGGGAGGGGCTGGGAGCCCTTCTCCGCTGCTCCTTAAAACTTCCCGCACTGAGATACGCTCAGATCCAGAACCGCAGGTGGGGCCGGGCGGGGGGCTGCGCTCCCAGCGGGGTGCAGGGCCGGAGCGCGGCCGAGCGCGGGCGGGGTCCTCACCTGTTCCAGCGGGCCACCTTCCTCCGGTAGTACCGCAGCGCCTCCTGGCTGGCCAGCAGCGAGTCTTCCGGCCCCAGGAGCGGCGGCTCCTCCGCCGCGCTGTACAGCGGGTGGGCGAAGAGGGCCTGCAGCTTGGAGCCGCCGCGGGCTGGCGCAGCCCGGGGCCCGGCGGGGG
>NW_004567139.1:3790420-3792508 GCF_000260355.1 Condylura cristata
CTTCCACCTGGTCACCCAACCCACTTCTGGCTCGGGTCCCCTGCCCCAGGCCTCCCGCTTTCCCAGCTCCAAACTCAGCTCGTGTGTGTGTGTGTGTGTGTGTGTGTGTGTGTGTGTGTGTGTGTGAGACACACTGACTTTTATTTTTAGTTTCTGCAAATCTTTCTCCAGTACCACTTGCCAGCTATTGTAGTGCGTTTATTGTCTTTCCTCTCTCCACGCAGAGCACATTCTAGACGCACAAGGACTCCATGGCATGAGCCTGGCACGCAGCAGGTTCCCAGGAAACACCCACCTGGTGAATGAAAGAGTTTGACTTATAAAGATAAGGGCCCATTTTATCTAACATTTTGGTGATTTCCTGTCTGGATGGAATTTCAGTCCGTCCAGTCTCTGTGCTTTACCAAGAAACTTTTCTTGCATGGAAGTAGGGCGAGGCCTCCGGTGACCTTGCCCTGAACTTCTGCCTTTAGCTTGGTGTGAAATTAGCCCGCCCAAATGAATCACTGGAAGACACATGTCAGACTCTCCTGGTGTCCTGTGAGGTCATTTACACTCCCCACCCCCCTTTCCTTTTGAGGAAGAGTGAGGGGTGGTGGCCACCAGGCCTGAACTCCTGCGGACCCTCTAGCTAATGAGCTGGTAGGACACTGAAGTGCCAGTCGGAATACAGGGGCGGCCCCGCCCTGTAGAATGTTCAGGAAAATACATCTTTGCCGTAAGCCATCGCCTTGGCATCAGTGGGTCCCCCATATGTTATTTCCATTCTTTAACCAGAATCCCTGCTGGCCTCAACCCTCAGATGCACTTGAACTTGTGGGTTCAGAACTCTGTCCCCTGGTGGAGGGAGGAATCTGGATCATTTACAGACATGACTTTACATCTATAAGATCAGATAACCTACCTCTGACACTGATGTGTAATTAAATGAGTTCAAGTCAATTTGTGTAGAGCAGCTCCCATCACGCAGTCCCTAAGCGTGAGAGATATGTCTGCTAGAAATAGGATTCTTTGCATCCTGCACATTGGACTAGCTTAGGTAATTTTTTGTGAGTGGGGCAAAAATAGAAAAATCCGGAGAAGGAGGATACCAGGAAGACCCCACCTCCAGGAACACTGGGTGGCATGAATATTTGGCTTAATTCAGAAACCCCCAAATAATAATCTCGGTGGGTATTTTTAGAGGTTCTTCAACCATCTTCCTCTTCTTTTTTTTAAAAAATGACTTTATGCATACAGAACTGGGGTACAGCCCAGAGGTGCAGGTGCGGTGAGAGAGCAGGGAGCAGGATAGGCCGACTGATGAGGTACCCTGCTGAGGGGAGCAGCGGGTGGGTCAGGGGAGGTCTGCCGTGCCATATAGTGACCTCCAGGTGGGGATCGAACTCATGCGGAAATGGCTTGAGCTTCTCAGTGCTGTGCTTTAACCTGCTGCGCCACCAGGGAGGGCCCCCATCTCCTTGTTTTTATGAATTAAATTTAACTGCTCTCCAGTTTCCGAGAGCAGATGTGTCCAGTCAGGACTCTGCATCGGGAAGCAGGCATTGCTCAGGGCTGCATGGGCAACACAGATGGCTTTGCATTTTCCTGGGCTGGCGAAGGACATGGCATGAAGCCACAGAAGTCTTAGTTAGGGGCCTCCCTGCTGACGCCCCTGGCTAGGACACAGCACTGTAAGCCAGCAACAGCCGCTTCAGCGCCAGTTCGATCCCGCCCGGGAGGTGACCCACCTGGCCCAACAGACCCCTCCTGTCTCCCTGTTGCTCTGCTCAGCAGTGTATTTCAGTAAATCTGTTCTGTTCCCCACTCTTTCTCTGGTGAATCCTCTCACCGCCTCTGTACCTCTGGCTTGTACCCCACTTCTGTACGCTAAATATATACATCTTAAAAAAAAGTCTCAGGACATCAATTCTCTTCCCTGTGGGGTCATGCTTCTGTAACTGGGGGGAGGGGGAGGCCCTAGGAAAAGGGGAGTTTCCAGGTTCCCAGCTTCACCCAAAGGAGCTGAGCTGAGTGCAGAAGAATCTGGAGAGGAAGGAAGCAGGATGAAGCCAGAAGGAGACCTGGGAGAGCCCATGGAGCAGAGAC
>NW_004567139.1:3792758-3796991 GCF_000260355.1 Condylura cristata
TTTAGTTTTGTGGCAGCTTTCAGGCCTTGCTTTGGGCGATCCCTTTTGGGTGGACTTTTGCCCACGAGGGGACGGGTCACTTTGGGTGTTAGATTTAGAAACTATATTCTTTTCTGCATTGCCCACTCATTGTATTAAAGTTCCTTTCCACTAAAGGTCTTATATGTTTTGTCTTGATTTGGCGGATGGCAGAACCTATTTATAGCCGGCAGGTTTGGGGTTCAGGGTGCCCCTCTCCCTGCCCTGTAATACTTCTTCAGTAGACTGTCTTGTCAGTTTGGGGAATGGTATTCCTGACTTCACTCGGCTTGTCTCACCACGTCGCTGCTCTCTCAGGGAGAAGGACAATATGGCAGCGAAGGTCGGACGCTGGGAGAGGATGAGTTTGGGCTGGGAGAACGGGAAGCCCAGAGAGGCAGGACAGGTGAGGAGACGCCATAATCCTCAGGTGTGTCTAAATCTCTCCTTTCCCCTTCCCAGAAAGGAGTCTTTTGTTCTTGCTCAGCTTTGGGTGCTCTTAGCTTCCTCCCAGCCTCGGCCCCAACCCCTTAACTCACACCTGTGTCACCTCCACTGCTTTAAGCAAGCATTGCAAGCCCCCCCCGCCCCCCATGTCTGCCCCGCGTCAGTATACCCCAGTCCCCTTATGCTCTGACTGGTCTCTCTTTTCAGTCTGGCCCCATTTCCGCGCCCACCCACAGGGCACTTTCCAGCATGGAGGGTTCTGCCGAAAAGCCTTCGCAGTTTGTTTTTTTTTTTAAAAAAAGATTTACTTATGCACACAAGAACTGGGGTGCAGGCCAGAGGTGGGGGACGCTGAGGGCAGTGAGAGAATTCACTAGAGACAGAGCGGGGAGCAGACAGGGGGATCTACTGAAATACACTGCCTACAGGAGAGGTCTGCTGCACCCTGTGGGTCATCTCCCTGGCCGGGGATCGAACTCGTGCCACAGTGACTGAGGCGAGGCTCATACTGCTGTGCCCTGCACCTCAGGGAGGGTCCTTGTCCCTTCTTGCTGTCTTCACACTGTGATGTGGTTCTTTCATGGTTTGGCTCTTGGCTCCCTTTCTGGCCTCTTTCCCCATGACTCTATTCTATGCCCCTTCTAAGCAGCCCAGAAT
Organism: Condylura cristata; assembly: GCF_000260355.1. NCBI lineage: Eukaryota > Metazoa > Chordata > Mammalia > Eulipotyphla > Talpidae > Condylura > Condylura cristata. The sequence continues at coordinate 3,793,881 of NW_004567139.1, forward strand.
TCACCCTGCAGTTCCCCAGATGCTCCCTGCTTTCCCACACATGCCTAGAATCCAAAGTTCTGTCCATTTCTCCTCCTGGAGATGCCACTAAGCTGGCATGTCTAACCCCAGGAAAGTGCTGATGAGTTGTTTGGTTGCTTGGATGTGTTATAGGTTGAGTTATGATCCAACCCCCCCCGCCACACTGGCTTCTGGGGGTAGAGTGGGTCTTCAATCCAACATGGCTGCTTTCCTTATAAAAGGGGACATTTTGGGGCCCTCCCTGGTGGCGCAGCGGGTTAAAGCATAGCCTGTTCTGTCATCCACAGCATCAAGACAAGACATAAGAGCTTTAATGGAAAGGAACTTTAATAGAGTGAGTGTGCAATACAGGAGACAAAGAATAGAGTTTCTAAATCTAACACCCGAAGTGACCCCTCCCCTCATGGGTAAAAGTCCACCCAAAAAGGATTGACTCAAAGCAAGGCCTGAAAGCGGCCACAAGCCTAAAGCACCTTCTGGCTGGGACCCATAGAAAAGAGTCAGACAGGGCCAGACAAGTCTGGAAGGAAGAGAGCAAAATAAAAATTAATATAAACACTGCCATAGTGAACCTCCCTACCGTCTCTCACCCACATCTCTTTCAACCAGTCCAGGGCCAAGAAACAAGCACGGTTTCTTCACATTACATGTCTCTCTCCTCCATGTGGCTTCCTCAGGTCTCCTTCTGGCTCTCCACCCTGCTTCCTTCTTCAGATTCCTTCTCCTCTCTGCTCAGCTGCACCCTCCTTCTGGGTGGGGCAGGGAACCTGGAACTTCACTTTTTCCTGGGGACCACCCTGTTACATAAGAAGCTAAAGCCACTTCAGCACAAGTTCGATCCCTGCCCCGAGCTGACCCACAGGGCGCGGCAGACCTCTCCTGACCCGCCCGCTGCTCCCCTCAGCAGTGTACTTCATCAATCTTCCTGTTCTGCTCCCCGCTATCTCTGGTGAAACCTCCCATTGCCTCTGCATCTCTAGCCTGTACCGCAGTTCTGTATGCACAGATAAATAAACCTAAAAAAAAAGGGGGGGACATTTTGACACAGAGACAGGAGTAGAGGACAAACAAACCTCTCGCAGATGAAAGCAGGAAACGCTGAAGCTCTCCGTCCAGGCAATGAAGCTTGTCAGCACAATACCTGGAGCTGGGAAGAGGCAGGTCCCGTTTGCCCTCTGCAGCCTTCAGCCTTGAGAAGACCTGGGCCTGCCCACACGTTGATATTGGGCCTCCCGCCACCAGGGCTCGGAGACGCGACTTGAGATGTTTAAGTCCGTGCTGTGGTACTTTCCACAGTCCCCCTGCAGCGCAATGCCCAAACCTGTCCCCCTGAGCATGACCTCATAGGTGCAAAGGGAGAAGTTATTTGTCCTTGCATGGGAGCTCTGAGGGCGGGGCCAATTCCTTGCCGGAATGCAGGAGACAGCCTTCCTGAGTGGATGAAGGAAAGTCTCCAGGCCAAGGATGTAACAGCAGCACCTCACACTGGGGGTACACTCAGGGGCTTAACAGGGGTGATGATAAGATAACATTGTTTTGGGCCCCACAGCAGACAAAGAAGAGATATGAGGCCCTATTCTGGCTTTCGGGCATCTTTTCTGATGATCAGAGGAACAAAGTCTGCCTGTACCTACCGGAGATGGGGCACAGTGGGAGGCGGGGATCTGTGTGCTCTGTCTACATCCTTTCTTGTTTTTTCTTTAAATATTTATTTATGCATACAAGAACTGGGGCGCAGGGCGGTGAGAGGATTCACCAGAGAGAGTGGGGAGCAGAACAGGCCGACTGATGAGGTACACTGTTGAGGGGAGCAGTGGGCTGACTGGAGAGGTCTGGGGCCTTGTGGGTCACTCCCTGGTGGGGGGTGGAACTTGTGCGGCAGGGGCTGGTGATATAAACCTCCCTACGGGTCTCTCACCCACAAGACTTTAACCCCTGTGCCACCAGGAGGCCCTGAATCTTAGGAACTTCAATGGCTCTTTGGTGAGAGAAATAGGTAAGAAGCGTCTAATGAAATAACTATGCCAACGGCAACGCCTAAGTCCTGAAGAGTCTCTGTTTCTGTGCAGACATGTGGGGGAGGTGTGTGATGCTTACCTGTTGACTGTCCCAGTAGTCGGGGAGAGAGGTGAAGGGCTATTAAAATACTGTGAATGGCGGGTCCAGGAAGGACAGGCTTTCACCTGATCCTGACTTGGTGTCTCTTCTTCTGAGCTAGGAAGTCTGGAATTTTCCCTTCATGACCCAAACAGAACCCCTTAACATAGACTAGAGAGTTCTCCAAGTACAGCCTGCAGACCTTAATTACTTGGGGTGTTTATAAAAATGCAAATTCTAGGGTCACACCCTAGACCTAGTGAATCACAATTTCCAGGAATGTGTGATTTAAATAAACTGATTCTTACCAGAGTTTACGGTCCTGTACACAGAACTTCAATTCTGAGATACACGTAGTTTGGGTTGAGATGTTAGTACCAGTAAGTCAGAGATTGGTTCCAAATGGCAGAGCTGGGGACCACCGTCTCAGGCTGGGTCATACAGAACTAGCAAGGGAATGTGTGTTGGCTCAGCACAATCTGTAACTACTCCTGAGAAAAATAAACAAAGCAACCGCAGCTTCATTGTTTACAAACGGCTTGCAGCGTGTTCCTGCCCTGAAATGTCAGGACTGACTTAGCAGTCAATTTCACTGGGGAAACTGAATTCCCTCTTTTTGCAGTATCAGTTTTCCTATCTGAAATCTGAAACAGACTTGAATGAGCTCTAAGATCCCTTTCAGTTCTAAAAAAACAATCATGTTACATGTTTGTTATACTAAACATAGAGTGACCAGGTCATTTTGCACAGCTTGAACCCTAGTATAGACCAAGTGAGTGATTCAGCAGATGTAGGTGCTGTGTTGGGGGCTTGAGAGATTCAGCAGGGACTCGGGGGTTTGGACTTGGATTCTGGCTGGGTCTTCACCAATCTACAGATGTGTTAAAACTCTCATAGCTGTTCATGGGGAAAAAAATAAAAGTCCAGTTGTTGGTCATATTATTCTCTTGACTATATGTTCAAACGAAATGAAATAAGAAAGATGTTTCTATA
>NW_004567139.1:3797261-3799433 GCF_000260355.1 Condylura cristata
TATTTAAAGATTTATTTATTTATGCATACAGAACTAGAGTATAGGCCAGAGGTGCAGGGCGGTGAGAGGATTCACCAACACAGAGCGGGTAGCAGAACAGGCAGATTAAGTGAAATACACTTCTGAGGGGAGCAGCGGGCGGGCCGGGAGAAGTCTGCCGCGCCATGTGGTCACCTCTGGGTTAGGGATCGAACTTGTGCTGAAGTGGCTTTAGCTTCTTAGTGCTGTTTTACCCTGCTGCACCACCAGGGAGGGCCTCTGTATTTATATTTTTAATTAGAAAAAGTCCATAAATGTATGACTGACTGTTTTCACATCGTGTGATTCTTCACCCTGTGTGAGTTTTACAGACCAGACTGAACACTACAGATATGTTTTCTCTGTTTCTGTTTTTACTGCCTTGAAAGCACAACTATTCTCAGAAGGTGAGAAGGTGGGATCTTTGAATCTATAGAAAGTCTTGTCGTAAAGTATTTCAACTGTTGTCTTGCAGCTCCTAATCCATTGTAAGAATTCACAGCTAGCGGGTGAGGCAAACATTGAACTAATGGAACACAAATAAATGCCTATTCTGGTGCAAAGTTCAGTCTGAGAACATCAACACAGCTAAAATAAATAGAAACGACTCCAGAAGCTTTGAAAATTAACATAGATCTTGATGCCGGACAGGTGGAGAAGTGACTAATATTAGTGATGTAGATGGTGGCTGGTATATTTCTCTAAACGACCTCTCCACAAAGTCTTGCTTAAGCATAAATGGTTTCACTTTCTCCCTTCTCTATTCCCCAGCCCCCACCCCCCCACCCCAGCTCTAACCATCCTGCTTATTCTGGTCTCTTTATTCCACGTTCATTCCAATCTCACTCCAATGTTGGTCTGCTGGAGGCTGGGGGGGTCGGGGGTGGGGTGGGGGAAGCATCTGGATTTCCTGCTGGCTGCTATGCCGCTCCCCATCTCCTATGTAGTTCAGCCAAAGAGGCCTGTAAGAGAATTGTGATTAAAGAAGGCTTCCTTCCTGAAAAGGAGGCTTCAGTATGTATAATGCTTTATTATGATATTTTAGCCTTTAGCCCTAGCAAACGAAGGATTATAAGGGACCCATTGTGATAAGTACAAGTATACTATCTTAACTCTTTGCATTTTTTTAAAAGTTGGAAGTGTATAAGGTGATGAATCATGTTGGAAGTAGACAGGGGATTATAACCCATCCCTGTGTTGAGTAAGTTACACCCTCTTCCCTCTGGGTTTGACTAAGTCCTCTATTTCACAGTTTCAACTGAATTCTCCTAGAGGCTAGGAAGAAGTGAGTGGACCTGGTGACCTCTACACTCCTACTCTGCTCCTCTTCACGTGTGGGGACTATATTTTATGAGTTAAAAATCTGAACGCAGGGCTCTCTCTGGTGGCACGGCACTGTGAAGCACTCTACAGTCACTGAATATGAGTTCGAGCCCCACCCTGGAGCTGACCCACATGGCACAGCAGACCTCTCTCGTCTCCCCGCTGCTCCCCTCAGAGTGGATTTCATAGATCCGCCTGTTCTGCTCCCCACTCTGTCTCTCGTGAGTCCTGTCACCCTCCCGCCACCCCACCTCTGGGCTGTACTTGTATGCTCTTGTATGCACAAATAAATACATCTTAAAAAAAAAACAACCCTGAACTTAGAGTCCAACTTAGTTTCATGCATGTTTTCACCATGGGACAGGGGAAAACAATCATGACTTTCCTGTCCCTGGAAATATCAGAATGGGGGGCTTCTGGGAGCAGGCACGTCTGCTGACTCCTCAATTTCCTCTGGTGTGTGAGATGCAGCCTCAGAGAGCCAAGTCTGCAGTCAGGATGGAGCTGGCAGGTGCGGGTCCATATAAGTCATCCCTGAAGTTGACGCTCAGCTCTGTTGAAGAAGGTACCTGACTGACAGCAGGTGTTGCTGTTAGAGAGGGCTCGGCAGCACCTTATTTTCATGATGGCTGTATATTTAATTCCATAAACAATGCATGCCTATTTTCTCTTTGTAAAACAGCTGGACAACCCGGAGAAGGCTTTCGACAAAGTTCAACACCCATTTATGTTTAAGGCCATTGAAGTCCTCGGAATAGAAGGAACATACCTCAACATGATAAAAGCCATCTATGATAAGCCCACAGCCAATATTATCCTCAACGGAGAAAA
>NW_004567139.1:3802462-3809003 GCF_000260355.1 Condylura cristata
TTCAAACAACTAGCAACAACAAATGTTGGCGAGGATGTGGAGAAAAAGGAACTCTCCTGCATTGCTGGTGGGAATGCAAACTAGTACAACCACTATGGAGGTACCTTCTTACACCACTCCTTGCAATGCTTCTCCAGGGCCCTCTGTCCACAGAACTTTTCATGGGGCCAGCAGATCAAGGGGACATGTTTACAGGGTCCAGCTCTATGTTCACAAAGCAGGGACAGCAGGGTAGATCTGGAGCTGAGAAGCATAAATTAATGCCTGGTTATAGAGATTTAACTTTTGAATTTCCTTAAAAAATACTCAAGGCCATGATTACACGTGTGTATAAGGGTTTAGGTAAGGAACGGTTACTGTAAACAAGCTCAATATTCAAAAGTGGAGAATTACTTGACCAACATGGTGTTCCTCAATTGGCTGAAGTCCTGTTGTTCATTTAGTTAATATCATGAAGGGCCATTTATAGTATTTGTTGAAGATGTGTTTTAACAATCTTTTATAGTATGACTCAACAAAATACATTTACATATACAGTGGACATTTGAGAACACGGAGGCTAGAGGCACTGACCCTTTGTAATTTGTAGTTGATCATCTGTGGACGCTGATTCTGGATCTGGGGATTCAACTGATATCAATGGCTCAATCTATGAATAAGGAACCAGGAATAGGAAAAAAAAAATCCAATAGCACAAGTGAGTCCTTGCAATTCAGACTTGTGTTTTTAGCTTCTGAACTGTTGCTCAATTTCTATGAACTTCTTTGTACAGGTAGGAAAAAAAAAACTTCGGTTTGGTGTCATATTTGTGAACTTGTTGGCATAATATCTGACTCATAATTGTTCAATATTTAGTGAACAGTGCTGTGTTAGCTTCCTAATATTGCTGCAACAAACCACCACACATTGGTGGCTTAAAACAACAGAAATGTACTCTTTCACAATGCTAAGCACCAGTCTGAACCCAGGGAGGATTCCAGGGAAGAGCCTCCCTCGCCTTTCAGCTTCTGGGGCTGCCAACATCCCCTGGCCTGTGGCTGCCTCCCTATAATTCCTGACTTGGCCTTTATGTACCTTCCCAGTCTGTGGCTGTCCTGGGAACCCTCGTCACTGGATAAAGGGCTGACCAGGTAATCCAGGATGACCTCATCTGGGATCTTTAACATTAATTACATTTGCAAAGAATACTTGTCCAAATCAGGTGGTATTACAGGTTCTGCATAGACACAGCTTTTGGGACAGTGGGTAAACAAACTTTCACCTTCAACTTATGTGAATAAACACACAGCAACATTTTAGGGGTGCTTCCTTGAGTGATAGGATTTAGAAGTAATTGTTTTCTTTTCTTTTTTTTTGATTACCAGTGTTTTTACGAACTTTAGGCCACGAACTCTATATGACTTTTAAAAGAAAGTAAAAAATGTAGTTGACTTATGAAAAGTGAGGAATTACATTGAAAAGTGCTGATTTCATCATCTTGAAGACATGGTGAAGTCAGAGTTTACAAAGCCCCAAGTAATTTGCCCACGTCGAGGAGGAAACAGTAGGAGAAAATAAAGAAGTTATAAAGAAACACACACAGACACACACATACACAATAAAGAAGTAAATGGATCACATGGAGACTTCTGTTCATTTATGCTTGTGGGAAAATCTATTGAGCTCCCAGTTAGAGGCTGGACACAGAAATCCAACCTTGGCATCTGGCCTGTGCAGTACTCACCCTTTAGAACAGCAGATCAAGCCTAGAATCTTCCTTCTTTGTTTTCTTTCAGGACAAGCCTCCTCCTCCTCCTCCTTTTTCTCTTTATGCTATGATTCATGGATGAATTCCTAGGAAGATGTTGCTTCATTAAAATAGGAAGGTCTGTGACGTCAAAAGGCCAGGGATGAAAAGGCTTTTAAAGGCTGCCATTTCCTTTTATTTAGAGAGGCACTCTTTCCAAAAGAAGGAAAGGAAAACATGGGGCATATTTACCTTTTCATTTCTCCTAACATGGTAGATGTTTTATTTTCAATCTCTTTGGAGGACTCACTTTTTTTTTGTTCTAAAAATGAACTTTAAAGCTGATTTTATATGTGGATGAATATCAAGTACTATACTCAAGAGTTTAAGTGTCTTCTGGGAGGACATGATTTTTTGTAAAATAGATAATTAAAAGATAACTACCTTTTTTCTTTTTGGTAGAAGAATTAGGGTGTAGGCCAGAGGTATATGTGTGGTGAGAGGACTCACTAGAGACAGAGTGGGGAGCAGGACAGACGGATCCACTGAAATCCACCACTGAGGGGAGCAGCAGGTGGGGTAAGAGAGGTCTGGTCTCCCATGTGGCTCAGCTGTCTGGGTAGCAGCAGGGATTGAACTCAGGTAGTGGCAGTCATAGCACTGAGACTTAATCCCTGGGCCACCAGGGAGGACCAAAAAATAACTATCTGCTAAGCAAAGGAAAAGGAGAGTAGTCACTATGACCTTTGTTTGAATCACTGTCTGAGTTCAGACTGGTAGTTATTAATAGTGTTAATAACAGGTAATGTCAGTTAATATATTACAAATGAATATCGATGAATGCATAAGCACATGAAATATGAGCACATAGCATGCTTTTAAAACTATGATAGTAAGGCCTCCCTCTTGGAGGCAGAGGGGTTAAAGTCTCACAGCTATCAGGCTACCCCAGCCATTACGGCACAAGTTCAATCCCCAGCCAGGGAGCTGACCCACAGGGCGCAGCAGACCTCTCCTGTCTTGCCCGCTGCTCCCCTTAGCAGTGTGTTTCATTAGATCCACCTGTTCTGCTCCCCACCCTGTCTCTGGTGAATCCTCAACACCCACACCTCTGGCCTGCACCGTAGTTCTTGTGTGCATAAATAAATAAAAATAAACTTAAAAATAAAAATAAAACTAGGGGAGGAGTTGGCAATTTTTTTGGGTGAGGGACTAGATAATAAATGTTTTAGGCTTTATAGGACAGTCTTTGTCAAAATGATTCAACTCTGCCTTTGCAGTATAAAAGCAACCATAGATAATACACAAACTAATGAGCACAACTGCATTCCAAGAAAACTTTTATTTATAAAAACAGGTGGTTGTACAGATTTAGTCCAGGGGTGGTAGCTGGCTGATCTCTGAAAGAAACATTAGAAGGTAGGAATAGTTCTCCAGAATCTAAGGAAAGATTTTTATCTGCATTGTGGCTTTTCTTGTAAAAAGGACATGCTAACATATTTTCAGGTACATATGCTTTTCTTGGAAGAATAATTTGACCTTGATGATTGACGTAAAAGGAAGAAAGAGAAAATGAACCTTTGTCTATGTGAAATAAATGGTTAGATTCTCAGAAACAAGACACTTTGCAATTAGTTCTATTGGCAGTGCTTCGGGGCATTATATTCTGAGAACAGGCGTAGCACTTACCTTAGAAGTTCACCTTGTTACACAGAGCTTTGACCATCTGGAGTTACATGACAAACGATTGTGTTTTATGCCACCGTACAGTTGGATCAGCAAAGAATCAGTGATGACATATCCCCCGGGATCTGAATGAATTCCTTGACTTGTGATATATTAATTCACCCTTAGACTTTTTCTTACATAATATTTGATTACAAGATAAAACTTGAGACGAAAGTAACACAATAGAAGTGGCTGCTATTTTGGATGACTGCGGATGGCACAGGGCCATATTTTGTGTTAGAAGAGACAAAAAACTAGAGTGAACTGAGCACATTCACTGGAAAGTGAATAACTTTGACTCAGGATTTATCTGTATTTGTTGGCTTGGGTTACTTGAGGAAATCACTAGGCTCCTGCTTCCTTGCTTTAATCTTTTTATTTCTTGTTAAGATTTATTTTTATGTATTTATGCATATAAGAGCTTAGGTGCAGGCCAGAGGTGTGGAGGTGAGAGGATTCCCCAGAGACAGAGTGGGGAAGCAGAACAGATAGATCTACTGAAATACTCTACTGAGGGGAGCAGTGGGTGAGACAGGCGCAGTCTGCTGCACCGTGTGGGTCATGCTGCAGTGGCTGGCGATAGCTTGATAGCATGGAGACTTTAATCTAACCCTTTAATGCTTTTAAAATGCTTATTAACCTAATAAAATAACACAGGTTACTTTGGATAGCCTCTCCATATCCTCTGTAAGTGCTCATTTAATCTAATCAAGTAATACATGTTACCTTGGGTAGCTTCTGGATATCCTGTGTACCAGCTGGGTCTCCTGGGAAGCAGATGATGAAGTGGAGGTAGGAATGTGAAACATGTGCTGGGTAGAAGGGCCATCTGGCTGGGATGCAGTCTCTGGAGGCCCAGGGAGGAAGTCCAGAGCACGAGGCGTGTGAGAATTCCTTGCTGTGGAACATACATACCAAGCTTTGCGCAATCGTGACAAGTCAGACTGGATGAGCGGCCATCTTGGCTTCTTCTGCTGTCTGCTGATGGTCCTCAATGGAGCTAACAGCTGGAGGCGGTCAATCAGCCACACCCCTGTAGCCAGAGTGAGTCCTTTCTTGACGGGGTCTCCAGGGAGCACGTTTCCAGGCTTGCCCTAGCCTTTCAGTTTTCTCACTGTTCAAGTGTATTCGCTGGCTTGCCCTCCTCCGTCTTTTGCATTGAGTTCCCCCAGCCATCTCTGCTTATTCCTCTTCTCAATTTTTTTAAACTTCTTTTCTGGGAGGTTTCTTCCCCTTCCATGGTTCTGATGTGGCTGCTGCTGCTTTTCCATGCCAGGGACTACCTAAAAATCGCTAACACTTTGATGTACTGGTTAGGAGTATATTTTAGGGCTTATAACACAAAACCCAACTAGCAGTGGTGTCAATGTAAAACAAATCTGGATGTTCTCCAGTGCAGAGATGGACAGTGGCTCCCAGCCATCAGGAACACAGGGTTCTTCTCTTTTTCTACGCCACCGTGGTACGGTATGGCTCCCATATCCAAGTCACATCATGGCTGAAATGGCTGTTGGAACTCTCGCTATCACAACCTTGATCTTAGCAGAACAAAAGTGGAAGAGTGGAAGAGCTCACAGAACTGATCTCCTATTTGAATCATCCAAGTTCAAGGATTTCTCTAGAAGACAGAACAACATTCCTGCTCTTATCTCTGCTCAGGACCGAGCCATGTGGTGACGCCAAGCAATCTGGGAGCTGGGAAATGTGGATTAAAAAAAACACCTCAGTCTCTGTTAGGAGCAAAAAACATGCACACAGAGGCTTGGAATGGATGTTGACTGTCTACGTTGGCACGGTCTTTCATACTTCCCAAACCCTGTTTCCAGACAACATTTTTCATTGAGTTTTGGAGCCTATTTCCTCTGCCCAATATGCATTTCCACCTGGATATCCTGAGGTTAACTGAGTTTGAACATGCACTAAATTGCACTCTGTATATTGATCTACAATAGCTAGTTTGTCTGCTCCTATACAATAGTACCGTCAACTATTGGTTAACTGAAATCTTGATTACACTCAATTCTCTCTCTCACTTTCCATGTCTAATCTGTGTCATGGTGTGTGACTGCTTTGTAATTATTTTTAAAATATATCTTTTCTTTTTCATTGTCACTGCCACAATCTTGGTTCAGGGCCTCATTATTTTCTGGCTGGACGGTTTTTATATGACTTTGTTCTTTATAGTCTTGTCCCTTCTGATCCATCCTTCATGCTGTGGGGGGAGCTATTTTTCTCAAAATGTAAATCTGATCATGTTATTCCACCGCTTAAAATCATACACTATCTTTACTCTCCAGGCCGGACTCCTTAGGAAGGCGTCTCTTGAGGTCTAGCGACCGCTTCTGCTTTGGTTTTACCTTTAGCCACATCATGCTGGACACCCTGTATCTCATTTGTGTTTATTTTTTAAAAAAGATTTATTTTTATTTATTTATGAAAGAACTGGGGTGCAGGCCAGAGGTGCAGGGAGTGAGAGGATTCACCAGAGACAGTGGGGAGCAGAACAGGTGGATCTACTATAACATACAGCTGAGGGGAGCAGCAGGCAGGGCAGGAGAGGTCTGCTGTGCCATGTGGGTCTGCTCCCTGGCTGGGGATTGAACTTGTGCCACAGTGGCTGGCTACAGATTGATAGTGCTGAGACTTTAACCCCTGTAACACAAGAGAAGCTCCTGTGTCCTTTTAGACTTCCCTACCATTGTGAGATATCCAGCACATGCAGACAGAAACAAGCCTTGTTAGATTCGGTCTCCTTTGTGTGCATATTGGCCTCATTCTCCACCATATGGGAGCTGTAGCTAATGTTCTTGCTTAAAAACTCAAAGGGGTTCTTAACATTTATGAAGATGCCAAAAGATTGGTTGGCATTAGGAGAAAGCAAATGCATTTGGATTTGACATGTAACATTCAGTAGATAGTATGAAATCTCAGTGAAACACCTGATGCTTGGGAGGCTGGAAATGTCCACAGTGATACCAACCAGGAGGGACTTTAAAGGCAAGGATTTTGATGAGGCCAGCACACACGTTGCAATATATTCTGTGAGCATGGCTGAGATGGGGAGTTTTAGAAGAACGTTTCAGTGGT
>NW_004567139.1:3810093-3848862 GCF_000260355.1 Condylura cristata
AAGGGTAGCTTTTCTGCAGACAGTAGAAAAGCTTCCTATTTTAGAGAAAAAACAGCATATGCTCTGAGGCTCGAGGGGAGGGTGGCAGAAGGTAACTTGGCAGATGTTTTGAGAACTACAAAAAGCTCAAAATGGATCTTAGAGTCGCAGGAGTCTGGATAGCTCTGGAACCTACTGAGGAATAGGAGGAGAGATGCAGAGGAGGACTCAGAAGTGATGGTCAGGGACAGAGAAAAGATCCGAAACATCAAGACTTGGGAAGAGTTTACAAGTTTAGAATAGAAACTTGGAAAACAATTTCCTGGGAAATTAAATTTGGTGACTGCAGGGAACGGAAGCCAGAAACCTATAAATGGCCTTGTGAAGGAAGGATTGACAGATCAAGAGAAATTTGACATGGAAAACCATTTTTGGCTTTCCCCAAACTCCTGCTGTTTGAGAAATTACAAATGATACTTCCCCAGCCCCCAATGTTTCAATTTCTTCTGTTGAAAGATGTCATGTTTCTGTTACACTATTTATAAAACAGGGCTTTGTTTGCTCCCCTTTTCTCAGGTGAATGAGCGGAAAATAAGTTTCTGAGACATAATTCGTGTCAGTTAAATGAAGGACACCCGAAGGGGACGTAGTCTGCAGGAGACAGTAGACTATGAGGTGACCTAAAATGTAACAGCCCCCTTTGATTGGAAAGAGTTGAAAACTGGACAGAAGAAGCAAACAGATAGAGATAAAAAGACCATCTTTGTTATTCACCAAGTGCTATATTAAGGCCACGGTTTTACAGGCTTGCTCATACACAATTCCCCTGGATCAAACTTGCAGCCTTCCTCCAAACTGGAGCCTTTCCATGCTGGAATGAACCTGTCCCAGTGCATTTTATGGACGGCGAAGAACACATGAGAATTATTCCAGGTTTTCCATGGTAGCTGATTCCTCAAAGAGAGAATGCGGATGCTGGGTGGAAGGACAGATCCCTTTTGGCCAAACTTCAGAGACAAGGAATGATCTCTTTTTACCCTGGGGTGCAGTCTTGGAGGGGAAGGCATGTTACTCTTTTGAATGTCCGCCCCGTGGGCTATATATTAAGTTCTGCTCCCAAAGCAAGGTGTGGGGGTAGAGGCTGTAAGATAAACAGGACATTTCCCAGCATGCAAGGAACTTACAGTCCAGCTTGAGAGAAAAGAAATAGCATAGTGCATGGATAGAAATACAGACAAGCAAGAGGGTAGGGTTAGTGCTGCTCAGTGTAGGGGAGAAGACTGGAGAAAGTGGACGTTGAGAGGAGACAGAAGTGGAGATCAGGACGTTTCTGAGCCAAAGCAGGAAACTTGGGTTTGAGGCAGCTGTGTGCACCATGGTTGGGAGGGCTGAGAGGCTCCAAGGAAGGGGAGCTGAAGACCCCAATAAGGTGGTTTTCAAGAGAAGGGCCAACGGTGGAAGCCACAGTGGAAGACTGGGCATGGGTCCCCATGGGACCCTGCAGCACTCCAGTACCTGGGTGTGTGTATGTTGGGCTGCGATAAGAGGTCTCAGGATGAAAGGTTGTTCAGGCAAGATGCTGATGGGTAGTGCAGGCGGCAGGGTCCCTGGTTCACCCCCACAAGGCAGTGTTTGGGAGGAAGGCTTCTTCAAGTCTCAGTCTGTTAGGGAATGGGGGATCCGGGCCCCACTATGGCTTTTTCAGAGCACAAACAGGCATGGACACAGCTACCTCTGTGCGCACATGGGGCATAGGGCCTTTTCGGAGCAATAGCGTTGGCATGGACGGTACCAGCTGCAGCCGCTTTCGCACTGCAGGAGCTGAGCGAGCGTCTCACTGGGCGTGAGGCTGGGATCCTGCTTCCTCCTGCCGTCGGCATCTCCTCCCACCACCTGTGGCCACCCGGGAGCAGGAGGCAGGGTGTTTGGCTTTACCCAGGTCAGGGCTCAGCAAGAAAACCAAGGGGCTAGAGGTGAGGGGATTGCGACGTTCCCCGTGGAAACCTCGCGGCGTGCTTTCTGGGTGCTGTTGGCTCGGACTAGTGAGCTGTAAGGCCAGGTGGCGACGGGCCTCGGTGGGGGCTCACGCGCCCCACCTGCTGTTGACCTGTTCGCTACCTGCTGGCTTTGTGTGCAACAGGAGCGGATGCTCTGATGAGTTGGCTCTTGGACTTTTCTCTCCTGTCTCTTTCCCTCTGCGCGATATTTCTCATCGGCTTATCTCCATTTGCTTTCTTTTTGGGGAAAAAACTGGGATGAATTTTATCTGCCAGTTCAGCTCTGGAAATTTTTATTTTGTGTGCTCTGCCTTTACTTTCCGAGAACTCTTCTTTGCCCTCAGATGAATAAATTCTTGTTTTATGGGTCTGTGATCTTCTCATCTTTCCAAAAGCATTATATTACTTATTAAAAATCTCCTGTATCCCTTTTGCCTTCTCCCTTCTTCTTTTCTCCCTCTTTCTTCCCTCCTTCCTCCCTCCCCTCCTCCCTCCCTCCCTGGCACCCTCTTCTCCCAGTCTCCCAGCCTCTCTTTTTGTCTCTGTCTTGTTCCTTTTTTTTTTTTTAGTTGATTTACATTCTGGGCATATTGAGAAATGAAGCAAAAATAAGGCAAATGGGAGATCAGAATGCCAATTTTACTGGAAAAAAGAAAAAGCCAGTACTGAAAACCTTCAGACTGTTGCATACTCTGAGGAGCAGTGACCCAGAGCACAGCCACGCTGGCACCCACAGCTCTCACAACGGCCCGGACAGAGACAGGCTCGTCCCGGGAACAGAGAGGGAAACGTGTTCTCACGAGCAGAGGCCCTCCCAGGAGGACAAGGGGGCTGCCCCTGCAGCCCAGTCACCTCTGCTACTTCCTGGGAGGCGCAAGTGGGACTCTGGGGGCGGCTGAGGCTGTCTCCCTCCATCTACAAGAGATACAGCTGCTGGGAAGTTTCCCTGCTGTGTCTTCTGGGCTGGAGCGTCGGTCAGTGGCTGGCTCCAGCCCCAGCACTCAGGCGGTGACTGTTAGAATATCAGCTTCCATCCATGTCCGTCTCCACCTCCCAGACTTGGTGATGTCAGATGAACCAATTTCCCCACATCTCGGAAGTTCCACAATCCACAAGCTCTTTTATTCTCACCTTTTCATTCTCTTCCTTGTGAATTAAGTACTCCTTTGGCATGCCTTCCTTCCATTCCTGCTCTCCACCGTTCATTGTTATCCCATCTCCTGAGAGTTTATATTTTTATTTTGTTACTGTATAGTCATACAAAAGCATGAGGTTTACTCTACCACAAACTGTGACTCTGACCAGGTCACTTAGCTTCTCCCTGCCTTAGATTCTTCATCTGCGGAACAGCCTGTTATAAAGTTTGGAAGTTATAGTTGGCGCAACAAGTTAGGACACAGCATTGCAAGCTGGCTGCTGGCGCTTCAGTGCAAGTTCGATCCCCAGCTTGGAGGTGACCCACACGGCACGGCAGACCTCTCCTGACTTGCCCACTGCTCCCCTCAGCAGTGTATTTTGCTGATCTGCCTGTCCGGCTCCCCACTGTCTCTGGTGAATCCTCTCACTGCCCCTGTAACTCTGGCATGTACCCAGGTTCTGTATGTGCAAATAAATATTTTTTTTTTAGAAGTGGATGTTAGCATTGTCTGTTTTTAAAAAATAAGTTAGTCTATGTAATTCTCAGACCAGTGGTGACACAGAAGGAGTATTCAAAGAATGTTAGTTATCATCATCACAATTTCATTATCTTCTTAAGTTTTGGAAGGGCAGAATGTTAATGCCAGCATCCGGGGCTCTTTCTGTCTGCCTTTATAGCTCTCACCTTTACTGGTGTGTCACCCATTTTGTAATTTCCACAAAAGCATCCTGTTTTTCACTGCATGCCTTGCACTTGACATAACCTGGATGATACAATAAAAACAGGGAATATTTGTGGGGTGAATCAATGAAGAGAAACAAATTCACGGATACTACTCCTTGAGGACATAATATTGTGCGGGACTTAGGAACATGGACTTCAAATTGGACTCCTTGAACTTGAATTATTGCTGAGTCACTTACTGGTTTTACACCTTTGGGTGATTTTTTAATTTCCCCAATTCTCACCTATAAAATAAGGATAAATAGTGCTTATTTCAGAGGGTTCATACGAAGTCTGAAAGACAGATACAGCATGAAGCATTTAATCATGTCGGATATATAGTAACTGCTCAATAAGTTCTAACTACTGTTACTGTTATGATTGCAATTGTTCATCTTCTGCATGCCAACCACTGGGATAGGCACATGAATTTGCTTCATTTATTGACTTCCGGTGGTTTGCTGGGTATTGTAATTAGTGCTGTAGTCCGATGGCTGGGTTTGAATTTGGGCAGGTTTTAGCTGAATAATTTTGAACAAGTTACTTAGTTCTGTTGAACATTGGGATCTGTATTTGTACAGGAGTTACAACTATTGTAGAATAATCAAACCTTTCTCTGGAATAGAATAAGACAACCCACCTATGAGGCAAACCTTGTCAAGTGCTCGGTATAGAGCTTCGCACGTAAGATACTTGCTCAGTAAGTATGGTGACGTTCAAGGTGGTGACACTAATGGTGACATGGATGAAGGTGACCATGACAATGTGATGATGACAAGAATGACTCTGAGGACAGCAGTGACAGTAATGGGGACAAGGACAATGGCAACAATGATGCCAGGCTGAGGCTGGTCATACCAACTTGAGAAGCAGTAGCGTTGAGAGGGTGTATCTGTCCATCTTGACCTTGCAAGCTGTTTTTTGTAACTAAATTTCAGTATCCTCTGTAAAAACAATAACTATTTCACAGAGCCAAGTAGGATACTATATATCATCATTTCTAGGATGCCTATTGTCCCTGTTTTAACATCTCTGAAGTCAGGGGTGTATGCTGCAATTCTGGCCTGATGGTGGAACGTAAATGTGTTATTTGTGAAATATTCATCATCAGAGAAATGCACACAGTACTGTATTTTTTTTCTTGCAAAACAATGACTGTTTTATGATATGTAAGAAGGACTATTTATAAGTAGACAAGGTTGTGTTACTTGCTTATTTTTGCTTATATATGCAAGAGGATTTCTGATCCCAGGCCAAATGATGCAATTGAGGGCAGTAGAAATTGTGAAATTCTACAGACGAGATGAAAGAAATCTCAAAGCAATGAGGAACTATTGTGATTGATTGTAGCAAGATCAAGAAAGCATCAACATCAAAACTTCCAGAATGGGTGTCAGGGTTAAAAGAAAATCCCAGAGGATACTCATCAACAGCATGAAGGATTCTTTTGTGTAGAAAAGTATGAGCATTGCCAACTCTGGTTTAAAAAAACAACTTTGGACAGACTGAATGTTTTTACTTCTTATATTTTCTTTCTCATTAAGACACACAAGTGACATATGATAAAAACTAAATATAAGTCTAAAGCAGCTCTCTCAATGAGTAGACAGTCAAAATTCAAAGTGGTAAGAAAGCATCATGTCATAATTTAATTGGCAGTTTTTTTTAAAGCCTTTAAGAGGTATAGAAAGTAACAGTATGTCCTTCAACTGATGGTATTTTAGACTTGATGGAAAACAATAACATATTAGAACTCTCTACAAGGTGTTAGTGACTTTATTTTTGTTCCATTTTGCCTCCATAGATTTTAAAAACCTATAAAAAAAAATACCTTTGTCAGCCAGCCTTCCTGCTGTCTGCTTTTCATGCCCTTACGTAATGACACCCTTGCACACCAAATGGCTGCTTCATGAGGTGAGTGGATATTGCAGATGTGATGGAGCCTGGCTTCTGAGGCCAGGTCTTCCAAACATTGCTGCCACCATCTTACTCTTAGACCATTCAATCTAGGGGAACCAGTTATGTCAGCATGAGGACACCCCAGTCTTCCTAATCAGGAGGTGCACATGGTTGAGGATCCGAATCATCATGCTAGCCGCTAAAGCATCAAATACTCATGTAGATAAGATCGTCTTTTTCTACTACCTTGTTTAACAATAGTAATAAAGTTTTATTTCAGAAAGACTGGAAAATAATATACTCCACAAAAGATACACATTGTTAACACTGTAGAGTTTTGCCTTTTCCCCCTTATTAAGCGTGCTTCATTTTTGCTTTATTTATCTATAATTGTCTCAGGCCCTTGGTAAGATGAGTTTTTACATGAGATTTTTCCATTTTCTAAAAATTTATAGAAATTCTTTCAAATGCAATCAACCAGACTTTTAGTTGTAGACATATAGATTTAAAAAAAAAAAGCCATTTCTTTTTGTAATAAAAAAAAAAACTGGTCCATTACCCCCTCCTGCTTTTCTCCTCAGCTTCCTCCTCTTTCCCTCTTCTACCCTCTAGTCTACAGTCAGATTTCTAGATTTTTGAGTATGTATATTTAGTTTTATTTTTTCCTTGTCATCTTGGTGTTCCATACGTGAGTGAATGTGAGTGAAATCTTCAGTATTTGCTTTTTACTTCTCACTCCACTTCTATCCATGATGTGTCAAATGGCATGGTTTCATCCTTTTTATAGCTGAGTAGTATTCCACCGTGTATAAACCATATCTTCTTAACCCACTCATCTGTAGCCTACTTTTCCATACAATACCATCTTGTGGATCTCCTTCATGTCCATAAATACAGGCAGATCATCACTGGGAATGAATGTGAAGTGTTCTTTGGTCTGTGTCTATCACAGTTTGCTTATCCAACCTTCTGTTAATGGACTTTTAAGTGATTGATAACTTTTCTCTGTTGTAAAACATGCAACAATGAACATCCTGGTGTGGTTTCTAGAAGAGTGATTAAAAGGTATGCTTGCTTATATTTCATGTACATCATCAAGCAGTCCTCTAGAAAGGCCCACCAGTGTTTCATTTGTATGTAGTACAATCAATTCCTCTTTACTTTTGGGATTCTTCTATTACTATAAACTTTAGATTTTTCTTTCAAAGACTTGGCATATCTTTATTTCATTTTTTCTATAAAATGATTTAAAAGATAAAACTTGAATCCAATGGGAGTCCACAGGCTTTTGAACTCTAGTTTTGTGAGAAATAAAGTGACTAATCTTTTCTCAGGGCAACAGTCAAGTGGTTGAGTTAGCATTTATCTTTTATAAATATTTGTTTATAAAGCATTCTTATACAAATTATTCATGAGGCAGTCATATGAAAAATGCAAAACCAAAGGTCATAGAAAGAGATAAATAAAATGATTTAAACACAAGTTGACATCTTTTTTTTTGGTGGGGTGACCCTATGGGAAAGGGTCCTCTTTTTTTTTTTTTTTTAAAGATTCATTTATTTCTGCATACAGAACTGAGGTACAGGCCAGAGGTGCAGGGGCGGTGAGAGGCCTCACCAGAGACAGAGTGGGGAGCAGACCAGGCTGACTGAGGAAGTGCACTGCTGAGGGGAGCAGCGGGCGGGTCAGGAGAGGTCTGCTGTGCCCTGTGGGTCACCTCCGGGGTGGGTATTGAACTCAGGCTGAGGTGGCTTTAGCTTCTTAGCGCTGTTTCAAGCTGCAGCGCCACCAGGGAGGGCCGACACTGTCCTCTTTTGTGGGAACTGTGAGATTCCACGACTAAGTCCTGGAACCCTTGCTGCATTTAGCCCTGAAGACTCTTCTGGGACCCTGCAAACATGCTTGTGGGGTTAGACTGAACACCCACGGACATCATCTGCTTGCACAAAGCAGAGCAGACACTGCTCATTTGCGCTCTTTCCTCATGCATTAATTAGTGCTGTCAAGAATCACTCGCAAACACTGGATATTCGCGAAGGAAAAAACATGGGAAGGAAATAATTGGGCTGCAAGCTGTCACTTGCTCACACGTTCCATTTGGGGTAGCTCTCCATGTTCAAGGGGGGTGGAATCTGGCTGGGGTGGCCCATCCTTTGAAACAACCTTCATGACAGGTAGGACGGCAGAGCGAGCAATCTGTTGCTGTTGTTGTATGAGAAAAACCTTGATGGCGCCGATGGAAGTGAAATGCCTCTGATGATGGACAATTGCCCAATGAAGCCATAGCATTTGGAGATCGTGATCTAGCTCTGTAGTGTGGGCCCAGCACTCACACTGATGGGAAAGGAGGAGCTACAGACACTGCTGGGACTGAGGCAGAAGTCCCCAAGCAGGGAGGCCTGGAACAGGCACATCGGTGCAGCTGTCCCAGCGCCGCTGGGGAGTGTGAGGACACGTCTGTCTGTCCAGCTTCAGAAGCTCCCATTGTTTTCTTGCTCCACTCTGCTGTGTTAGCGTGGGCAAATTGCTTTGTGACTCTGGTCCCCAACTGAGCTGGATGTGCTGAAACCCAAGGCGTTTTACTGAAATCACTCGGGTGGAGAGATTTCATGTCAAAACATTTAAAATTCAGCTGAGAGCTAATAAAATGCTAATGTAGGAATGCAGAGGCTTTTTGGAGTGCTAAGTAACATTTTTATGAATGTGGGGATGTTTTTGTTTCCATAGCTATGTTTTCACTTTAACGTGGATTTAGAAAATAATACAATGATGGCATCAAACCACTGATTTTATTGATGCTATTTATGCATAGACTGTGATTTTGAAAAGAACAAATTCATTGTAAATCAATTGAAATTTAACAAATATGGGAGGGAGGATTGTTTCTGAAATTGGCTAAATAAAAGAATAAAGATGATTCCGGGATGAAATAGCATAGATCTATCTACACCTATGTTGATAGTAGCGCTGTTTACAATTACCAAATCATGGAACCAACAAAGTGCCCTTCAACAATGAATGGACAGAGAAACCATGAAGCATATATATATATATATATATATATATATATAAATGTATTCAATGGAATATTACACAGCACTGAAGAAAGATTAAAGGGTGGCTTTTGGGTGATCATGTTGAATGAAATCAGTCAAAAAGTGAGAAGTTATCTCACTCCTTTGAATAATATAAATACCTAAAAATCATGAAAATGATAGAAAAAACACAAATTTGAACCCTGCAAAAAGAAGATAATGGCTACTAGAGGAAACAGGGAAAAGAGCAGAGAGCATGACAGAGGAAGAAGATGGATGATGGGCACAAGTGGTTTGGTGAAGAGATATTAAAAAAAGAAATAAAAAAGATGTTTCCAGAAAGAGTGAAGTTTGAGAAACTGATCTGTGCTGCTCGCCCCTAGAATCAGCACGACTGGAACTACCCACAACTTAGCATGGATACATCAGCTTAGACATATCTGCTATGTCTTCTGTAGTGGAAAAGAAAGACCTGGAAGGAATCTCTAGGGTGCTATCAGCACTTTTGCTAGGTACCCCACAGTACAGAGCATATCCTCTTGGGAATCCTAGAAGCTAACTCTTCTTGGGGGCAACTGTGTCAAGTGTCCTTCTGTTTGATGGACATTGTTTCTTTCTTTTTAGATTCATTTATTTATGTGTACAAGAACTGGGACACAGGTCAGAGGCATGGGGTGGGGGGGGTGAGAGGATTCACCAGAGACAGAGTGGGGAGCAGAACAGCCAGGTCTACTGAAATACACTGCCGAGGGGAGCAGTGGGCGGGACAGGAGAGTCATGTGGGTCAGCTCCCTGGCCGGGGATTGAACTCACGTTGCAGTGGCTGTGGACAGCTTCATTGTGTTGTGCTGTGCTTTAACCTGCCTTGCCACTAGGGAGGATACCTTCATCTAGTCCTTACAACAATGCTGGCAACTCAATTCTAGGATTTTCATCATTGTCTCCACTTTACAGATTAGGAAACCGAGACCTAGAGAACACTTTGCCTCAGCCTTTGGATCGAATTAACAGAGGGCTCAGAGCTTGCACCTCAGCAGTCTGAGGGCAAAGCCAGTGTGAATCTGGTGATCGCACACAGGAGCAGCTGGATTTTTTTAAGACTTTGTTTTGCAGAGACTTTTTAAGTTTTGAAACTAAATCGAGGAGAACAGAGCTTTCCCATCTAGCCCCTGCTCCTAAGGTGAATTGCCTCCCCCCCCCCCACCCCCCCGTTATTAACATCATTCACTGGAGAAGTACATTTGTTAATGGACGAATCTAGCTGACACATCAGAATCACCCCCAAATCCACAGCTTACCTTAGGGTTCACTCCTGATGGTCACCATTCTGTGGGTGTGGACAGATGCTGGCTATTTACTTGTCATTATAATATCATAGAGATGTTCGCAGCTTCGAAGCTCCTCTGTCCGCCCTGGGTGGGGCCCAGGACCCTGCAATTCTAACAAGCCCCCAGGTGATTCTGTTCCTGCAGATCCTTGGGCAGCACTTTGCATGGAAAACTGAATACAAACTCCGCAGAGAAACAGGATATCGGGGTGGGGAAAGCCAGCTTTTTGCTATGTGGATTCTCTCTTCCTTCATTTGCTGGCTCAAAAGGGAGCAAAGCTAGCTACTCCCGAAGAGAGCAGCATCAGCTCCACAGAGCATAAAGGTGTAGCCTCCTTTCCAGGAAAACGGCTCCTAAGACATCTGGAAGAAAGTTCAGTATTGGTCTTGGGCCTCAGGCTGCAGATGGGTCGTTCACTTTACGTAACACGTTGGCCCTTTCCCTGGGCAGAGTGTTGTGAAGTTGCTTGACATCCCGCTCTGGGATGTCTATAAAGAGACAGACTGTCCTTTCAGAGGAGCTGGCTTGGTCGAGCCAGCTGGCCAGCCCTCTCTGCTGTCCAGAAATCTCCCAAATGTGTGGCCTGTAACCTCTTCCTTTGGGTCCTTTCCCAAGATTCCCCCTGAGACGGGAGTCTGGCAGTGATGCGCTCCTGGTTTGCATTTGGTTGTATACGTGGCCATAGGTGTGAAGCTCAGTCTGGAAGTTGGAATGGACAAGAAAAACAACATCATATGTTTTTGAAATTGAACTTCATTTCTAGTTCCAATCCCATTTCACCAGGGTGGAATTTAGCCTCAGTTAACTTGAGGTTTCTTCCTGCTGTAGAATTGTATTCAGCTCCTGGGGGAAGCAGAACTAGGTGTCCCATAGGATTCTCGACACTTGAACGCCATCTGGTTAGTAGAGCACTGGGGAAATACCCTCCCCCTGTGTACACCCACCTCTGCCTCCCCCAGGGACCCAAGCTGTCTGTGGATGCCTCCTTGTTCTTGTTTCTATGGTTCCTACACGACCTTACTCTTGTCCAAGATATTTTCCAGGAAATATTTTGTCAAAGCTAAGAATCCTCCCCGAGTCCCTAGTATTGGAGGCTTTCAAAACACTGGAGCCAGGAAAATACGTTTCCCCTGCTGCTTCCTTCTTTACATCAATGTTTGAACCAATAATCATAAAATAATGTTCTTGAAAATGGAAGAAGCGCCAGAAAAGAGGATGTAGGTGGCTGTTTGCACTGTGAGGCCTTGCTTCAAAAGCTGATGCCCAGACGGACGCTGTGCCATGTTGTGTCCATCTGTTACACAGTTTGAGAAGGGGTGTCCTCTGTCCTTGACTGAGACCAGGAAAGAATTTAGTGTCATTCTGTAGCAGAAGCAGGAGCGGAGTTGATTAGGGACAGCGTGAAGCAGCTCCAGGAGACAGAGGAGAACTGAGGGGCAGAGTCGCAGAAGAACAACCGCAAGGAATGGTGGGGACTCCTGGCCTAACTGGGGTTCCGGGGACCGCTGGCTCTGTCTCTTTCTGGGGTTCACTCCGCCGGCACTCCTGGGTTTTGATTTATCAGTCCAGGCGGGAGTTTCTAAGTCACACCCCCCCTTCTATGGTGCTAAATAAGGTGATTTAAGGGGACTTCGTTCAAATTGGTAGGTGTCCTTATAAGACGTGGCAGTCAGGACACATCCAGAAGAAATGGAAAGATGGGAGAAGTGACTTCAAGACAGGGAGAGAGGACTCAGCAAAAGGCAACGTCTGACTCTTGAATTCTAGCCTCTGGAATTGTGAGAACATTTTCTGTTATTTTAACCACTCATTCTGGGTCCTCTCTGGTGGTGCCAGGGGTTAAAGCACAGCACTGTGAATCTATCTGCAGCCACTACAGCACGAGTTCGATCCCCAGGCAGGAAGTGACCAGGGCACAGCAGACCTCCCCTGTCTCCCCGCTGCCCCCTCAGCAGTGGATTTCAGCAGTGGAGACTCTTCTGCTCGCCAGTCTGTCCCACACCTCTGGCCTGTACCCCAGTTCTTGTATGCATGAATAAATAAATCTTTAAAAAAAAATAAACCACTCATTTTGTGGGATTTTGCTGCCATAGCCTTAGCCGATGAATCCAACTACTTAGATGTATCAGCGTTTACATTTCATGTCAAAGGACTGTATACTCCAGTTAAAAGACACAGCTTATTAAAATTCGAATTAAAGAAGAACAGCATATATACTGGTTACAAACCTCATCTAGCCTTACTTACTCTTTATGGCAAAAGTGCAGAAGGGTCTAAAGATGACAATATGATTATGCTGGAGCTTAACTTCATTGCCCCCCGGGGAAATGAATATTAAAACCATGATGACGTAACAGGACACACCCACCGAGTGGCTAACATTAAAAGTCAAGCACTAGAGAGGATGTGGGGAGATGGGAACTCTTACACACTGCTGGCGAGAACAAAAATTGGTTACAGTCACTTAGGGAAATAGTTTAATATTTTTTGGCTGAACCTGAAGATTATATACACTATGACTCAGGAGCTCCCCTCCTACCTCCTATATATACAGTTAGCAGAAGGGAGTATTCACGTGTACTCCGTGTTATATACAAGAAAACCAGCAAATCAATGTTATTCAGAAACCCCCAAAGGAAAAACAATGCGAATCCCATCAACCACAGAATGGCTAAATGCACATGATGTAGTGTACAAAGAAAATTTCTACTGCAACAAAAATGAATAAGTGGCAGCATACATGGGAAAAGATCGCTGAATCTCACCAATGTGAGAGTGAATAAAACAATCCAATAAAAAGATGATATACTTTATGATTCAATTTATATAAATATTAGTGCTGAATAAAGCTATAGAGTCTTGGGATGAAAATATAGTATTTAAAGCCTACAGAAAAGCAAGTAAATGATTGAGAAGTTATGGGGGGGGGAATCCTCTTTGTGGGGAGGGCTGTCACTGGGAAAAGACACATAGAGGGCTTCTGGAGTTTGGGAAGTTCGTTCTAATTCTTGAGTGGTGGTTATACATCTTACATCTATCTGCCTGTCCATCTTTTTTTTTTTTTAATTAATTAATTTATGTATACAGAACTGTGGTACAGGCCAGAATGTGGAGGGTGAGAGGATTCACCAGAGACAGAGTGGGGCGCAGAACAGGCCAACTGACGAAGTTCACTGCTGAGGGTCACAGCGGATGTGTCAGGAGAGGTCTGCTGTGTCATGTGGGTCACCTCTGGGGCGGGATCAAACTCATGCTGAAGTGGCTTTAGCTTCTTAGTGCTGTGCTTTAACCCGCTGCACCCCAGGGAGGGCTCTCCCTGTCCATCTTTTATGTTTATCTACCACCCATCCATCCATCCACCATGCACCTAGCTATTCATGGAACCATCCATCCCTCTACCCTTTCACCACCCACCCATCCAGTCACTCACCAATCCCCCATAGCTGCAGCAGTTCGGCTTTCCTTTGAGAACTAGAGGAATGGACAGCTGGAGGGACAGTGAATGAGTGGACCCCAGGCTGAGTGAGTCAGCCATTTCTGAACTACTCAGTCTTCTCTTTCCAAGTCAATGTTTTCCTAATTAAGAACTGGACATGGGTTTAATTTTCTATTGATGTGAAACCTTAAACACTTCAAACAGCTGCACACAGTTCTGGGCTAGGGTAAAGACGTTCCTTGTTCACTCCCTTTTAATTTGCACTAATTAATGAGGATCTATCATAAGTCTGTTCTGACAGAGCTATACTTTCAGTGAGAGTCACAGAGGTAAGCCAGGCTTTCATTCTGGACTAGGGTTTCTACATAACTCAACCATTTGGAACCCTATAAACACCTCTCCTTACTATTTACATCACCTTAAATCTTGCTCAGCCTTAACAATAACATCGATAAACTGGAAACAACCTAATTTTCCATGAAAATTTATACCAGAACTCCACTGGAAAGTAATGCTTACCTTCATGTTAGCAATGCTTGAAGAATTTATTCCTAGAATAATACAGAACATATAGTAGAGGTTTAATAAACAGTTGTTGACTGAATGGAATGAATTAACTCAGCAACCAAACTGATGGAGAAGAGCCAGAGTTTCTGGCTGAGGGGACTGGAAGTTCCCTGGAGTTATTGTGGGTAGAAAAGGAAATTATTGCAAAACTATCAGAGGGTTCTTATAATCTACAGGGGTGTAGAAGAGAAATACACGCATGGTAAGGAAGCATAGAAGCAATAAATGAATGAGATTTCCCAATAGGTCACTTCTTGCAGAGAACCAAGGAGATCCCCAAGGCTGGTGACCTTCCAGACACACACTTCGTCACCAGCACACCCACTTGACCTTGCCAAGTGGCTTTCCTTTATGGACCGCACCTTTCTCACTAGGAGTGATGGGAAGTAACTTCTATCAGCGTTAGATTTCATATGTCTCAAATATTGGAACTTCACTCAAGCCAACTTCAGCAAAGAACAAGGAAATTTATTTTAAGGGTGTGGGAGCATTTTACATAACATGAGCAGGAAAGTCATCAAAACCCCAGGAAAACGAGCTTTCCTCTCTGTTTTACTCTTCTCTGGACAATTTCTTCCTTCTTTTCCCATCCCACCCTCTAGATTGTTGTCTCAGCTTCTGGAGAGAGGATATGTGAAAGTAATTATTTTACAATACTTGTGTGGGGACTTTCCATGATGACGATAGATCGGCTGAAGTGGTAGAGTGCACAGTTGCCTGCCTTCACCACTCCCTAAAGCCTGCCTCTCTGCCAACGCCCAGCAAGGGCCAGCCATTCACCTCAAGGAGCTGCTGGCCTAGGAAAGGATTTGTTGACCTCTCATGCTGCATTGTCCAGCTACAAACTTGTTTTCTAGACTCAATACACTTCAACCAGGGAAGCGTGAGAAGTGTGGATGGGAGCGCCCGCCAAAGATGGCTTTTTTGTTGCTGTTGTTGTTTAAATGTTACACAGCGGTGGGGGAAATATTGTTCACAGCAAGTACGAATGTGTTGTGAATTTGTCTACCCCTTCCTTCATAGGCATGGTTATAAAGAGACTGATAAAAGAGAGAAGAGAGAGGAGAGGAGAGAAGCCAGAAATATATATAATAGATTATGATTTTAGTTTTAGCTCTACTGACAAATTCTACTTTCTGAGAGGGGACAGCACACATTGGAACCCCAAATCCTGCTTTGAGTAATCGTAGAAGCCATCCTGAAAGAGCTGCTCTGATTGGGCCAGCTTGGGTTAGCTGCCCCTTTCTGGACCAATCATCTTTGATCAGAGAGTCAGGGCCCTTCATACCCGATGGCTCTGATTGGGCCAGCTTGGGTTAGCTGCCCCTTTCTGGACCAATCATCTTTGATCAGAGAGTCAGGGCCCTTCATACCCGATGGCAGTCAGGGGTTCTGGATTCTGACAGCTAGCAACGATGGGATCAGGAATGCTTAACCGCCGCCCTGAAAAGTAGCCACCACTCAGCCCCAAGAGGCGATGTGAAGGTTAAGACGCCTGTTAAGATCCTTGGGTCGCCATCTTGACAGAAGAGGAACAGAGGTTTCCTTTCTGAAGCATGACACTGTTCCCTGAGAACAAGAATGACTGACCCATTCAGGCCCGGTAGCTTTGCTGAGCCTCTGTCTACACCAGAGATGGGGAGAGGGTTCAGCGTTTCTACGAACCCTAAGAAACTGTTTGGGTTCGTAGCTATCGTGATGACCTTTCATTTTATTGCACAATATGTTGAGAATATTCCAGGTCTATATAAGCTACAGTTTGAACTCATGGGTTACTTTGCTAACTCGTGCGGTCTTTTAGAAGGGGGATGCTATTATCCTCGCAAATGTGCTAACTGGCATTTAGAGAGGTTAAATGACTTGTTCAAGGAGACATGAGTTATGGTGCAATTTAAGTCTCTAATTCCTAGCTTAAGGTCATCTTCATCTTACAAGCACAGTCCTTTTCATAGTTTCTCACTCTCATAAAGAGCCTAAACGATTTCTTTCAGCAGAACTTGGTATTTGCTTATGGTGCCCACAGGCTCGTTCATTGTATACCGAGGGCTCAAGCAAAGAAGCCAGAGTCCTGCGCTTGGGAACTTACATAGTGGAGCTCTAATGGGATCGAATAAGTAATCACAGGGATACTCACCCTCAGTCTGCTATAGAAAATGCAGTGTTTTGAAATATACCAGAGAAGATGGATCAAAATCTCCTTCCTTCCATCAAACACTAATTCAAAACAGCACCTCTATGTTTATTGCAGCACTATTCACAATAGGTAAGCTATGGAAACAACCCAAATACCCCAAAACGGATGACTGGATCAAGATGTGGAATATATAAATGGAATATTACTGAGCAATCAAAAAGATAAGCTCATGCTATTTACAGCAACATGGATGGAGCTAGAAGAGGTCATGCTCAGTGAAATTAGCCAGAAAGACAAAGAAAAATGCTGGAATGTTTCTCTTATAGGAAGAATTTAGGTGACCCAAATAAGGGGTGGGGGGGGGATAAAAAGTAATTATAACAAAGTAAAACCCAAAATTAACAGGCAACTATAAACCAGAGACATTCTTGGGGGGGGGGAGAAAGGGAGGAAATTGGATCAAAACAAGGGTGATGGTAATTTCTTGGGGAACATAAGATGATAAATCACACATTGTATAAAAATGAAGAATTTTGTAAAAATATGTAAAATAAAAAGAAAGAAAAATTATAAAGCTAAAAAGAGAATTCTGCTTCTAGGGTAGGGAACTCACTCAAAGTATAGTCAGCAATGAAGGCATGGGGAAGTCACATTATATACCATTGATAGTAAATATAAAATTAGCAAGCCTTCTATGTATCAAATAATGGAGAAAGGGTTAAATAAACTGTGACAAATTCATGATGGATAGTATGTAATTAGCAGAGATAACTGGAAAGGGAAAGGGTGGTTATACTATTTCAGGGTTGTGAAAAATTAGGTTCAAAATGCTCTCCATAAGTATTTAGAGTCATTAAAATAAGAATTAGAGACTTTCATCAAAAGTACAGGTGATTAAAAACGAGTTTATAATTTTGCAACATTTACCAGGTATTACTGTGGAATATCCTGACTATAAGTTAAAAGCTTAACTTAAAAAGCACAAGAATAGTTGCCTGTTGATTTTGGTTTTTACTTTGTTATAATTACTTTTTACCCCTTCCAAACCCCTTATTTGGGTCACCTACACTCTTGTAACAATTCTAAAATGCAGAATTATAAACTAAAAGTCCCTTTTTAATGCTCTTCTCTCTAATCTCATCTTCTCTCTGGAAATAACCCTTGTTCTAAACTGTGCGTATATCGATCTGGACTTTTGATATACACAGCTGTTCATGTTCATAGTGAAAAATGCAGCTTTTAATTAATTAAGTCCGTATAATACCAATTATCTGGCGTGTTCTGTAAGCTGTCTTTTGCATTTGGTTATAAAATCTGGAGAACTTCCTGAATCACCAAAATCTTACTTACAAATTGTATTTATTTTTTACAATTCACACATAATTTTGACTATATAGCTTTACCATAATTTCTATAACCAGTCCACTAATGATGAACACTTAAGATCTTTCTATTTTTTTTAAAGATTTATTTACTTATTCATACAGAACTGGGGTACAGGCCAGAGGTGGGGGGGTGTGGGGGGTGAGAGAATTCACCAGAGACAGAGTGGGGAGCAGAACAGGCAGATCGACGAAGTACACTGCTGAAGGGAGCCGCGGGCGGATCAGGAGAGGTCTGCCACGCCATGTGGTCACCTCCGGGGCGGGCAGGAATCGAACTCATGCAGAGGTGGCTTTAGCTTCTCAGTGCTGTGCTTGAACCCGCTGCGCCACAGGGAGGGCCCTCTTTCTATTTTTTTTTTTATGTTATTACAAATAATTCTGAAGTGACCATTATTTTTCCACAGACATTTTTGTACTACTGGCATTAGCCTTTTTTGAGGATAGGTTTTTAGAAATGGAATGTTCAATTCCAGGTATATGGGCATTGCTTTACTTATTGTTTGTGGATTTACAATCATATCAGCAGTGAATAGTGGATGTTGTCAATAGTGTTTAAGTCTTTGCTGTAATAATTTTTCTCCTTTGACTTATAATCTGCATTCCTTTTTCTGTGGTCTGTTTTTGATCTGGTTTTATTTGCTTTCCGTTGAGCTGTTTGCCCATTTCTTGATTTCCAGTAATGGCATTCTGGATGTTATTTCTTTATGATATTTGCAGCACATTTATTTCTTCAGGCTGCTGTTGCCTTTGCTTATGGGTTTGAACTTTGCTTATGCTTTCTTTGGCTAGTGCGGATTTTCAATTTGGAGGTTGTCAAATCTTTTCATTTACACTTTCCCAGATGCTTAGGAAAGCTTTCTGAACCTTAGAACTATAAAGGTATTTTTCCATTTTTCTAGTTTTGTGGGCTATTTTTAGGTATTTCTTCCATCTGGAATATGTCTTTGTTAATGGCATGAGAAAGAGCTCTACCTCCTTTTTCGAAATGGAAAAATCTCAACACGTTTATTCAAGTGTTTATTTCCCTCCTTCACTTAGAAAAGGCTCTATCACCTACCATAATATGCCCACACAGTCAAGTTTCTATTTCAGGGGTGAGAGTAATTAACTATAACACCAACTGTCCCCAAATCTATTACTTCTGCAGATGGGCCGTATCTAAATACCAAACCAAAGTAATTTTCTTGTAAAAAATGGTTCTCTGCTAACTCTAGCTATTATTTTATTTATTTTTTACAGATTTACTTATTTATACATACATAACTGGGGTACAGGCCAGAGGTGCATGGGCTGAGGGTAAGAGGACTCCCCAGAGACAGAGTGGGGAGCAGAACAGGCAGATCCACTGAGATACACTGCTGAGGGGAGCAGTGGGGAGACAGGAGAGGTCTGCTGTGCCCTGTGGGTCACTCCCTGACTGGGGATTGAACTCATGCCACAGTGACTGAAGAGCTTCATACTGCTGTGCTTAACCCCTTGTGCCACCAGGGAGGTCCACTGTTACTAATTTTATCTCTTAGACCTTCAGCAAAAATGACCGATTTTCTTTCTTTCTTTGCGTATTACTCTGTGAAACATTTTGTGAAGAGACTTGCTTCCTCCAGTGAATGCTGGCTAGTTCGGTAGCTTTTTTTCCATGCCTATTCCCCAAATCTTACCTGAAGCTCTGAATGTAGCTAGTTTTAATAGGCTGTGTCTTTGGATTGTCGTCAGGCCTTACTCTTGTTTGCTTCCAAGAAATATCACAGTAATCTGGCCTCCTAGGAGAGGGAAGGAGCCATAGATCATTGGAATTACATACAGATTCTGAGGTCTCACCACTGAAACTTCTAATTTATCGGTTTGGGGTTTAGTCCTAGAACATGCATGTTAAAAAATGGGGCCTTTGCTTTTCCTGCAGGTTTGTTTCTTGTTTTTAAATAAGATGACAATCAGCCAACCCAAGCTGTGAGCACGAAACATCTGGTGTAGCAAATGATTCTCTGTGGCCACTGGTTCTAGTTTCATAAGAGATGCTACAAATAAACTCTTGAGTTCTATTCTTCCAAAGGCCACTTTGGCATTTCCTGCAGTGGAACAAGCTGGCTGTATCTGCCTAACAAAACTCACCAGCGAAGTTAAAAGGGAGAGAAAGAGGAAAATCCACAGGCACCAGATTGTAAACATCTCTGTTGAGTGTCAAGCATCCTTTCAAAAGGAATCGGGCTTACCCATTACTCCAGTTCTGCCCTTCTCTCGGCTGCAGACATCAGGGGGGAGATTCCAATGTTCACATCAGTCAGTTGCAGTAGAAGTTGACCCAGAATGAACCATAGCTTCTCTTCCCACCATCACTTATGGAAACGATTAAGAGATAGATGCCAGAGACCAAATGTTGAAAAAATACCAGGCGTTTTGTTTATTCTGACCTGGTTCTTAGCAACACAGAAGCAGGACGAGAATTATGAACAGGATGGATGGAATCACAGTATTTTAACCTATCATCTCTACATCAAGGCCTACTTGGTTCTTGCTCAAAAAAAAAAAAAAAAAGGTGCTCTGTTTGTCAAGAGAAACTTCTCAAATGTTTGCTTCTGATAACTCAAGTTTAGACCAAACAATCAGTGCATTTATAATGAATGCTCAGTGCTAATGTATGTGCATCTGAACATCGTGTCTCAGCACAGACACTGTACATACATAGCCTGTGACCTTCGTCCTCATGGTCACAAGATGGCTGCTGTAGCAAAAGTCGTATTCCTATTTCAGGCAGGAAGAAGAGAGAAGGGCAGATGGCTGAGTCTTGAAAAGAGCTGTTGGATTGTGTCCATCAGCTTCTCTTCTCCTCTCTGGTCAACTGCAGCAGGAGGGTGGCCAGGGATGAGCGTGAATGTTGAGCAGATTCCTACTGTGCACCAACTGGTAACACATCTGTTGGTAAGTGAAAGGCAGCTATGAGATGACGCGTCATCTTCACAAGCATTTAAAACAGTAGAAACCTACACATTTACATATTTATTTATCACCCATTTATGTATTTGTGATGAATAAAAGCCCTGAAGTAGCTTAAAGGGTAGAAGATGTGAAGTGTGCTGTGTATGTCACTAAAATAAATGACATGATGTGGGCCTCTGTGCTATTTTGAAAAACGCAGACAGATGTGTTCACTGCTTCTTCCTTTTGGCCTGGATGGCCAGTTTGGTGCAAAGCTCCCTGCAGTACCAGTGTAGGAATTATGTAAACAGTGAGCTCTCTGGATTCCCTGTATTGTTTTGGGCTCGTCTCAGCCGGATCAGCACCTTTCAGGAGGCTTCTCGTTTATTTTCTGTTCATTCAGTTATTTCGTTCCTGTATTGTGCCGAGTGCCCATGGTGGACACAGGACACGGGAAAACAGGTCCATAAGGTGGTGTCTGTCTTCAAGGAGCATTTAGTGCCCCCCTGGGTATCACCAACTGCACAACCCCATGTTACTCAGAACAACTGTGGGGGCAGATCTGAGTATTGTGCCCAGTGATTTGAGCAGAGCCCAGGAACTACTGTTGAAGACTCTTCCCTGGTGTCCAGGACTTGTCCAGTCAGGTTCAGGACCTATTTAGGGTGCTAACTGGCTCACTGACAACCCACATCAAGTGCATAGCCCCCACGATAGGAGTTTATTGGGTACAGTCCACATTACAGGAATAGAAGCATAAAATGAAGCTGGCAGTGTGAGCGGGGAAGATGGGGAACCTCTTGGCAAGACTTGGCAGATTGGCTGTGTAAAGACAGGGCTGCAGCTAGCTTGGTAGTGCTGTGCTTTAACCCTTTGCGCCACCAGGGAGGGCCCTGGAGTTATTTTTAATCCCCACTTTATATGCAGCGTTACTGTGAAGTAGATTGATAGTAAACAGTATTCAAATTATTAGCACATGTCAACACCTGTTTTGCTGGTTAAACAAAATATTCACCATCCCCATGTTGGTCGTTGTGATTATTCTAAATACCCATCTGTTGACTGCTATTGAACATTCCATGATTGACTGAAGCAATTATTACGCGCGACTGTCTTAACATTTATAGTGACTACAATTTACAATCTTTATATGTAACTTAGCAATATTATCTAGAATTTCATTATGTGCTGGGCCTAAGCCCCATACAGAAAAATGTGCCTAGAAAAAATCAGCAACTTTGAAAGCCGTGAGATGTGGTCAGAGGAGCTGAAGGAGACCAAGCAGTGGTTACTACGCGCTTTGTCGGCACTGGGGGAAACATTACAGCTCAGATCCTGAAAGTAAAAACAGCACTTCATCACTGAGCGCCTTGGCTGCACAGAAACCCATAATGGGAAGGGGGACAGGCAAATCACTGCACATTTGGAAGAACAGTTTTGCTGGACATTTTATGAACTCAGGGACTACCTGCTCCAAACGATCCAGGCTCCTGCAGGATCGCTGAGCTATCTAGGGGGAAGAAATAACACTGTTTGCATAAAATAGGACTGCCTCTAGCTGCAAAGAATCCCCAGAGGGGAGAATGCTGTGAGCAGGGAGGGACACTCAGGAGAGGAGAATGCCTTGGGAAGGGATGCTAGGCACACCCCCGAGGGGGGTCCAATCCCACACTAAACTGCTTAATTTATCAGGAAATTGGGAACTGCTGCAAGTTGACCAGCAAGACCATGAGACTAGATACTGACCAAAGAAGAGTATCGGTACATGGCTGATCAACATCCTGTAGAATGTTATCAGGTCCCTTACTGCAGGGAAGTTGCAGCGATGGAAGACCCATCCAGCTGCTTCTAGACTGAAGCCCAGGGTGGATCCAATGGTAGAGGATGTTTAGGAAAAGATTTCTTCCCTTTGGAAGACAGGGCTCAAGCATCTAGGCCTGAACTTTGGTCAGATTTTGGCGCTGGAAAATGGTTGGGAGACAGAGGACGATCCGGGTGGGGGGAGGGGCCATGTAATTCCTTCTGCCAAGATGAAGTATGTCGTTGCCACCCCGCCCCATTCCTGTCTCTGTGGAACCAGCAGCGACAGGCACTGATTCCTGGGTATTTCAGCCCTCTGGGAAATCAAGTAAAACTGTTGATCCACACAAACGACACTCAGAAAGCTTTTTTTTTCTACTAAGGATCGCTGCTGGCAGAATCACAGAGCTGTTTCTTAAATCAAAGATCAATTTGTTAGATTATTTTATTTTAACTGGTGGCATCAGGGTAATTGCTTCTGTAAAACATCTGGTCTATAATTAGAAAACAAAGATTTTTTTCCCACTCCAGCTGAGTATACTTACTATGGGCCGTGAGAGGGAAAGCTTTAGGACCATCAGTGAAATTCAATGAGGATAATTTGCAGGGGACTTATTCTTTGCTATATTTTTTCTTAAGTAGCTAAGAGACCAGAAGAAGAGGTGCTTATTAGTATTTTACAGGTGGTAATAGCAGATAGCAAAATGCCCAGATCAGAGTGGGCTTGTTAGCACAAATGGCTCCCGAGACTCCGATTTCAATATAGCCCATTTTGAAAAGAATGAGGCCGTCAGCATTAGAAGCCTGAAGGTGGTCATCATGTTCCTCCTGGAGGTCAAGGTCTATGT
Source organism: Condylura cristata (assembly GCF_000260355.1). NCBI lineage: Eukaryota > Metazoa > Chordata > Mammalia > Eulipotyphla > Talpidae > Condylura > Condylura cristata. The sequence continues at coordinate 3,833,276 of NW_004567139.1, forward strand.
AGCAAAACCTGACTTTTCTGGATGCCACTAGCTCACTCCAATGTGCTCTTGGCGCCCATGACCATGGACTTGGGTGGGCTGAGAGCCGCCACATCCCGAGAGGGAGGCTGCGACCCTGACTGTCAGCTCCTGTCTTCTGCTTCTCAACACCTGACTCCACTGTACCCGTCCTGGTGCCGCTGGGTCCCGAATCCAGCTGTTCCTCTAACTCCTCCCTCCATCTTGCTCAGCCTCCCATTCAGTCTCTTCAGCTTCCAGTCTCACTTCATTTATCTTCATCAAATTTCCTACCTCCCCCTGGCATGCTCCAGAAGCAGATTTTCTCCAGGAGCCAAAGAAATTGAGGGACATCACTATTCTGTTTCCCCCCCTAAATTCCCTGTCTTTTGCACCAGGCCGACCATGGCTCTGTCCTCTCACTCTCCACCCTTGTTTTGCTTTCAGTGACCAGTGCTTATTGCCGACTTGCTGTCCAGGTCTAGTCCATTTCTGTTCTGAGCTCCAGATCCATGCACCAACCAACGTCAGAACCGTTTCTCTTTGATGATGTGACCTTCCTAGGCCTTCTAACAAGGCACTACGAGAGCAGATATGGCTAGAGAGCATAGTGATATGAGAACTACGTTTATGGGCTCTGGATGTAGCTTGTTAAAGAGCATGATGATGGTTCCAAATGAACTTCCACTGTAAAGTTTTCAGCTTAGCTCACTGTCTTGGAGATGCCCCTTAGCAAGGTCTTTCAAGGTCATCATCCTTACTCTGGGGATGGGCATCTATGACTGGGCCTTGGGTTCAGCCTCTGCCTCTGCCTTTGGTACAGTTCTGGTTGTCTGAATCCAGCAGAGTAACTAGACCTGCTTCTGGAACATTGTTATGTCTGTCTTGACTAAGCATTGCCAATAAAGGTGGTTTTCAAAACTCCCAGCAGACTGCTGGGACTCGAGTCTTCAGGCTGACTACATTAAACTGTCTTGTATCTGCTTACTGGTTAATGCTTATGGCGTCAATGTCCCTGTTTCAGGAAGAATTTGGTCTGACTTCTCCTGTCTCCCCGCTGATCCCCTCAACAGTGTATTTTAGTAGTAGATCTGCCTCTTCTGCTCCCCACTCTGTCTCTAGTGATCTGGTGAGGCCTCTCACTCCCATGACTGTAACCCAATTCTTACATGCATAAATAAATTTTAAAAATCTTAAAAAAAAGAATTTGGTCTGAGATTTTCTTTCTGCAGGAACTGGTAAGAAGGTGCTGAGACTACCTGACTACCTAAGCTGCCCACACTCTAAACTTCTCCTTAGCACCTTCCGTGACCTACAAAGAGAACTTACAAATGTGCATGATGCTATGGCCACCTCAGCAGCTTTGTCTATGTAGAAACAATAGAACACTCCATTCATCAACTTAACTGGAAAATTCAACTCCAAGGGCCATGAGCCAATACACTTTTATCTGGGAAATTTAAGATTTGTTGCTCAAAAGGAAAAGTTTTCAGCCTCTGGGGGTATCTAGTGGAAGGTTCGAGAGGAGGAGCTCAAAGACTGGCTGGTGGGCAAGGGGTGGATGCTCATCTTGGAGAGACATCTGGAAAGAGGCAGGTCTCTTGGATCCAGAGGCCCAGAGGAAAAAGCCTTGGTTAGGAAAACCATGTCCTATTGCAATTATCTTTACCCATAAGAGGTTGTGACTTACTTCCTTTTTTAAAATCAAGGCCAGAGCAGGCCCCAGTGCCAGCAAAGCCATAAAAACAGTGACCTACCAATCAGTAGGACAGTGGAACTAAGGACAGACTCATTTGGCCCTCGGACACAGCAGTTAAAGTGCACTGTCTTCCCATTCCGGTCTCCTTCGGTCTGAGAGGTAGGGCCAAAAAGTATGTAGAAAATGACACACAGAGATTTTCCTCGGGGTGACATCCTCTTGATGTACAGACCATTTAGCTGTGTATTTTTACCCCGGCCGGGGCAGTAGTAAGAATGCAAGGTGGATAAATGAAGAAAGGAAATGCCTTCCATTCATCCTTCCCTACTTTCATTTTCTTTTTTAAACCACTTTTATTTATTTTTAAAAAAATATTTATTTATGCATAGAAGAACTGGCATGTAGGCCAGAGATACAGGAGTGAGAGGATTCACCAGAGACAGAGTGGGGAGCAGATAAGTGGATCTACTGGAATCCACTGCTGAGGGGTGCAGTGGGGAGATGGGAGAGGTCTGCTGCTCCATGGGGGTCAGCCCTCTGGCTGGGGATCGAACTCCTGCCCATAGCTTGAGAGCTGAGGCTTTAACCCCTGAGCCACCATGGAGAAACCCCCCTCACTTTCATTTTCAAATGTTATGAAGCCAATCTCCTCCTGACTTCCCCTCACGCCCAGCAAACTGCTGTATTTCTTATTCAGTCATTGCCACATACTGGCCTGTTACTCAGTTTCCAGATATTGGGGGTTTGTAACATCAGGGGGGAAGGTAAGAAAAAAAGAACAAACACCCCAGAAGGAAAAGGCCCTGCTGAGCTACTGAAAGCTTCGTGGCAGACTGGTCAAATTATAACTCTTGGACCAAGATCCTCATTAAAGTCCTGTACCTGACAGACAGCTGGGTCTACCCTGGTGCATGATCAAGGAAGTCCAGGCATGATAACAGTAATTTAAATGAAAAGAGAAGTCTAAATTAGAGCAGGTAGTCACGTTTCAAGCTCCCTTGAGAAGAGTTTCTAAGGGATAAAGACACGTCACAGAAGGAATCATGAGCAGAATAACCCTTCGCAGGCAGACGCTGTCAGCCAGGTTGGAAGTGCCGGCTGTCAGGTCTCCATCGGAGGCATTTCCTGACAGACCAATCTGTGGCAGCTGAGGGGGTCCACGCTGGGCTCACCGATGCACTGTCAGGGAGGGTCCCCAACCAGCCTTGCCCTGGGCGACCCAGAGCCACGGTTAAGGGCATAATGGGTCCCTGTGGGAGGGAGCTTCAAGATGACTTCCTGAGGGGTCCTGGAGGGAAGACAGAGCACACCCCACACCTGGCCCTGCTGTGCCTTCGTCCATCCTGCAGCAGCCTATGCCTGGAAGGTGACCTCTTGGGAGGGAGAAGGGCCGATGCGTTGTCTGGCTGTACTTTATAACACCAACACGGAAATGCGCAGCGTAGGTGTGGGAGTTGGGCTGGCCCGTGGTAAAAAATAAACATGGTTTCCTGCTTACCCCTTATTTTCATTCCTTAGTGGTGAGGAGTTGCGGGTACTTCCTGCCACGAGTGGCATTTTCGGCAAAAAAGGTGTTATTTGGGGACCAAAATATATCAATACTTCCCGGCTTTTCAAAAATTCTCACTTCTCATTTATTGGCATTGTTCCTTAAAGGAATATTCTTTTAAACTGGGCTGAGTCATTGTTTTACTCCGAATATCGAAAAACTGGCACTGGTAGCATTATGATTTCCTTATGTAGTTGATGAACTTGAAGCAATTCCAAGTTCGGAGAATATTCTGTTGTGCACCTGTTGACCCATTCATTCCCATCCACCCATCCGTCCGTCCATCTGTCCATCCGTCCATCCTTATTCATCTGTTCTAACTTTGCCATCTATCCATTCATCCATCTTCATCGTCTAGGTGTCCTGTACTACTGATTTTATATAACCTAACATCACTCTTATGTCGTTTTGTGGTTTTAATAATTCCAGATGGCTATATGAGTTTTTCCAGTAAAAATGCAGTTTCTTGGGTGGCAAAAAAATATCTAATACTTAAAACAGTATTTCATCAGCATGCAGAGCAAAAGGCCAGGTTCTCAGTAGGTGTGAAATATATTCCTATTAATATAAAATGAGACCTGGGAAATGATTTGCCCTGTCTGGCAGGAAGAGGCCTCCAAACAAAGCCCTCTTCCCATTTCCCTGCAAGACGGCTGCAGCGTGGCTGCTCCGGGACTGTGATTTACACAGTCCCAATTACACAAAACACACAGAGCTGCCCTAGGAAAACGCCTGCCAATTGCAGGGGCGTCTACTCACGCTCATTTTGAATTCTTGGAGTTTTCAAACACTCTGTTTGCCCTCTGTCAGTCACCTGTGCTCTCACTGGCTTCTTCCTCAGTGTCTGGTAACAGCCATCACATCATGCAAACCCACACACTAGATCTTCCAAAGCTGGTGCCGTGTTTTTTTGACTCATCAATGTCTTTGTCTCATCCACGTCTTTGTCAGCCATTTAATACGCGGGGGGGATGCAGTGGAGAATGACACATAATTACCACCCTGTAGGAAATCGGAGTTCTCAAGACAGACAACAGACAACCACAACTCACTGTGGTGAGCATTGGAGCAGTGGAGTAAAAGAGAGAGGCACTCACTCACCTATGATTTAGGGGAGGCTTCCTGGGAGGTGATTTTCTAACTGAGTTCTAAGGATAAGGAAGACTGGAAACACAGTCCTGGCAGAAGGAATATTATGTGCCAAGGCACAGGGGAGTGTAGCATGCAGGCCCTTCCATGGTGACGGGAAGTTTGGTGTGAAGGCAGGGGCAGGAGGTGAATGACAGGCAGACATGGATACACACACACAGGCGGACACACACAGGCTCACTCGGACACAGGACACACAGGTACACAAGGCACTCTCACACACGTTAAAACTGGCCTCAGGATCCTCCAGTTCCAACATCTAGGTAGGTGACAGCTTTATTAAACAAGGTGGGGACTTTAGGAGGGAATGTGAGGTGTAGATTTGGGACATGTTGAACGGAGAGTCATGAGGCAAGCCAAGAGCTCAGAGGGATGAAGACACAGAAGCTGGTGTTCCAGTGCTCCAGAACAGCTCTGCATCTTCTCAAGGTCAGCAACTTCAGGGGATGCTCTTTGTGAGCATTAAACAGACATGGATTCAAATTCTGTCACCATAAGGAAACAGCCCGACCTGTACAATAGCCAGAGGACATTCTCTGTGCTGACCATCAACCTACCGTGTGCTGTGATGCGTGGGGACACCCCGAGCTCTGAAGACTCCTGGCGGCTCACAAGCAGACTGCGCAGGCTCAGCTCTCCTCAAGTTCTTAATGAAAAGACCAGATTATTCTGGGAATCGAGCCCCGGCCCCCGGGCGCAGTTTCTTGTTGCCCATTGAGGTCGGGTTTCCAGCCCTTCACTGCTGCAACCGAGAAACCAACAGATTAATAGTCAAAGACCCTGAAACCCAGTCAGTATTCTCTGCGGATGTTCTTGGGTCCCAGGAATTTGCCCCAAGTGTGCCCACCTGAACAGAACCCAACCAGCTCCAGCTCCAAGACAGCGAGCGCCCTGGGAACCAAAGCTTCCCTCCCTCTGGGCTTCCGGGAGGAGCCCGGCCGCCATTTTGAACCTCCTGCACCAACAGGCACCACGTGGCCAGTGCGCAGGCGCCACCTGGCTCCTGCGGATGACGCTGAGGAAGGAGCACCTGTGTCTGCCCTTCCGCCCGCCCTTCCCGCTTAAGATCCTTCCTCCATCTTGGGGGATTACTGCTTTGCGGGGCTCTACGCTGTGCTCCCCTTCCTTGATTCAAGTAGATAAATCTGCTCGCTGAACGTAGGGGTCTTGAGCCCCCTAACTGCCAATCGCCTGCCTTTTGGGAGGGATCCCCGCTTCCTCCTGGAGGAAGCTTCGGCAGGACACTGGCCCCCAACGTGCGACTCATGTGTTCCCTTTCCTGGCTTTCCGGAAAAAAAGTTGGAAAGAAACCCAAAGTCTGCTGTCCACACAGCAGCCCTTAGCGATTACTGCAATTGCTCAATTACACGGTGATTCACGAAGTGCAGATTATAGGGTTCCTGAGCTGGAAGACTCTGAGACTCGACCAGATAAAACTAAATTAAAACGAAAACAAAAAAAAAAAGCAACATGCAAACGTCGGAAATTTTCTGAGCACACGGCGGCGTCTACTTCAAGTCAGCAAGAATAGGAACAGAACGAAGCTGTGAACAAGCTCTCTCTTGGGCGTGTGACTTTCCTGTTGTTTGGCTTCTCACAGGTGTGGCCAACGCAGCCCCCAGCCGCTGCTCTTGGCAGCTGGCCTTGTTGCCGAACACCTGATAATCATCAGAGGATGAAAGTCCAGGCTCTTTGCAATTTTGTGATGACCCCATCTCAAAAGTTTCCCACTAGACTATTGTTTTGGGAGCTGGGGGTTAGTTTTGCATGGAGATGGCACATGAGCATCTCCCTGTCAGCCCTCCCTGTCAGCCCCCGGGAGATACTCCCCTGCCAGCAGAGGACCTCTAACTTCTGCCCACCCACAGGTTGGGGGAAGCTGGGGGCTGCTTTGGAAACCTACTCCCATGCCTGTGTCTTCCACTCAAACTGTACGAGTTGCCAGTGTACCCCAACCCCCTCTCTTCATCTCTTCTGCCTCCACCTGGGAGTCTTCTCCCTGGACTATAGTCTTCTACCCTGAGCAGCTGTGTGTGACACTCTCCACAGTGAGTGGCCAGGGCCATTCTTTTAAGAGGCAAAACTGCGGCCCACCTGTGCTTGAAACTCCTCCCTGGCCACTGTGTTTTTGGGGTGGTGTCTGACATCTCTGCCAGGGCTTCTGGGCTCTCTAGCAACAGGGTCTGGGGTCTCTTCATTCTCGCTTGGAACCATTCTTGCCCTGCACTGTCCCCCACTTCAGCCACAGGGGTCCCCCTTTCAGTTTTGTGTTCACTCACCCCTAGGACTGAGGTCCATAGAGTTCCCCTGGAGGCTGCCTTCGCTCTCTCTGTTTGACTTACTCCCATCTGGGGGACACCTCCTCAGGGAAGTCTCCCTTGATTTCCTAGTGAGATCCAAGTCCCCCACCCACAGACCCGTGGTGGAACCCCCCCGTTTCCCCATGGAGACCTCTCATAGATCATCCTTTTTTGCCACCACTTGTCTGTCTATCCTACCAACCTCTAGGTTCTGGGTCTGGGAGAAGCAGAGACCACACATTTGTGGTATTCCTAACCTCTGGATGGTGCCTGGAACATTTGAGTGACTCATTCAAACATTTGCCCTGTGAAAGATGTGCCCAAGGTGTGAGCACTTGCCAGCCTACCTGATGCAACCTACAGCGAAGAGGCTGTAGAGTTCTCTGCTCCGCCTGTGCCGGGGATTATCTTTCCCGTGGCCACCACACTGGGCGGACAGAGTGGAGACCACTCAGACCGAGCCATGTGGTGGCTGTCATGGCTTGGACAGGCATTGGCCCAGCTGTGGGAACGCTCCACAGACCTCGAAGGTGGGGAAGGATGGGCAGTGGACTGCGTGTGGAGGTAGCTGAAGACTCCATGCTGCAGAGATGTGCTGTTCTCTCTGTGGCTACACAGGGCCTGGCGAGTGAGGGAGGCTCAGGCAGGCGTGCACATCCTGGATCCCCAACGTCCTATCTTCCTTCCTCTCCTACACCCGTGGGGTCCAGAGTCCCCTGCAGGTGTGAACCCTGAGGGTCAAGATTTTCGGGGGCTGTTTAGCAGATTTTCTGTCCTTCCTGCCCCCTGAATGCACTTGGGAGGCTCTGAGGACTCACAGTCCAGCCCCAACCCTCCAGGCCAGGCTCTGTGGTCAAGAGCAGCTGTCTCAGGCTGGCTGTGTGGTCGGGCTCTGGTAGGTACTAGGTGCGGCTGGAGAACGCCTCCACCTTCTGGGGGGGACGGCAAGCACCGAGGAGAAGGTGAGCGCCCCGGTCCCTGGCAGAGGGTGTCATGGACTCGATTGCTGCTGTACCGGATCTTACAGCCTCACCACACTCCTGCCAGGCTTCGTCCCGCAGACACACGTGGGCCCACGAGTCTGGACATGAGACTTGGCAGTGAGTCTTGGAAACGGAAGGAAGAGCCGATGCCCGCTGCCTCACCACCCACTTTGTGCCAGGCACCCCACTTTCCTCCCTGTGAGGGGACCCCCCTGCCGCCACTTCTCAGAGCACAAGTCCTGGGGGTGCAGCTGTCAGGAGTTCAGCCCCCTGGGAGGGAGCTGGCCGCTCAGGTGCCAGAGGGATTGAACAACAAGCTAAAAAGAAAGAGGTTTTACTCTTTTGATCTTGTTACTTGATCTTGTTTACTTTGCATTCCGCTTGGCAGCCTTTGAGACGAAGCATTAGTTTCTGAATCTCATTACTAGATCAGTTTCCTCTTTCAATTGTCAGCCTCAAACTCCAGTCTGAAATGAACTCTGAAAGCCAGGCTGCCTCCATGGCGCGGCTCGTGTCATCAGCGCTGCACACGCCTCGCAAACATCTAATCTTCCAGCTCTCTCGCAGGGCTGTTACTGCTCTGACGCTGCACGCTTGATCTGACAGAAGGGGGGATGCTGGCTTTGCCTCAGGTTCTCGCCACTTCAAACCTAAAAAGTCGTGAGACTTGATGACAGATGAGAAAAGTTTGTCCTCTAAGAGAGTGTAACATGTCGACTGTGATTTAGAAGCATGACATTGGTCATCCCTGAGCGCTCATAGACGCAAGAAGAAAAAAAATCACAATAAAGAGAGTTTATTTTTCACTAAAAAAAAGTGTTTGTCCGCTAAGCTTTGCCCTCTATATAAGCAGAGTCCTAAACCATGGACACCCCAGCAAGCCCGTCCCCTGGAACAGTGAGGGTTGGCCAGATGTGGGGTCCACTCACTGTTCGGGGAGCCACCCACCAAAGGTGTGTGGACTGGGGCGTGGAGGGAGGGCAAGGCAGGAGTGGGTAAGCGCAGGTGCTGGGGCGGAGGGGGACGGTTCCTGGTCCTCCCCTGCCCCCCTAAGGAAGCCTGGAGGAGGACTCCTGCCCCCGGTCTTAGCTAGAGACTGAAGGGAAGGCCCTGGGCCAGGTGGGCAAACATGGGGGAAGCAGGCCTGGCCCAGGGGCGAGCCCTTGACCTTCACGCCTTTCAGAATCCCACGCCAGCTGGCACTGAGCCTGGGTGCTCCTGAGTCCATCGTAGGTGCTCCCCAGGTGCCGCCTGGGTGGGTGCTCCCCAGAGTCCCTCCTGGGTGCTCTCCACAGTCTTTCCTGGGTGCTCCCCAGAGTGCCACCTGGGTGGGTGCTTCCCAGAGTGCCACCTGGGTGGGTGCTCCCCAGAGTGCCACCTGGGTGCTCCCCAGAGTCCCACGTGGGTGCTCCCCAGAGTCTCTCCTGGCCTGAGAATCACCTACAGGGTTTCAACAAGAACCGGGCCAAACCAACCCCAAGCCCCAACGCCTCCCCTTGGAACAAACCGGAAAACCCGAACAATCGAAGAAACTCCAATTTTTTTTTTTTGAAATATCATAGGGTAGTTGAAGCTTCTGTATCAAATGTTATCGTAAACTATTTCCATCAACCATTCTGTTGTCCTATTTCATCTCATGAGCACTTGCACCATGGGCCCACACAGCACATGATAAATAGCATTTGATAAATGCATTTGATGTCTTGCAATGAACCGATAATTTAGCAGATTAACATTGAACGGTATTTTATATTGTCAATCCCTATAAAGAAAAAAGTAGCTATGCTGTCTATTGATTGCAATGCTGTCTTTTTTTCTTAATTTTCTTCATTTGCCAGTCATTTCTAAAACTACAGACTATGGGGAGTAGCACGCAAACATGACATTTGTGGCAACATAGATTGAAGTAGAAGGGATGAACTTCTAGAAGCTAAGTGAAATAAAACAGAAGGAGAAAGATCAATACTGGTGGGGGCCTCCAGGTGGCCTATGGGTTACCTATCAGACTATCACCCCTATGACCTGCGTTCGATCCCCGGCCAGGGAGCTGACCCACAGGGCACAGCAGACCTCTCCTATCTTCCCGCTCCTCCCCTCAGCAGTGTATTTCAGTAGATCCACCTCTTCTGTTCCCTACTCTGTCTCTGGTGAGCCCTCTCACCCCCAACACCTTTGGGTATACATAAATAAATAAAGATTAATATTAAAAAAAAACCAGATAGTGTCACTTGTAAGTGGAACATAGAGAAGCAGACAAAGAGAGCTAGAGAAACAAACTTGAAAAACCAGCCCTGAAAGGTGACATAGACTTGGGGCCTTCAGAGGGGGAGGAGAAGGGGAGCAAAGCACCATGGTAGAGGACCAGTGTGCACCCAAAGGATGCTCCTACACAGCCCAAACACTAGGAAGGATACAGAACAACAGTACGTTAATAGCAACCACTACATTTAAGTAAAAACAGAAATTGGGGAGTACAACTTTCCACCTCCACTCCTCTTAACCCTTCCCCCGCAGGTATTTGCCCCCACGCCCAAAGCTCCAGCTCCCTCCCAGGGGTCCTGCCCCACTCAGCTGCCAGGGAGCTGGTGTTTGGAAGCTAGATGAGCTCAAGATGAGCTCTAGAAGCAAATGGAGAGTCGTCACCTACCAGCTGTGGCTGATGAATCCATCAGCATCTGTCACGTGCGCTTGGGCTGTTTCATCAAGAGAGCTAAGGGCACAGAACAAACCGGGTACAGTGGGCACAGGGATGGTGGGTCTCAGGGCCTGAGCTCTCCATTCCTGTTACTTGGGTGGGCTGTGCCCTGAGGGCGCAGGAGAGCCCGTCTGGGCTTACAGGATGCGCCATCAAATGTCTGCACGGGAGAGGGCGTTTCAGCTTTTGAAACTCTGGTTTCTCTCCCTTAATAATTGTAGATTATTATAGTGGGATAATCGTGTGGTTAAGTGATGTGAATCCACCAAAGGTTTTAACCAAGTCCTTGGCACAATGTCACTTCTCAGGATAGGGTGGCTGATATAGTTATTTCTCACCTATGAATCTTGCCTTGCGTAAGTCCTGTAGCAGACACTTGTCTAGGGAGACCCTGCTGTGGGTATTGAGCTCCTGCAAAGCTGGGTGTGAGACATCAGATTTATTATTAATTGGGGAGCACATCGACACCTCTGCCCCTCAATGCCTGGGCATGCGGGCTGAGCATTGGTAATCTCCACGGGTCTGCAATGTTCATGGTATCTGCCCCACTGTATCTGGCCAGTAATTGCATTAACCCAACATTTCCTGAGCTTCCTCTCTGCTTGGGTTCTGGGTGGAAGCCTACAGTTGGTTTAAAAAGAGATCACTCCTGGGGCGGGGGTAGCTCTGTGTTAAGTCCTCATTGACACCCAGAGGGCTCCCCCACCTCGGAGTGGAAGTGGGTGGGAGGAAGGCAGTTGGAGTAAGGAGAGAAAGAAGATTATACACACAGGCTGTGCACAAAACAGGCCGGATGGGTCAATACAGATGGAAATTCGCCTGCAGGCAGGTGGAGAGTGGCGCTTAGTGACGAGACGTGTGGCCTTTGCTGGGTGAACAATGCAGTTACGTAAACCTCACTGTGTGGCGTCTACATGCCAGGATCCACCTGGGCAGGCTGCTGACTGAAACACCATCATGATGGTGACAGCTTTGGCTGTTACCTGCAGCACTTCTCGGGCGGGTGTGTGTGGGGGTGCTGATAAGGCCTTGGCTTCCTTTGCTGGGATCTGGGCTCTAAGAAGGCAGAGGAACCTGCAGAGGTCTTCGACTTGGGGCTTAACCTGGTGAGGTGAGGCTGACTAGGAACTCCGACAGCTTGGCGGGGGTTACTCCAGGGGCCAGGCAGGCCCCCACAACGGTGAGGCAGAGGTGCTGAAGCCATCCCCTCCTGGGTCCAAATTCTGGTTCTACTACTTAGCAGTCACATTCCTTTAGCCTGGTGACCTCTGCTTCCTCCTCTGCCAAGTGGCCACTTCCTTGAGTGGGAGTGAAACTGAAGAAGCCCCTATGCCGAAGACGTGGGGCGCAGGCTCCAATCATAGCTGCCAGAGCTTGAAAGTCTCATGGACACTTTAGATGGGCTCTGGGTTTGAGGAGTTTTTAAAAGCCAGAGATAAGAGCGATCCTTTAGGCAGAAATTGTAAAGGAGAATTTGACTTAAAACAGACTAGCCAGCTTCTTCTGTAAAAGGCCAGATAGTAAAGAGTTTTGGCCCTGGAGGTCAGAGTCTACTGCAGCTTGTGGTCTCTGCTGTTGTAGCAGATTAGACAATAGCAAACAAGTGTGTGTGTGTGTGTGTGTGTGTGTGTATTCCAGTAATACTTTATTTACAAAAGCAAGAGCTGGGCTGGATTTAGCCCTAGAATTTCTGCATCTCTGGTTTAAGAGAAATGGCAAATAGTAAAATACAAAATTCTGCTTTTGTCATTGCAAATGGTATCAGTAAGAGGAACAGGCAAGTGCATAGTAGATGAATCCACAGGGCTGCAAAAGGGACCCACTGCCAAAAGAGGAGGGCAGTGGTGCCTCCTGCCTGTCATATAACCAGAGAGAAAATGATTTTCAACAAAAAATGAATTAAGGATTAAGCAAAAGATTAAGGATTAAGCAAATGATTTTGTGTTTGTCTTGTGGTTGTTTAGTGTATTTAAAGTTTGAGGGAAAGAAAGGACAGGCCACCTGCCTGGAGCTGTGCTGTGATGCAAACAGCTGCCCTGGGTGGGCCATGGGTCAAGAGAGGGGCGGAAAGTGGGCAGGTGAACCTCCCCAGGGTGCTGAACAATGGTGGCAAGAGACAATCAAAACCAATGGGGACAGATCTAAGCCCAAAGGCAAGTTCAATATTGTCAATCAGGGCAAGGGACTGAAAAGCAATCTAGGGGCCTCCCTGGTGGTGGAGGGCTTTAGTGTCATCACTGTCAGGCTATCCAAGCCAACTGCAGCACGAGTTCGATCCCCAGCCAGGGAGATGACCCAGGGCACAGCAGATCTCTCCTGTCTCCCCACTGCTCAGCAGTGTGTTTCAGTTGATCTGCCTGGTCTGCTCCCCACTCTGATTCTGGTGAATTCTCCTACCCGCCCCGCCTCTGGTCTATGCCTCGGTTCTTGTATGCATAAATAAATAAAATAAATCTTAAAAAAAGAACGAAAGAAAAGCAATCTAAAAGTCCCCAGATGCAAACAGTAGTTGTGTCTAAACGCAATTTGGGGAACTGTAATTTGCTTGTTTGTTTCTATGAGTAGTTTTCATTATCCTTTCTAATATTCCTTTTAAAATCACAGGAAATGAAAACTAAGGTGGAGTAAATTTCTTAGGAGCAATCTTAGTACAGATGTTTAGGAATTATGAGAGAAACTTCAACTGAGCGTTCCTGGACATTTTTCATTGTGATGAGCTGTCTGCAAACCAGTGAGTGTACCCCAAGGACAGACATTCTGATTTCTCATCAGCCAGTTCCTTACGAGGTGTTCTGCTGTGGATAGGGCTTCCCTCTCAGGGAGTCACAATATTTGCCCAACTTCCCTTGAGTTATGTCACAGGGACGTCAACCACGCATTGTGAGAATTGCTGGAAATCTTTGAGCGGCTTCTCTGGGAGCTTCTTCCCCTTGACTCCCTCTTCTGTGTAACACAAAAACCTTCTCTTTTCAGTGTTTGATGTGCTTGTGTGAAAGTGAGGTGGCTGGCACAGTAGCAGCCATTGTGTGATCGTGAGGAGCCAACTCTGAAGGATCCCCTCACAGGTGATGGTAGGCTAGAGAAGGAAAATGGGGAGTGTCTTTGATTCATTGAACTCTAACTATTCCCTCCTTTGTCTTCAGACTTCTAAGAAAATGGACCTGAGATTCCACCCCGCCATTCTACTTGGCTATTGCCCTCCCTGAGTTTTTTCACCCTCCCCCATTGTTCACACAGCGCCTGCTCATGGGATGCCTCAAGGCATCTAAAAGTGGTCAGGTGGGACAACGTCCCAGCTTATGGGTCCCTCGTTGCTCCTGGTTTTAATAAAAAGCTGTGCCACACGGGGCCTGGATGAAATTTTGCAAGTTTTATTATTTCATATCATTTGGTTTTGCTGCTTTAACAATGGGGGGGAATAAAGGCGTTTTAACGTGGCTTGCTGCTTGCTCCTTCTCGCGGCTGCCATCATACTTTCCCAAGCCCAGGTCTGCAGAAGACAAGAATAAGTCCTGCAGAGTCCCTTCAGTGGCACAAGGAATGCCCATTCTCTGCAGGCGTGGGCTCACGGGCAGGTCTGTGGGAAACACCAACTTCTGCATCTCCTAAGAGGCAGAGAGTAATGCCAGTGGGAGAGGGGGGTCAGACACTGCTCCAGCACAGCAGGTTCACGCCCTGCTCCCCACCTGACGGAAGGTCCCTTGGGCTGCTCGCCACATCTCAGCTGCCGTTCACCATACTGAGACGGTGAAGGCCCTGACGACTGGGCTATCTAAACTCTGCCGGCACACAGTTAGGGCGCAGTACAGGAATGCCGTTGGGTCCTCGACACGAGAGAGTCGCTGTGCCCAGCAGGCACTGAGCACTCACAGGGTGTCCTGCCTGGAGACTCGTCTTCAGCATAAAACGTGGGGGTTGGAATTAGCAGAAAACAGCTCAAATTTGGGCAGCCCTGAACTCCTCCCCCTCTGCTTCTCAGTTCACCAAGCTGTTCTTACTAACATTCATGGTATTTGTGTTGGTAACACGATGTGGGCATATGATCTCATCTCTCTTGCAGGTTAGAAGCTCTTGAGGGTAGGGCTGAGATTCCCATTCTCCGGTTCCTCGGAGAGCTTAACTCTGGGCTGTGCACAGTGTTAAGGGATGTTGGCCAGAGAATGGGTCAAGGGCAGCAGCACCACATTATGACTTTGGAACAGGTTCTAGAAAATTCAGTGAGCAGAAGCGCTCAAACTGGCGCTTAGGTAGGATGCTGTACCCCTGGTTTGCATTGGTTCTGGGCACTTGACACTTGTGGTTTTAAAACCACAACTGGGTCCCTCCCTGGTGGTGCAACAGGCGAAAGCGCAGCACTAAGGAGCTGGCCACAGCTGCTTCACGGGTTTGATCCCTGGCCAGGGAGGTGACCCACATGATCCAGCAGACCTCTCCTGTCACCTAGCTGCTCCCCTCAGCAGTATACTTCTTCAGTTGGCCTGTTCTGCTCTCCACTCTGTCTCTGGTGAATCCTCTTACTGCTTTTGCACCTCTGGCCTGTACCCAGTTCTGTATGCATAAATAAATCTTAAAAAAAATCAGAACAGTTTCCTTGGTCTTAGGGCTTTTTGTGCTAAAAGACAGAAAGTCTCAGAAAGAGTATAAAAGTCAGTCCTAGGCTAACTGGAATGACTTGGCCACCCCACCAGGGAGCTTTGCCATTCTGATACTTGGGGCCCATCCCCCAGTCTTTGATTAACAGGTGGAGGTGGAGGTCCCCCCAAACCTCCGCCAGCCAGATCCAGGCATCTAGAGTTAGTGTCTTGTGGAGAGGGGATTCTTTTCTTTGCCATTCTGATACTTGGGGCCCATCCCCCAGTCTCTGATTAACAGGTGGAGGGGGAGGTTGGGCATCAGCATGATTCATCGCCCAGGTGATTCTGAGCTTCAGCAGAGGGTGAGAATCACAGGTGAGGGGCTTCCCATCGGGGCCTGGGGCTCACTGCACCCCCACACCGGCCCCCTTCAGACGCAGGCTGAAGGGGAAGTGAACAAGCTTGGGGACCTCCTCTCCTCTCACCTTTCAAGGATGAGTTTCTGGTCCTTTCTAGTCTTACAGCTGAGACTATCTGCCTTCAGGTCCCCCCAAACCTCCGCCGGCCAGATCCAAGGTGTCTAGAGTTAGTGTCTTGTGGAGAGAGGGGATTCTTTTCTCCAGTTCCTCCTCCCCCCCCCC
>NW_004567139.1:3848962-3849950 GCF_000260355.1 Condylura cristata
GGAGCCAGTGAGCGAGCGAGACCTGTAACCGCGAAGGCGAGGGCGATCAGCAAAGCCCGCAGCCTTTCTGTGTCCAGAATGAATACATTGCTCCAGAGAAGGAAGCCCCGGGACCAGCCCTGGTCCCCCTGAAGAACTTGGAAACCCCCAGGAAGGAAAGCTTTGCTCACGGTGGTGGCGAGGGCTTGGAAAGGCGAGAAGATCTCTCCAAACTGATAGCACTTGCGCACGCGGGTTTCCCCGAAGCGACTGCGCCGCTCCTTCCGGCTGGCCAGCCTCTTCTCGGCCTTCAGGTCCACGTGGCGCCGGAAAAGGCTCGGTTGGGGCAGACGGGACTCCTGAACCTGCGGGGAGAGGCCAGGCCAGTGACCGAGGAGCCGTCCCCTCCACGCAGCAGACTGACCTGAGGGCAGCGGCTCTTGAGCACACCTCTGTGCCTCGTGGGGCATCCATTTACCTGTCTTAATTTTCTGAGCCCTGGGAGGTGGGAAAGGCCAGGCCCCCCCCCCCCATTTGCTGTGGGGAGCCAGGTGTGACTGCAGCACTCACGCCTGGACCTGGGGCCATCACCCACCTCTAAGTGGGTCCCTGAAGGAAGTTTTCTTCAGCCTTAAAAAGGCCTGACTTACAGGGCTCCCTGGTGGCTCAGGGTTAAGCCTCAGCACCATGAAGCTGTAGGCAGCCACTGCAGCATGAGTTCGATCCCCGCCAGGGAGCTGACCCACGGGGCGCAGCAGACCTCTCCTGACCCACCTGCTGTTCCCCTCAGTAGCATGTTTCAGTAGATCCGCCTGTTCTGCTCCCTACTCTGTCTCTGGTGGGTCCTCTCACCCCGCCACCCCACTTCTGGCCTGCACCCTAACACTCGTCTCTATAAATAAATTAACCTTCAGGTAAGAATGCCCTGGCTGCCCAGGGAGGTCGCTCCTATCTGGATCTTCCCTCAGCTCTGTTAAAAACCAAGGAGGGGCCCTCCCTGATGGCGCAG
>NW_004567139.1:3850330-3851071 GCF_000260355.1 Condylura cristata
AGCTCCCAAGCCCGTTCCCTGCTGTGTGGGTGGTGAGGTCCCTCCCGCAGCAGCTCCTGGAAGGGGCTTGCAGCGTCCGCAGCCCCAGGCCCTGACACCCCCCTCCCCCCCGACCCTGCATCTGAGCGGGGTCCCGGCGTTCCAGCACTTTCTCCTGGGCTAGTCTTTTGTGCTGATAACAAAGTCCTCTACTCTGCCTGTGCTCAGCGTCTCCGCAACGGCGGAGACACTGTTACCTGTGCCATGCCCGTGTGTGACCAGAGAGGGCAGAGGCAGAGAGATGCCCAGCCGAGATTCTCCCCACCCACCTGCCCCTGGCCCCTGCCATTTGCAAAGGAGGTTCAGCCAAAGCTGTCTCCACCCCATCTTGACTCAGCGCTGCTGAGGCAGGGGCGTGGTTGGCAACCCAGAGGTGGTGGGTTCCAGCTGCACCCTCCTTCCTGGCCCAGACTCCTGGGAGGACGGGGCGTGCTGAGGAGTGGGTGGCTGGACATGCTGCACGCCCGGGAGCCTCATCCCAACTAGGGGCTTAGGCCATTTCCTGCCTCCCACACGGCAGGAAATAGAGATGTGGGCGGGGTCTCTGCCAGCCCCGACCAGCAGGAGGCCAGGTGGGCGCTGTGACAGCAGCTTTGCAGGCAGAGATGGTGGGGCTGGGGACAGTCAGGGAGGGATTTCAGGGTGCGGCACCCTGCATTCTCTGATGGAGAAACAGAGGCCTGCAAGGTAGCAGGACTTTTC
>NW_004567139.1:3852526-3862389 GCF_000260355.1 Condylura cristata
AGTGCTGAGACTTAACCACCTGCACCACCAGGGAGGCCCTGACTTACTCTTACTCAACTTTCAGGAGCCTGATTTTGGCTTCCGATGCAGTTACCAGAGACCTTTTTGCCCCTTTCCTCTGTCCCAGCCCTCCCCCTGCAAGTTATCTTCCCCTCTTCTGGGATTCCATACCATTCACCCCCAAGTCCTATGTCCCCCACTTGACTTAATGCGAGAGCCTCCCTAGTTGATCATAACCCAATTAAACCCAGAAATCGTTGCAAACAGGCCTGTTTTATCCATCTAGAGGGCCTATATACCAGGTAAGAGGTGCTGACATAGAAGTGTTACATGAACAAGCATTTAAAATGACCCATGAAGAAGGATCTGGATTTTAAGACAGCAGGGAAAAGGGATTAGCATCACCAAACTTCACAAATATCCCTGTCACCCAGAGGGCAAGGCACAGGGGTGGAGACTCGCATGCCTTGCACAGCAGAGGTCCAGGAGGAATTCAGAGCAAAAGAGGGGGAGTAGGGAGGCCTGGGGGTGGGGGAGACCTGCAGGGATATCAGAAAACTGTCGTTTTTAAGGATTCTTCCCTGTTGTTTTTCAGAGCTCTCTTATGAGGTTTACAAAGCATTAGGACTTGGGTTTGGGTTTTAATTTCTCTCCTTGCACTGGTCTTCCGGGAGTTGGGGGGCGGGGGAGTTGGGGATGGCAGAGAGCAGGAGTGCATGACTCCTGTTACCCAAGGCACCAGCTTCACTCAGTTCCCCGCTGTGTGGACACTTTCTCACTCTCAGTCTGCCAAGGGTGAGGGAAAGAGGGGTACTTGGAAGACTTACTTCATGTAAGTGGATGCTTTTTGGAGGAGGAACTTCCCAGCTGCGTCCCACAGCTTTGTGGGTGCTCAGACTCGAGAACGGTGGCTGAACAGGCCCCAGGGAGATCGGCAGCTTCCAGTCTGTTCCAAGGAAATGGGAGAAATGCAGAGCTGTAGGTCCAGGAACTCACTCCCGTCGCCCCCGGCTCATCGGGGCTGATGTCTTTGTTGGACCCGACAGCGTAATAGGGAAGAGGCTCGTGCCACTGAGGAGAAAGCTGAGCCCCAAGCCCGGAGGCGAGGATGAAGGCTCCAGTTAGAGCCTGGCAGTGGTATGAATTGTTTCCCCGGAAGATGAGAAGGGGCGAAACATAATGGGCAAGTCTCTGTGCCCGGTGCATTGTGGGTAGTTGCTTTGCTCATGTCACGTGAGTCGAGTGGATTCTCACTCTGGGTGTTTAACCGAGCAGGATGATTAGGGTCACTGCAGGGCCCTTTAATTAGGCTCATTAAAGAAGGAATTGGATGGCCCAGTCACTTTTTCTACATTTGTGCGTGAGTATTCTTTTACCATAGTGCAGAGGTTGGTGACCTTTCTATTACTTTCTATGTGTGGGGCTTTCGGGGACATCCGAGTGAGTTATGACATTACAAACTACTTCAGCCACAGACAACATAGACGTTAGGCGTGGCTGTGTTTCAGTGAAACTTTATTTCTGGACATAAACTTTATTTCTGACACTTTTGTATAATTTTCATATGTTACAAAATATGGGGATGATGAACGTTTCATGTATTATCACGTGTAGAACCTTAATTTTCATTTTGAATGAAGTAACACTGCCTTCTTAATAATGCAAGTTGGGGGTGTATGTCATTGAGAAGCCACATGTCCCTACAGCATGGTATTCACCATTAGAACGTCTACGTTTTGGATTTTCATTCTACATTCAAACACAGGAAGGTCATTCTTTGCAAGCCATGCCAAAGAGGCGGGAGGACTGATTTGGCCCCTGAGCCAGAGTTTGCCTATATAAGTAGGTATCTCCATGCACACAGGGACAGGGCTGCTGTCTGAGACAGAAGCTAGAAGTGTCTGTTAGATACCTGGTTGGAGAGCAAGGGTTAAATGAATGAAGCCCAGGCTGGCCGGACTAACCCCCTTACAAAATCTGGGATTCCCAGGGACCCTGATGTCATCCAGCCTGTTGCCCACCTGTTCCTCTCTGTCTCTCTCTTACATCTTTGCAGTTCCCATGATCTCCCACCACTACCACGTCACCCCTGAATCATCACCATAGTCCCTTGTATTCTCTCTTACCATCCTGATGCTCTCCTCCCCTTGTATATGCCTCCCATCAGTGGTTAGCTTGCTAGTTTATCTTTTTCTTGACCTTTTGCTTGTTTTCTCTATATTCTGCTTACATGAGACCATCTACATTTACCTTCTTCCTTTTGACTTATGTCAGCTAGCACAATCCCTCCCAGCTCCAGTTTGCCTTTTTGATTGCTGAGTACTATTCCATTATAGCACAACAGTACTATTCCATTATACCAACCTTTATGTGTGACCGACCACATTAAAACCAGCCTAAGGATACAAGCCTCCCATCTATTAAAAATAAGAACCTGCCCTCCCTGCTGGCGCAGCGGGTTAAAGCACTGCACTAAGAAGCTTAAGCCACTTCCACATGAGTTCAATCCCCGGCTGCCTTGGAGGAGATCCACATGGCGAGGCAGACCTCTCCTGACCCGCCCGCTGCTCGCCTCAGCAGTATACTCCATCGATCTGCCTATTCTGCTCCCTACTCTGACCCTGGTGAATCCTCTCACCCTCTGCATCTCTGGCCTGTACCTCAGTTCTCTATGAATAAGTAAATAAATCTTAAAAAAAAAAATAAGAAGAACCAACTCCCAGAGTAAATGATCTCAGCCTTGTATCCATTCATCATTCATTTTCATGCTGCCCAACTTCCAGAGTGCGATGCGATTCTGTCCTGAGTGATGGAGCTCTGTTTTGAGAAATGCATCTTTAGATGACCGTCCCTGTGTGAACATCAGCGTGTCCTTACCCAGACCTGTAGGCTTCAGACACCTAGGCTGGGAGTAGAGCCTACGAGATAGACCTAAACGTCACTAAGCAGTGCCTGCCTCTGCTTGCCTTCTCCCACACATACACCCAAGGTGCAAATAATGCAAGCGCCATCTGCAGTTTTTCTCTTTGCTCTTCCCACTACTGAGCAGCCAGCACCCAAGGAACTATCCATTCCGTTCCTCTGGGTGTTAGGATCTGACGCTGTTGAGAGCCAGAGGGGGCCCTGGTAATGGTGGCCGGCGTGACTGCTGGGTGCCATCTGCAGTGATTGCTCTCCTGACGCAATTTAAAGCTAGAGACTGAAGTCAGCATCACACACCAGTTTCCCCTGGATGCCAGAGTAGGTCTAAAATAAAAATAATATAAAAAAAAAAAGCCACTTAGAATGACTCTGGAGTCTGCCAAAACACTTGGTGTTTTGAGACCACACTGAGATCCTGACACCCTAAAATGCTGTCTTTGGAGAGTGTGGGGGGTGAACACAATCTCGAGCATATCTTGCATATAGTAGTAGATGCTCAAAAAATGTTTACGAAACGAATGCAAGAGGGTGAGGGCTTGCAAGAGTACTTTTGTCTGAACTGGAACTTCTGGCTTCTTTCCAGGAGAACTGGCCTGCTGGGCGCATCCCAGGTCTTTGCAGAAGCCTGTCACGTTCTGGAAGAAAAGTTCCCCTTCCACCCCAGGCAAACGGAATCCGGTCTTAATTTTACAGTGTTGGAGAACACGCAGTTTCCTGTCTCAAATAGCAGCAGCTGGTTAAGTGTTATCTTAAAAGAAGAATCCAGTTTCCTTGGGCTTTGCCAAAGCTGCATTAGTCACCAGATTTCCCTTTTTTTCTTTCTTTTTAAAAAAGATTTATTTATTTATGCATACAGAACTGGGTACAGGCCCAGAGGATTCACCAGAGACAGAGTGGGAAGCAGAACAGGCAGATCTACGAAGTACAATGCTGAGGGGAGCAGCGGGTGGGTCAGGAGGGGTCGGCTGTGCCCTGTGGGTCACCTCTGGGGCAGGATCAAAGTTGCACTGAAGTGGCTGCAGCTGCCTTGCAGTGCTGTGTCCTCCTTTGTGCCACCAGACAGGGCCAGATTTCCCCTTTCTGCTGCCTTGGCAAATAGCCCCAAGGGCAGCAGGGGATATTCAGCAGGGACTAACCCACACCCAGCTCAGGAAGGTCTCAAGTGGAAAGACCTGAGGGAGTGAGAGGGAGGGAGGAGGAGGCATCTCATGCCCTTTTTCCTGTGAAATAATCATTTTTGGGTGGGGAAGGCTGTGCTCTGGGGAATAGGAGGTGCAGAGGCTGCCGCTGTCCGGAAGTGATGAAACCCTGAGAGAGATACAGACATTCATAGAAGACTGAGGATTTTTTTTTTTTTTCCTTTGCACAGGGGGTTAAAGTCTCAGCACTATGAAGCTCTCTGCAGCCACTGTGGTAGGAGTTGGATCCCCGGCCAGGGAGTGAGTGACCCACAGGGCGCGGCTGACCTCTCCTGTCTCCCCGCTGCTCCCCTCAGCAGTGTACTTCATCGACCTGCCTGTTCTGCTCCCCACTCTGTCTCTGGTGTATCCTTTCTCCCCTGGCACCTCTGGCCTGTACCCCAGTTCTTGCATGCATAGATAAATATACCTTTAAAAAATTAGATATAAGCTGTCCTCAAAACTCATTCCCTTTGGTACAGAATGTCTTTGCATCTTGGTATTAGACTCTTGAATTCTTTAAGGGAGAGTTTGGGTGCCATGGATCTTGGAAGCCTCAGTACCCAGCACAAAGCTTGGCACGTAGTAGGTGCTTAATCTATGTTGGTGACAGAGAAAGCCTGGAATGCGCAAGCAGAGAAGAGGCTGGGTGCTGGCAGCTTCTTGGCATCATGTGAAGTGAAGCTCCCGGGGCTGTGAGGGGCTTCCCCACCCAGGGGGTCTGTGATAAAGCAGCAGCAGCAGCTGGGGCCTGGGAAAGCGGCTTGACAGGGCGGACCCATGCTGACTTTCAATCTCTGCGCTGAGGATGAGCAGAGGCAGGCTTTGCTGCTGCTCTAGTCTCCTTGGCTCGCCATGTCCGCAGCAGCTCCCCTCCAAGAGAAGTTTAGCTTCCAGATCATGAAAAAATTGTCAAGCTCTGGCATCAGCAGCTGCCTCATCTCTGGCTAAGCTGGAGACTTCTGAGAGGCTTTAACAATTCCAAGAAGAGGAGGCGTCGCAAGTCAAAGGCGGCTGTGTTTTGGCAGGTGAGACCCTGGGCGAGCCCTCTGGGGCGCTCAGCTTTGTGCAGCCCAAGTTAAAACCACAGGGAGAGAGCTGAGTTCACCTGTGCTGAAGGAAGCCTCCAAGGCTGCTCCTCAGGCATCTTTTCAGGTGGAGACCATAATCCCGTGGCTTGCAGCATTTGAATGCAGTCAGCACTTTCGACTTTTAGCAGAGCCTAAACAAGCCCAGAAAGCCCTGACTCTTGAATATCAAAAAGGCATTTTGTTGGATTAAAGTTTTCTTGCTTTCTGCCAACTTTTGAATGGTGGGGGTGGGGGGGTGATACAGAAATCCTGCGACTTCTTTGCACACACTATTATTTCAAGGCTTGCACTATTACTTCCTGAACCTCCAGCCCCTGGCCTGGGGTCTACCTTGGAGCAGATGCTCAAAAATGCTAAAATAATACCCCAGTCTGCTTGCCAGGTCTTTACCGTTATGTTACCATTGTACTTAAAGCTTCCAGAACACTGGAGACAGGTCCTGGAGACAGGATCTTCTAGCAGCAGAGTGCTAAGTTGGCCCTAAGATTCTGCCCCCTCACATACATGCCTTATGTAATCTCCTCCCCTCCAGTGGGGCCGGAGCCTCCGACTCTGATGGGGTGAGACCCATGATGACAGTGGTTATGGGAGAGGAAGGAACTTTGCAGATGTCAGTTAGGACCCTAATCAGTTGACGTCAATCAAAGGAAGCTTTTCTTGCGCGGGCCTGGCCCTAGTAAGGTGATCCCTTTATTTTTTTTTATGCATACAGAACTGGGGTACAGGCCAGAGGTGCAGGGGGCTGCGTGCAGGTCCCAGCAGACAGCCACGCGTGGGGCTCCTTCTCCCCACGGCTCCTCTGCTGAGTCACAATTTTCTCAGTATCAGGCTCTGCGTGTCAGACGATGACCTTCAAGAGCGTCCCAACTAGGCGCTTCTTTGACGTCCTGGGTCTAGAGAGGTCCAGGGGCCGCAGAGAAAGCCAAGAGACTGCGACAGAGGGGCTGTACCCGGGGGCCAGCAGCCTCTGTGCACCCTCTGTGCCCTCTGCTTTCCTCTCTTCTCTGCTTTCCTCTGCTCCCCTGGCGGGAGAGCAGGCAGCGCGCTCTGCTTTAAGCCACCCAGGCGGCGAGCGAGTTTGGACAGGACACAGTTACCCATATTGGCCCGAATGATATGTTTTGCTGATTCTGACAAATTGGAGCAAATGTTCCCTTTGATCTGCAATCTGCCAGATCTCCAGAAACCCCCCGAGCAGAGGCGGGTTATAGGCAAAGGCTGTGGTTCAGATTTCTTACAACACATGGCTTCTGCCTGGGAAGTGGCTGTGGATTCTTCAGATAAGTCACCCTCGCTCGTCTCTGCACTCAGATTCCAGAAATTGCTGTGGAAACCGCACATTTCCAAGCAAACTTGTTTCTCTTTAAACATCTCTGGATTCTCCCTCCCCTCACACACACACACAAACACGCACACTCCACTGTCCATTTAGTACCTCTTAGATCTTTGTATTTCCTGCCAGGATGTCCTGCCTGGCAGACGCCCGGGGGCTGGGGAGTGCCCCTTCAGGCAATGGAAGCCGCCTCGCTTTCCAGCTGGCCGGTCTGCAAGCCAGCAGGGCCCACCAGCTCTCAGGCCCCTTTTTCCTTGGGCTGCGTCCTGCTTGCAAGATGTAGCGAGGGCAAGTTGGCAGCTTGCAGAGGATTCTCTTAGGCTGGTAAAAACGTCTGTTGGAAAACTTGCTATGTAATTTCCTGAGCTGTTCAGGGTCAGAAGGGGGTAGGAACCCCCAAATGGGAGAAATTCTTGATCATTTTCAAGTGGGAAGAAAATAAGAGACAGGTTCCTATGGGCGCAGCCTGGGATGCTAAACTGTGGGTCCCTAGCATAAGTATTTACAGACTCCAAAGCACCCCTGTCTTAGGGAGCTGCACCCACACTCTCCAGGGGTGATTGGTCGGGCCCAGACAGCACACAGTGGCGGGATCGTGCTCACGCCCACCCTCCCCAACACTGTTCTGAAAGGCTGAGGGTGAACTGGAGAGACAGCGGGGTCCCTTAATGCAGTCTCTGCCTTTGAAACTCTGATCATTTTTCTTGGCTTTATTCCTGCGGTACCTGAAACAGGGCCCGGTGCCTACCGGGTGCTTAGCAAATATTTACCTTCTGCAAGAGTGAAGCCATTTTTGCATCCTATGTTCAGCCCTAAAGTTCTGTTACTTAGCTGACTTTGCATGAGACCCAAGCTAAAAAGCAAAGGATGTTTTGATCTCTAGCTAGAACTGGAAGAGACAACAACTGGCAAGTGTCTGGGAAAGCTGGAGGCTCATGGCAGGCCCCCCTGGAGAGGGTCTCTGTGTCTCCAGGGAGCCCAGAAGCTTCTCCCACGTGCTCCCACTTGCCTTTTTGCAGCCAATTCTGAATGTTGCAATGAAGATTGTGTACCTGCTTTGCTTCAAGAGGCTGCGATCTCTGTCTTGACATAAAGGGTCTCTCTCCTCTCTCCTTTTGCTCCATCGCTGCCTTTTCCTCACCCTACAATTCCCCATAACCACTAGTTTTAGTCCTGGGAGTCTGGGTGAGTTTTGCAAAAGATCCATTTTCCAACATCTGCCTTATCTGGTTCATCTCTCCACAGCTTTTATTGGTCTGAAGGTGACTGAAACTAAGATGTTTACGAAAAATTGAAGCTCATTTTCAAAAAGTGAGCAGTGTTGGGCACAGCTGAGAAGCATTTCTAATTCCATGTGAATAGGACTCTGGCAATAATTAGGAGAATTTATGCATCCCCTTCTGGCAATTGCATTTTTTCACTCTGTTTAGCACTTGAAGTAAGTGATAGCATTGTGTTAGGGATCACAAAGGGTTGCATCTTCTAGTTACTAAATGAGGCTTAAAAAGGACTTTTCACCTTCAAAATATCCCATGATTTGTCCTCTCTCCAGGAGGCTCACTTAGCAGAGACATCATGTGGATGAATTTGCAAGAGAGATGCAAAGATGACTTACCTCCGTGCTCTCAAACCCCCCAACTACCCAGCACAGACAGGGAGGGCGATTCCATCCATTTAATCTGGGGGTGTAAATCAGACCTTGGAGCGCAACCTGCAAAGGCAGCCCCCCTGTGTCACAGGTGGGTGGGGATGGTGTTCTGTGTGTGGGTCACCGCCCCCCGTTCTGAGAGGCCCTTCTTGGAGTCAGGCGTTTGTTCCTTATACTTGAAGGGACACCTCATGCCGTTTTCTGCCTTCCCGAGAAATGCCTGGGACTTTGCAGGGTTGAGAGCTCAGTTTGGAAGAGCCCAATTCTGCAGAAGTAAAGGCAACGAGAGGGACTTGTGCTGCAGGCCCTTGGCCAGAGCCAAGCTCTGCTGTCCCTGGAGGTGAGCTTTGTTTTTCCTTCCAAGAACCAGAGTCTCTCCCTGGGATGAGGAGGCTGACTCTGGACCCAGGATACAGCATGGCGTTGGTGCCAGACTTCTTTGACCCAACTCCAGCGAAGATCGAAGCATGGAAATGAGAGCTTTCCCACTGCGAGTTCCACTTGCTGTTTAGAACCTGAATTTCTGCCTAGGAGCCATGTCCTGTCCCACCATGCTGCCTTTCCCCAAGGACTCTGGCTCTAGAACCCCATTTCATCAGCCAAAGGGTGTCTGAAAAATGTCTGCCTTACCCTTGACGTCCTTTCCGGGTTCAGCTTTGCTGAGTGAGGGGCCTTCCTTTGCTGGCTTCATGGCTTCTGTCTCCTTAGTTTTGCCCTTGGGGCTCTGGGCATCTTCCCCGTTCTGCAGTAGCTGACTGCTAGGCTGCTCTGCGGGCCGACCCCCTGGCTTCTTGCTCCCCCTCTTCCTCTCGTGGGGAACTCTAGACATAAAAGCCACCATCAGATGTGAGGTTCTGAGCGGTTCAACCGCCCCCCGAATGAGTGGCCCTGTGGTCACCAGAGGAATGAGTTGGGCAGGAACTCCCATTCTCATGGAAAGTTCTTACATCTGGGAAGAAAACAAATGGATGCTCTAGGCTTCCTCCCTCATGGAGCAGAGGGAAAGAAGGGCAGGGCGGGGTCTACTCGGTAGGACAGGGGAGAACAGGTGTCCCATGGCAAATGGTTCGGTGGAGACACCAAGGAGTCAAGCCCAACACACTAGAAGGTGACTGTTCATTTACGTGGATGAAACACAGCCAGTGAGCAAGTGTGGGCCAGCTAATACAGGGCAGAATTCAGGTCCTGCATAAAAACTGTGTTGGTATCCCCAATGCCCAATTGGTCAACCCCAATTGATATTAAAACAATTGTGTGTGTGTGTGTGTGTGTGTGTGTATAAAACACTGTGAAAGTAGTGGCTGGGTGGGTGCATGGGTGGGTGGGTGCGTGGGTGGGTGGATGGGTGAATGGGTGGGTTAGAATCTGTATTGGCAAACTCTCCTCACAAGGGATGTGAAACTGGTAGCTACTTTTAAGCTCCAATTGATATTAAAACAATTGTGTGTGTGTGTGTGTGTGTGTGTGTATAAAACACTGTGAAAGTAGTGGCTGGGTGGGTGCATGGGTGGGTGCATGGGTAGGTGAGTAAATGACTCACTCTGGCTCAGGTGCCTACTGGTCATTCCCTGCATTGGGGAGGGGTCTTACAGAAGAGCCTTGACTCAGTTCACTAAAGGTGGAGTGTGAAGTTCCAGGGGGAGGTTCTGGACACGGGCAAGTGGTCTGGAGGGAGGAGGGCAGTGTGCTGC
>NW_004567139.1:3862489-3877426 GCF_000260355.1 Condylura cristata
GTCAGCTCCCTCGATGACCAGAGTCAGACAGGAGCAGGAAGTGAGGTGCTTCTGTGCTGCTGAGCGCTGCGTCTGTGCTTTGTTGGATGTTCTGCTGTCTAAGGGCTCAGGGAGCAGTGTGTGACTTTTTTGTGGTTCACAGAACTACAGATACACGAAGTGGCAACATCTCTGTTGGGTTGAATTTTTGTCCTGAAACCCAAGGAAATTGAATGGGCCAACCAGATTCGAGAGCCAATCCCAAGAAAGTGGTCAACAACATCAAAATAACGTTGGCCCGGCAGGGAGCCTTAGATGAACAGCAGCTGTGAACGACCTTCCCTGATATTGGATGGGAACCTGCAGTTTTCTTTGCACCATCCCAAATTAAAAAAACAAACAAACAAACAAACAAAAAACAGCATCATTTTCTTTTATGACTTCCAACTTGGTTTCCGAAGTTGTGGTTTCTAGAGCCTCCGTTCACTTAGGAGAATTCTCTGGTTTTGTGTGAGGCAGCTGAGCTGGTGGTGGGGCCGTGGCGCTGACCACCTCTAGCATGTGTTGGCCCATGAAGAAAATCTACACTGGACACATGTATGATAGATTTCCACAGAGCCCTACTCAAGGACTGAGATTGTTTCATCCAGACCAGAGAGATGCAAATGACCACGGCCCACGGGACCAATTCAGCCAGGCCTTCTCAAAACAAAGCAGGCCATCAAGTGACCACTGGGGAACCGGATACCCAGCACATCCTGGCACTTAACTTGTACCCATAAAACACTGACCAGAAGAGCATTCCTTTTCAAAGGCCTCAAGTCAAGGAACCCGCAGGGAGCTGACCAGATTTCCATCTGTTTCCAGTTAAATGTGTTTATCTTTGCATCTCTCTCCCCAGCTCAGCATAATCAGTTAGAGAATATCTTCTGTGATCGTAACTGAAAGCACATTTTTATAAGTTGAACTGGCTGTTTGATTTCACACACCAGGCAGTGACATTTCCTTTTCCGCATTGAAACTGATGGGTGAGCTTTATTGGAGCTTGGGTCTGATGTCGTGGACCACTGATTTTTATTGTTCTTTCTTATGTCCCAGGCTCTGTGTTATGTGTTAGGGGTGCAGCAGGACAGTACGTGTGGAAGTAAAGCAACTGTATTTTTGTGCTTGGTGACAGAAAGGGGTTGGGGGGGCCTTAGGAGTGTGTGTGTGTGGAGAGAGAGAGAGAGAGAGAGAGAAACTGTCAGGAATGCTCTTTTGTACGAGGTGATCAGAGAAGGCTCTTTGGGCAAAAGAATTAGAAAATGGGACCAGAAGATTAGACCAGAGATTAGAATTATCATTCAAATAGAAACTAAAAGGATGGATTTCTGGGCAGAGAAAATAAATGCAAAGGCTTTGAGACAGTCAAGGGCTTGGACTCTCCAAGGAAGAGAAAACAAACTAGTGTGGTTAGTAGAACAGACAAGTGACCTCAGCTGAAGATGGAGCAAAAGGCCGGGGCCAGGCCAGCAGGACCTCATGGACATGTTGAGGACTTGACATTTCATTCTAGAAGTGATGGGAAGAAGGGCCATGCTCTATGTTCCATGAGGATCAGGCTGGAGGACAGACTGGAGAGGGGAGGGGAAGCAAGCTGGGTGATGTGCAGGGTAGACCCACGAACACGGAGCAGGGTGGGGCACTCTGTGGGTAGACCTGACAGGACTCATGAGGCGCTGGTGAGGGGGCATCAGGGGAAAGGAGAGCTGGAGTGGCCTGAGTAACAGTGTGGGTGCTGGCGCTACGTACAGACACAGGCAAGCCAGGGAAGGAAGGACAGCTTTTCTGGAAGGTGGGAAGCAGAAATGGCGTTGAGCATATTCATGGGCGAGACCTGTTCCTAAGCTCCAGGAAGAAACCAAGCTGTCTCTTGGCAATCAAGTCTCCTGAAAGGACATGCTTTAATATCTTATTTTGCTAAAACTTTAGGAGTATTGATAGAAACAGTTGGAAGAACGTGCAAGGGGGGTTGAGACAACTCAGTTTGGGAAATGAGCAATGACTCAAGGATTGGCGATAGCTCAAGAGCATGACGGGCATATGGGTTTTCTGTATGATCATGGGCTTTTTCCTTTGCAACTTCTCTGCAAAGAATGCGAGGTGGTTGTGGGTGCAGGAACAACAGAGGGATGTGAGTGGGATGATGGAAATGTCTAGAAAGGAGGGCGAGAATCACATTCGGGAGAGAGGAAGGCTTTGCAGGTACATTGGCATCTGCTATTCGATGTCGTTCTTTGAGTCCCAGCAACGGAACTCGTTGCTAAAGCTACTCTTGAAAAACGACATTTTCCCTTAAATCAAATGTGAAAGAGCTTTGGAAAGTGCCTCTCAACTGTTTTACAGTCGGATGTCTGCCTTCCTATTAATTTTCAGCAGATTGTTTTCCCACCTGCCCACTTCCCTGGACACTCCTTCCTATGCTTTGTTTTGCTTATCTTGTTTTCTATTTGATGTTCTAAAGTTGTCTGTGGTTCTTTTCGGAAACACAATATTTGGATGGGTGGGAAGCAGGCAGCGATGTGAAACGCATTATCGAGCTTGTCTCTGGTTCTGACTTGGAAGGAGAGCCTGGCCCAGTGGTTTCCTGGGCTGTGTGGCTCAAATCTCTATTGTGTGGGCAAAGTTATCTGCTTCAGGCTGTGAAAGCTGGCAGTTTTGGAATCACAGAGGCCTGAGTTGAGTCCTGAGCTCAGCTGTCTTGTTTTGTATCTTCAGGATTGTGACTTAATATCTTTGAGTCAGTGTTTTCACTGCCAGTTGTGCACAATGACACACATGTCGATTGCAGGGTGGTAGTGAGGTCAAGTGGTATGACCCATGGCAAGTGCTAGCGTGATACTTTGTTCTGGTAACCCCAAGCAGACTTTCATGTCATTACCATCAAACTTACTAACACAATGGCTGTGGTTTGCAGGAAGCAACATTCTTGGTTTGTATGCCAGTAGAATTTATTGATAAGGCAGAGGGGTATGGGGTAACTTTTCTCTGCTACAGGCTTGTGAAGGTCACAAACTGGAAGCTTCTGGTGTGTTTCACTTATCCATTTTTTTAGACTGAATGGCAATATGTCAATTGAGCAATTAAATTAAAAGGTGGGGATCTTTCTTATGCAGTGTGGATTACAAGCTGAGCTTGCAAAAGTACATCTGGCCACGTGCACCCCTTCCCGCAGTCCTGAACGGGACGATCACGTGACTTCCAAGCAGCGGAGGCTGAGACAGGATGTGTATTGTCCAGTCCTCCAGTGTCCTTCCCCAGTCCCCTAAGAGTGTGGGCTTATATGGACACTCGATTAGCTCAAATGATCTTGGACAAATTCTTGAAGTCTTAGTCTTGGTCTCCCCATCTGTGAAATGGCGATGATAATGTGCACCCTAGAATGGTCTTCGGAGGATTAAATACCATCGACAAATAGTGCTTGGCATTTAGAAAGAACTGAGGACTTGCAGTTGCTGTTACCACCGGGTCACTTTGCAAATGAGTGAAATACAGGTCTACAGAGTCACTCACCAAGGGGCAGATGGACACATGTTACAGGGATAGAACATCTTTTGAAAAGTACCAATTTTCTTTTTCCTCCACCCTTGTCCTTGAACTGCTCTCCTGTCTCCTTTCAGGTAAGGGCCATTGGTCTGGGCTTATGCTTCCTGTCATATGCATCCTCTGCTCTTCTCCGTTCGGGAGCTGATGGTTCAGAATTATATAAATAGGCTTCTTCAATTTTGGTGCTCAGTTCCCTTTGTCCAAAAGGCAGCCCCGGGAGGAGGTCAAAGAAGGAAGGATAATGATGTTGGTATGTGTTCCTCTGGCCCACTCAGAGTTCTTGAAGGGGCTGAATTGAACCGCAAAGATCCTAACTGAAGGGCTCTGGCTCTCTCCACATCTATGGTAACTTCTGCTCCCCATCATCAGGTCTTGAAGGAGAGGACATCATGCTGATTCTGTCCCCAGCCCTGGGACAGTGCACTGTATCCTGCAGCTCCCCTTGGCTCTCCCTGACCTTTGCAAATCCACTTTGATTTATCCTACGTACAGTAAGTCATCAGTAAGTAGTAAGTCATCAGTGTAGCTTGCAGTGACTTGGAGAAAATTAGGATTGTTAAGGCAAAAATAAAAAATAAAAACATAACAAATCAGAGTCCATTTTAAGGTCTTAGTCTCAAACAGCATTTAAAATACAAAGCAAGGCACAAGTCAGGTTTTGTGCAGAAAGAAACGAGTGCTCTAAATTCCTAGCAGTTCCCCTTATAGATAAAGAGCCCAGGTAGATTCAGTAGGGTCAAAGCCATCATGGAAGCTGGCAGAGGAAGTGATGCATGGGAAATTCGCAGTAGACAGGAAGAGGAAGTGGTGTTGCCACAGGAGATGAGAAAGTGATTCTGAGAGGGTAAAACTGCAATTTGGTCACCAAGAAGTGACTGCCTCTTCACCAGGAAACCCCACCCCCACCCCCTCCAGGCTTCAGCAGAATTGGGGCAGTGGGTGATGAGGCATTAAAATCCTCACCGGAACCCAAACTATTGGATGGAGTCAGCAGGTCTTGGCTCCCCCTGGCCTCCCTACCGTGTCTACCATGGTTGGTTTGGATGCTCAGGAACACCCAGGGGAGAGGGGTCCTCCCAGCCAGGGGTCCTGTGTGCTCTGGCAAAAGGACACCAAAGTGTTGGGAGCGCTGTGTCCTGGCACAGACCTGTGTTCAGGCAAGGGAATGAGGCCACAGAGCACAGCGACCTTAGGCTTTCGCAGCCAATGCCAGCAGGATGCCCACGAAGGCCAGTGCCATCAGCCATCTGAGTAAACATCAGCCCAGCACATTTAGGGAAAAGGCAGTCCAGAACTGGTGGCGCAGGGGCGCAGCCAGGCAGACATGCCTGCTTCCCTCTGAACTCAGTGGGGGAGTGACCCCTTGCAAAGAAGAAACAGCCTTTGAGTCCATGGATAATTTACCCAAATGAGGCTGAATTGATCTCCAAGTGAAATGCTACAAACAGGAACTGGGTAAGTTACTCTTAATTGGCAACTTTTACTTTCTGCTCCCACCAGGAGGAACTTGCTCTCTGGTGTGAGAGAAAGAAATGAGAACAAACTTCATTTACAGCTACCCCAGTGTCCTATGAGATTCGGAGGCTTCTCCTTGACAGCTCAGACAGATCCTTTACACGGGACCTTTGCTTTGAGCCCCTGAGTCACAGTGAGGTTGGTGAATGGATTTTACCTAAACAACCATTGCTTATGCTTACTGAAGGAAATGAATTACAGGAAATGAATTCAAGGAAATGAATACAGAAAGAAAAATAGACTCATTCCCTCTGCTCTATCCCAAGGATGTTCATTTTTTAAAAATATTTCCTGACCCAGGGAGTCAGACCATCTACCTAAGAGACATCATGTAGCTAACACCCAGCCGCTTGTCCCCATGACACAAGGGGGGAGAGGGACGCTGGTTACCTCACATCGTCATAGGACATCAAGCCTTTGTTTACTTACGAAAACTTCCAGTTAGTGAAATGGGACATTTTTAGGATGGTGATCGGGTTTGACGGTGTTGACAGAATGTCACGCTTTATTTCCTACTTCTCAGCCTTTGCCTCTATACAAAATCCCAGGATTCATGGGGATTCCTCGCCATCTTTTCTCTGGCATCCTAGACCCTGACTCGGGACAGGTAAGCTTCTTTGGAATGTGGACATTATGATGCTTCTGGAAGAATGTTGCCGATGAATTCCATGAGAGTTAGACATGGTTACAACTTCACTGAAATACTAACCCAGAAGGTAGAATTATGTACCTGGAGAAAAGCTGATGTTTCCCCTCAGACTCTTTGTTTAACAAAAAGAGAGAAAACAACAGACAAACTAAAATAGCACATTTCTCTTCTACTTAAAAATAGCTGTGTCAGTTGATCAGTAGGTTCATTAAATACTACTCTTCATGAAAACAGGTATCAAATGAGCTCCAAACGAGGTTTCCAAATAATCCCAGGTGCTGGGAGTGTCACACTTTCAAAAAATTATGAGCTCTCATTGAAGTTACTCTACAGTAACTTCATTAACTTAGAGAAGACTCAACCCAGTTCTTGAAAACGCATTAATTTCTTTACCCTACTAGATGCTTAGACATTCTCATTTAGTCATTCAATGAAAACATGTTGAGGACCAACTGAGCCAGGCATCATGCGTTCAGTCCAAAGTAGAAGTTTCATTATGCAATGGAACAAGTGAAAAGAACTGTTTTTCTTGAATTTCTCCTTCAAAAGTTTCCTGACAGTTTCCACTGACATGGGAGAGTTTCAATGCCAACATAGGAGGACTGAAGCATGAATGAAGTGACATTTGTAGTCACAAAAGACAAATTGTGCCCTTACTGTTAAAGACGACTGGATTCGAACCATCCATCAAGTACAGAATGAAAATGTGGAGCCACAAAGAGCTTATCTGAGGAAGAAAAAGCTCAGCAGAGCACAATTTCTGTGGTGCATTCTGGTGATCATACCCAAATGATTCTTTTTACAAGAGCATGTCCTAAAAGCCCTTCAAAAGGAAACAGTTTAAAAAATAACCAAGGTTTTGCTTGGATCTCCAAAGAGGTGAAGGATGTCATTGTTCAAATTGGAGCATCCTCGGTGAGATGGAGCTCCGGGGGACTGCAGATGCAAACAACTTTGGGGAAGAGAAAAAGCACCTAACAACTTCGGTAACTATCTCGGTGCTGAGAATGTTTGCGCTGATGTGTAAGTACTACAAGTGCCTGCAAGACTTTCTCATGCTGCTCCTTTCTAGAACGGGAGTGGGGTAAGGTGGGGGGTGGAGGGAGAAAAGCTATTTTAATTTTAATTTTATTTTTTTAAGATTATTTATTTATGCATGTAGAACTTGGATACAGGCTAGAGGTGCAGGGACTGTGAGAGGATTCACCAGAGACAGAGTGGGGAGCAGAACAGGCTGACTGCTGAGGGGAGCATCGGGCGGGTCAGGAGGGGTTTGCTGCGCCATGTGGGTCACCTCCAGGGTGGGGATCGAACTGGTGCTGAAGTGGTTTTAGCCTCTTAGCACAGTGCTTTAACCTACTCCGCCACCAGGGAGGGCCCTGAAAAGGGTATCTGCCCTTGGTTGTCCTGGCATTAGATGGCACCCACAAATACAGATGTGCACACACAGCCTGCTACATGGGTCCGAAGTGGGTTAAAACTCACCCGTGGTCTTTAAGAGAGAATTAAGAAAAGGTCAGCTCCTTGGACACAGAGGGACTACTCAGACGTAGAACCACCAGTCCCCCATACTGTCTCCAAGGAAGTTCCGGGGCCTCTTCCATCTGAAGGCTGTACGTTTCTGAGGGTCAAGTCGAAAGAGCCTGCAGGGCCACCAGCACAGGGCAGGTCCTTATGGATCTGGGAAGACAGAGAAAGGAGCGTCCGGAGCCCTCAGTGGCCTTTTCAGGCTTTCCTGCTCTTTCTAAGCCAATTGCTGCGAGGCAAGCCCGCAGGCTGGCAAGGCTGGGGAGGAGAGGCATTGGGGGGCTAGGTCCCCCAGCCCCCAGTGAATCGGTGTGCTTTCCTCTGGGCTCTCTCTGGTGTCATCTCACAGTCCTGCCTCTCTGTAGTCGCTGGCCGTCTCGTAACTAACCACTGTAGCTGTTCTCGGTCCCAGCCATGCCCCCTTCCAGCCTCATCTTCCAGGCCCAGGTGCGCTCACTCACGCATGCCCACACCATACTCCACGTGTCCACCATCAGGTATGTGTGCCCCAGGCCGGGCTCCCCAGCGCCTTCTGCATTCAAGCCCACAGTGATAGCCACAGAGGTGGTCTGAGCGTCTTCGTTTACACCCCAGAATCCAACGCACCTTATGACCTTCCCATGGGAGGAGGGGGATTCTGCTGATGCTGAGATTTGGAATTTAATGACCCCCTTGAATCTGCCCAGTCCTCACCATGATCACAGCGAGGGTAAAAATACCAGCATGAGTGCTGTAATTAGCATCGTAGGCCTTTTCCTTTACAAAAGAGATTCATGGGCATTTTCCTATTCGGCCCCATCAACAATTCTGTGTGAGGAATTACAGTTATTTCCATTCCTGAAGTGGGAGAGGTTGGAGTGAGAGAGACAGGAGACTCATGCTTGTCCCACTGCAGAGCTTCTTAGTGGAGGGACGAGGCTGGGAGCCCCAGTCTCCCTAAACATTGGGGATAATGTCAAGTTACCTCATTGTTTCTGAGCCAATGTAACAGACGTGTGGCGGCAAAGACTGACTACCTCAGCCTATCTGGGTTGCTATGGCCAATACCATGAACGGGGTGGCTGATGAATAACGACATTTTTCCTTCATTTCTCACAGGTCTGGAGGCTGCGTCGTCCTAGGTCAAGACGCTGGCCCATTAGGTGTCTGATGAGAGTCTGCTTCTTTGTTCATAAGTGACTGTGTTTCTGCTTTGATCTCACAGGATGGAGGGAACTAGTGCACTTCCCGCATCGTCTTTTATAAGGTCACGGACCCCTTCATGAATGCCTTCCTCCCCATGGCTCCGTCTCTTAATACATCCTACTGGGTGCTGGGATTTTACATAGGAATTTTGGGGTCGATGGGAACACAGGCATTCAGTCTATCACACAGATGTTCATAAAAATAAACATGCCCGGGCCCTCCCTGATGGCGCAGCGGGTTAAAGCACAGCACTGAGAATCTAAAGCCGCTTCTGCATGAGTTCGATTCCCGCCTGCCCCGGAGGTGACCACATGGCGTGGCAGACCTCTCCTGGCCCGCCTGCTGCTCCCCTCAGCATGGTACTTCGACATTCGGCCTGTTCTGCTCCCCACTCTGTCTCTGGTGAAGCCTCTCACCGCCCCTGAGCCTCTGGCCTGTACCCCAGTTCTGTATGCACAAATAAATAAATCTTAAAAAAAAAAAAAACATGCCCAATATTGAAAATAGGAATTTTAAGTAAATGCCTAGGTGAAAATGTAAAGGCAATGCTTTGTTTTTACGAAAGCAACCCTAAATCCTTAGGGGTTACTACACAGGCCTTATTTTCCTGCTAGTCTGATAGGAAATTGGCTGGTGGCAAAGCTTCACAGCAGAATGGGTTAATTCTTTAAGGACAGGTTTGCCAGATTTGGGGCCACGCTGAAACATCGCCAAGTAGTATCACTTGAGAATTCTGGGGCTCGTCACACGTAACAGGGGAAATCTGCTGACTTACTCCATGCATTAAGATGATCGTGCAGCAAGAAGCTAATAAGAATCTCTCATATAAAATGACATTCCCCAAAATTATATAAAACAGTGACTATAGATGATCATGGACAAGACAGCCTCTTCGCAGAAAAGAAAGGGTCCTCCCCTCCCCCTAGTATCTGCGGTCACCACTGTTAATGTACATAGGAGGGAAGCCAGCAGGGGTCTGCCCAGCCTCCGCTGGTTCAGCATCTCGCCCTCGGGAGAACATGCCCTTCCAGCCTGCTCCACGTTCCACCCCAAAATGTCTCCATCAAAACTGGTGGTGGCAAAGTGCCAGAGCGGGCCAGTGCCCTACAGCTACCGAATGTGGAGATCTCCTCCTTTCCCAGAACAGTAGGCACCACCCCTGGGAATGTTCTGGAAAGAACCATAGAGAAAGACACTGAGTTGTGTTCTACGGAGGAGAGGTCACTGCTGCCCATGAACTGGGCTGACACAGGGAGCTCCATACTCAAAAACCAGCTTTAAGAAATCCAAGTGCAGGGCCCTCCCTAGTGGCGCAGGGGATAAAGCCCAGCACTACGAAGCTGTCTGCAGTCACCGCGGCACAAGTTGGATCCCCGGCCAGGGAGGTGACCCACATGGCGCGGCAGACCTCTCCTGTCTCCCCACTGCTCCCCTCAGCAGTGTACTTTGTCGATCTGCCTGTTGAGCTCTCCACTCTGTCTCTGGCGAATCCTCTCACCCCCACACCTCTGGCCTGCACCCCAGTTCTTGTATGCGTAAATAAGTAAATTTTAACAACAACAACAAAAGAAACCCAAATCTGAAGTCTGCTGGCCCCTGCCTGTCTCTCCAGTAGAGAATGTGCACCCCACATCCACCCCAGATGGCTTCTGGGCTTTTCTTCCCTGGGCCCTAATGACTAGGTGCGCAGACACAGTGAGCAGTGTCTCCTCTCACCAGTGATCCTGCGGTCCTTGCCCCACCCCCTTACTCACTCATTCTCCCCTGAACGCACTCTTGGAATTACTGTATTTTTCTCCTCTGTGCTGATTACATATGTGTTGCTCTTGTCTCTTATACACCCGCTCTGAAGGCTGGGGATGGGCCTTTTCTCCACTTTCCGTTCCCTGGAGTGTCTGTCTGCAGGACTTCATGCCTGAGGGGACAGGGGCAGGCTCTTCACCACTGCCCAAACTCTTGGTGCTCTCTGGGAGCTGGTGGATGAAACGGTTAGGCCTCGATGTGACAGCCAGTTCAACACCACCCACAGTTTTTTGCCTCCTTCTTGGATTGGAGCGCCAGAAGACAGTCTCTGTCCCAGAGCCTTTCAGGCCACAGTGTAGTGGTTTTCAGCCTTGCTGCTAACACACTCTGGTGGGTCCAATTAGTTGTGAAATGTGTCATCAGTAATCTGTTACTCATAATAAAGTACCGAATGGGATGACTTATTCAATTGGAGTGGATTCAGTCATTTTCATAATAATCTCGTATTTTTTCTAGTATTACATATGAATGGGAAACTGTGGTTTTCCACTTGTGTTTCCTTCTGATGTGCACGCCTCACCCACCGACACAGCGGGGGTGTTTCTTTTCAGCTGGAACAGGAGATGGGGAGTGGTGTGTGGTCAACCTGTCCGCCAGCCTGGCCCTCATGTCTTCTCACCAACGCAGCGAAGCAAGTCATTAGGGATGACATTATTACTAATACTCTGTCCATGGAAGACAGGGATAACTTCTTATGAGGAAGGAAAGAGAATGAGGATCATTCTTGGGCAGCACAGAGCAGGTTGTAGACGAAGTAGGGAAAAATCTTGAAAGGCTACAAATGGTAAATAGAGGTGTTTAGACTATTGTGTATACAATAAAGAGCCACGTGCATCTGGATGTTTCTATGGAACAGGCACAGGGAACAGTTCTTGAGGAGTTCCTGAGTGGACTTAGATATTGTTATCTGCTTTTTAGGGTTTTAAAAACAGTATTTAAACAGAGGTTAAGAGTGCTGGCCATACAACCCGTTAGCTTGGGAGGAAAAACTGGCTCTATCATGTTGGGCTATAGAGCCGGGAGCACTGTGCCTCAGTGTCCTCATCTGTAACACGTGTTAACAAAAGTGCTGATTTCATGGATTTGTTACTAAGCGTGAAATGGTTCAAACATAAGTGCCAAGTATGAGTGAGCTAAGACGCAACAGCACAGAACAAACCTCAGTCACTGCCAGCCTCTCCCACACGACTGTGGTGTTCCCACCTTCGCCAAGTGACGGGAGGACGTTCTCTGGCTGCTTCCTGGTGATGTGTGGGTGGAGTCTGACACTTCCTAATGAGTCAGCTCGCATTTGTTGAGTGATCCTCTCAGTCACTGAGCTGTGTTCTTTGAAGGACACAGAGAGGTATGTTGTGGAGACCACCCTCAAGTGTGTTCACTGCAACAAGAAAAACAAGACATTCCAGGCAGGAACAGCTAATCTACAGCAAGATAAACCTGGGCCAGTTTACTGTGGTGACATCTGCGCCCACCTGGAGAGCATGCGGCGCATTTCCTCACGAGTTAGGCGAAGGAAGAGACAGTGTATGGTCTGCAGTGCTTCGGGAAATCATCAAGAGTCCAGAAGGGACTTGGTCTGAGGATTTCACCTTGGGCAGGCATTAGATGTCTTCAGAAGATGATGAGGCGCTGTGGATGTCTCTTTCAGGGCATCTTTCCAGACGGTGGCCTGACTCTTTGGACTAGTTCAGCTACCCTCAGCAGGTAGTCTTAGGTGTTTTCTAAATTTTCTCAAGCTTCAGCGTGTGCTGGTGTAGCTTACGCTTTCTTCATCCTTAAGTGACCTCCCAGCCACTAGGATGGTTCTCTGTGTAATTGTGCATTCAAGAAACGATCCTCCTCCAATTCCATAATTATAAATATGCCCCTCACAGTATCTCTTAGAGACAGATTAATCTGCACACACAAATCTTTGCAGGTTTTGAGAATAATATTTTTTCTCTGCTCAAATCCTCTTTTTCCCTGTCAGTTGGTCAGAGAGCCACTGATGGCCTAGAATAAATTTCCATTCACTCCACATCTGTTAAAGAAAAATATAAGCCTGAGAAGATTTGCAAAATAAGTTCCACTAACTTGGCCAAAGGCCGCTGGGGTGGAGGGGGCTTAGTGGTGAGCAGGGGAAAAGAAAAGCAGAAGAGGATGTCATTTGTTCTTTTTTTTTTTTTTTCAATAACAAAGACCAGGAAGCCCAATAACAGAGAAATGGAACTGAGAAATGAGTGATTGTCAAGACATCATTATTATTATTTTTTTAAAGAAGACATGACAATCAATCCTGTTAGCCTTTTTTTTAGTCCTGGGCCCTTTGGTTATTGACAGACTCTGCTACTGCTATGAGGACCATCTCCCAGTCTTGCTCAAGGAACCTTCACCATGTGTCTCCCACTGCAAGAAATCCTGGCAATTTCTTGTTCATGGCTCCTCTTATTTGTATGCATATCATTTCCTTTGCATGGGATAAATGACATGGAGGGAAGAGGGCTGCTTTACGTGAACAAGGCCTCAGGTGTGAGTAAATGCTGAGGGCCTAGCCAGCAGAACCAGGAGGAAAAGGTACCCATGCGGGACAAGGATTGTTGAGAGAGCAGCAGAGAGCAGTGGGAGACACATGGTGAAGGTTCCTTGAGCAAGACTGGGAGATGGTCCTCATAGCAGTAGCAGAGTCTGTCAATAACCAAAGGGCCCAGGACTGAAAAAAAGGCTAACAATGACGGGAGAAATAGGGACCAGTGGTTCAAGAACCAGGACTCTGCTTATAGGTTCTCTAATGCGGTTGTTGGTTAATTTTATGTATGAATTTGGCTGGGCTCTGCTGACGAGGTTTGGTCAAACATTCTTGTGGATGTTTCTGTGAGGTTGTTTTGGGGTGAGCAAATATTCACACGGGTGACTGAATACAGCAGACTGCCCTCCAGCGTGTGGGTGGGCCTCACCCAATCAGTTGATGGCTGAGCAGAACCAAAGGCTGAGCAATCTGGAGCGAGATGAAATTCTACCCCCTACACTCTTCCAGTTTACCGGAACTTGGACTTGAACTTCAACTTTTTCTTGAGTGTCCAATCTGCCTTCTTCCCCCATTAGATTTTGGACTTGCCAAGCCTTTGTAAGAGCATAAGCCAAATTGTTAAAATAAATCAACCCATCGATCTCTTTCTTAATATAGCTGTGTATATGTGGATATAGGTATGTCTATAACTACATATAAAACTGTAACTATCTATGACTGTAACAGTGTCTCTAGCTATATAGTGCACACACACCCGCCCATGTATATGTCCTACTGGCGCTGTTTCTCTCGAGAGCCCTAATACCGAGGTGTGCAGTGGGTAGTCTCTGCATATCTCATATCCTCCTTAAGGCACTATTCAAGGCCACCTCGGTGCTCCCCCATGGCAGAGCTAATACTCACATCCAAGTCTGTCTTCAAATACATTTCTGCTCACCAAAATAGGAGCCTAGGTAAGGGCTTCTGAACAACTGAACACGAAGTCACTGGCTTCCCCGTGTGAGGTTCTAACGGAACCTATGGGGGCACCTACTGGAGACTAAGTGTCTGGGCTGAGCGCTTCCTGTTCTGCGCTCTGTGAAACCCAACCGGCCGAGGAAGCCC
Source organism: Condylura cristata (assembly GCF_000260355.1). Taxonomy (NCBI): domain Eukaryota; kingdom Metazoa; phylum Chordata; class Mammalia; order Eulipotyphla; family Talpidae; genus Condylura; species Condylura cristata. The sequence continues at coordinate 3,876,343 of NW_004567139.1, forward strand.
TGTCTAGGATCCTTGCCAGCTCAGATTGGCTGGACTCAGGGTCGCTGATCCCTGAATCCTTCAGTTACCCTGAAGAGGCATGAGGTTTCGTCCATCAGAAGCAAGTTCTGCTGGGGAGTCCATAATCCAGGCCACAGCCTGCCAAAGAGAGACTCTGCTTTTCTGGGCCTTCTCATTATTTCCTGACATCAGCCCCCCACTTGTTTCTGCCTCCTCCCCTTGATCTAACTGTGGGACTTGGAAAGCACAAGGAGGAAGGAGGTAAATTCAGTGCGTGCAAAACAGGAGAGGGGAACGGACTGAAGGCAGACACAGCTCTTCCTTCCTGACTTCCCTGCGTTGGACCATGCGGTAGAAGACAGGAGAAGGATTTCTCAGGATTCTTTTCTGCCTCTTGGCTGTTTGAGTTGCAGGATGGCAAAGCTAGAGTGGATTTTTCCAAGTTGCTTTGGGCAGCAAGGTGTCACACGCCTGAGTTCTCCACTTCTTGAAACTGGGCCAACTGCTTGGCAGCCAGTGGCTGAGGAATGTGCAGGTGCCAGTGGGTGTGTGGAGGCATAAACCCACCACCCCAGCTGGCTCTCTGCTCACTTGGGCTCTGGGACAAAGAAGAGGGGAAGGCAAGGGCATGGACTTCATCTCCACTGGTCTTTCAATGACAATGATCTTTGAAATATTCAGCACACTGAAAGTTGTATATCTCAGGGAGTATTAAACACACCAAGCCCTGGGGGCCTACCCGGGGATGCAAGAGCTACTGGCCGCCATTACAGCAATAACTCGATCCCTGGACAGGGAGTGACCCATCTGGCGCAGCAGACCTCTCCTGTCTCCCCGTTGCTCCCCTCAGCAGTGTATCTCAGTAGATCCACCTGCTCTGCTACCATCTCTGTCTCTGGTGAATCCTCTTGCCCCCACACCTCTGGCCTGCACCCCAGCTCTTGTGTGCATAAACAAATCAACCTTTAAAAAAGAATATCGAGGGCCCTCCCTGGTGGCGCAGCAGATTAAAGCACAGCACTGAGAAGCTAAAGCCACTTCCACATGAGTTCGATTCCCACCTGCCCCGGAGGTGACCACATGG
>NW_004567139.1:3877596-3892434 GCF_000260355.1 Condylura cristata
ATAAATAAATAAATAAATAAAATGATTCATTATTGGAAGCGAGAGAAGCCCAAAAGGAAACGATAGGATATTTCCTATGTGCTGACTATTTCCATAGTCAGCAAAAAATACCCTACAGGAGCACAAGGGAAGGCCAGACATTTCAGGTGAAGGAAAATGAGGAGAATTTGTCACTAGTAGACCTTTCATAAAGAAAGAGGCAGAATGGTTTAAAAACATAGCTTCTAAAAAACAGGCAAAACTAAAGAAAATAAAAGTCTGGCTCTTTGGAAAGATTAATTGACTCATCTTCTTCAAGATGTACAGGCAAAAGAGAGTGAGCTAAAAACCACCAACTTAAATAGGCTCTATCTCTGCAGACCCTGAAGATATCAATAACAAGAGATACTACAAATGCTTCTTGCATGCAGTAGACAACTTCGGTGATCACACCGATTCCTCAAAAGGCACCACTGCCCAAAACCTAGAAATCAATGATCTGAAAAGCCTTTTAACTATTAAAAACATTGAATTTGTAATTTATTTATTTCTTAAAGATTTATTTATGTATGCACACAAGAACTGGGGTACAGGCTAGAGGTGTGGGGATGAGAGGATTCACCAGAGACAGAGGGGGGACAAGAACAGGTGCATGAACTGAAATCCACTGCTGAGAGGAGCGGGGGGAGACAGGTCTGCTCTGCCCTGTGGGTCAGCTCCCTGGCTGGGGATCGAACTCATGCTGCAGTGGCGGTGGACAGCTTTATGGTGCTGTGCTTTAACCCGTTGAGCCGCCAGGGAGGGTCCTTGAATTTGTGATTTAAAAACTTCATAAAAAGAAATCTATTCTAGTGATTTAGCTAGAGGTTAGTGCCAAATGTCTAAGGAAGAGTTAACAGCAATTTCAGACAATCTTTTCCAAGAAAATACAAAAGAAAGTGCTTCAGATTTTAAAAAATCTGAGATGATTTATCAACTTTCTTTAATGAACCCGTGACACTAAAACTCGACTAAGACATCATAAGAAAGGAAAAATCTGTTTGCAAGCAGATGTCAAAAATTTAAACAAAACATTAGCAAATCAAATCCAGTGGTACATAAGGATAACATAGCTTGTCCATGTGTATCCAGGAATGCAAATTTGTTTTAACATTTGGTAATTTAATACTGTAATTCACCATGTTAACAGAATAAAGAATAACTCACATCTGGCCGGCTGAAATGATGGAGAATAAACATATGATAGCGTTTAATACCTACTGCATGACGATACTGCTTTACAAACTAGGGAAAAATGATACTACTTTGATCCAGCTAAGATTATTTACAGGGGGTGTATAGCAAGCATCCTACCTAATGGTGAGTTATTGCAAGTTCTTTTTGGCCATAGAAATGGGACAAGAAGGCTTACTATTACCTCTTCTATTTAGTATTCTATTGGAAATCAGTGCAATGAAGAGATGGGGTAAATTCTTGAAACTGGAAAAGAATGAATAAACTCATTATTATCGGAAGGCACCTCATAGACATACAATTTATAAATATGCAGCAAATGAGAAGGAACCTGTAAGTAGACAATTTTAAGGAGCAAGTTTAGTAAAGTTGCTGGATATAAGATCAGTATAGAAAAAACCAACGGATTTTCCACATACAGCTTCTGACAGGCAATTGGGAAGGAAAAACAAAACACAAAAATAAATGGTATCTTCTTGGCTAACATCAGAAATGTAAGAACATCTATGAATTACACCTAAATTAAGTGTTTGCTAACTATCTTCCATAGGAGAATGTGGAAAAACCACTCTGCGGGGGTCCCGCTGTGCCACGAATGAGGGTACATTGGTTAAGAAACAAAATCTATTTTCCTCAGTGTAGCCTTTTTGCAACCAGGGCTCTGTGGAAGTGCTGACTCCCCACAGAAAGTGTTTCTAAGACTCTTTCATTCATTCATTACCTGCACAGATGCCTGAGGGTGGCCGCCAATCCCTGGTGGAGAAGGGCTGAGAAATGAACCTCTCTTTGAAAACTGATGGACAGTAGAGGACCCGGATTGAGGACTGGTACCCTACCCCACCCCTCAGGCTGCCCTTTGACCCTCTCAACTTGAACATAATTTCCAGATAGAAAATTCAGTCACTCAGTAGAGAGTTTGCACCATCCAAGAAGTGACCATGTGACTGTGCTCTCTCGTGTGACTGCTCTCATGTGATTGTGCTGTCACATATGACCGTGCATGGATGAGCTTCCTTTCTCCTGCTTCTTCAGCACACACTCATGGAGACCTGGCTCTACTTGGGTTTCCTTTTCTCAGTTCCGTGGTGCTGACTTTGGCCCATGGGTAATGTTTCTTATACTTCTTATTTAGACATCACACTGAGACCTGTTGGGGCCACTTAGGCATGCAGGGACCTTTGCTGGAGGAAAACCCAAGTCTTTCTCTTGACTTGTAAGAGCTAAGTAAGCTAAGCTAAGCTATGCTAAGCTGACATAGAGGCGGAAGTGGCTTGTAAAGCTGATTTTGCAGCCCATTGCCTGCCTCAGGAGAAGATAGGCCTAACCTATCTTCGCCATGACTTCTGCATGGCCCATCAGTGTGACCCTAAAACCCCATAATGTCAGTCGCAGCATCTAATCTTGTGGGAAATGTGGTTGCATCAGACTCCATAGTGGGGTCTTGGGGCAAGTTGACTGACTGATTTGGGCAGGTTGACAAGTACAGGGGACCGTGAGGAGGAGGACAGGCTATTTCCATGCTCCAGAGGGTGACGGAGGAGATTCAAGACTCCTTGGCATAATGACCATGGCATGTGTGGGAGAAGACGGTCCTACACCATATAACCTAAGAGAGAGGAAGCCATTGTTGGCATGGTGTTCTGGACTGTTGCTATGGAAGTTGCCCTTCCCCTGCACTAGTCACTAAGTAGATCAGGATGTTGAGCTATGTTTTGGTCCTCGTGTATGCACTTAAGTTCTTTTCCCTGCAGAGCCTAACTCACGTCTAACAGGCTATGTACCCACAATGCCCTGGACATTAAATATACAGCAGTAGGTTGAACGGGATTCACTCCATATACAATCCTTTTAATTTGATGGCCAAGTCATATTTGTGGAACAGAATTAATGGTTTCAGGAACAGCCCTGTCTCATCTATGCCCAAGGAAAGACACTTGCTTGTCTCTGGCACTTGTAGCAGCAAGAATTGACTTTTATCTTCTTTTGGTCCAGATCACTTAATAAATATTTATTGAGTACTTATGAGGGTTTCTAGGGGAATAAGAAGCTAAATAAAACATGATCCCTGCCCTCAAGGAACACACAACGTAGCTTGAAAGACAGATACCATCAAATAGTCCAAATGTCGTAAGTGAGGCCGGAGCTATGAAGGATGAGTATATATTGGGAAATTGCTGGTGGGATGCTTTAGTTGTGTCTGTAAGATGAGTGGAGGGAATAGGATGTGACCAGGATGATGAGGAACAAGATGTTTCAAGGAAGTGAAGTTACTGGGTGAAGGCCAGGGCCAAACAATAAAAATATTTGAGAGAGTGGGCAAGAGAGAGGGTGTTATTGCATGCCCACTGTGGTTGGGGCTGTAGGGGTAGGTGTGCATGCTGAAGCAGGGAAGGTAGGCACAAGGCATTGAGTCCATGTCAGAGAATTCGGACTGGACCCATTACAGTGGCTGTAGGCAAGGGAGTGAGAGGATGAGTTTGCAATGTGGTGATCAGAAGCTACGAATTAAGATGGAGACATGGAGGTAAATCTAACTGACTCAACTTGGGCATCAGTTGAATCTGAGAGATATTCATGAGCTTGAGGACAGGATCTTATGCTAATATGCAGGCTATAAGCATGTACGATGAGAAGATTGAGTTGGGGAACACAGGAGGGAGACAGAGTTAGGGTGAAGGAAAGTAAGAGAGGGAACCCATAGTGTGGACTGGACCATGGCAGAAGGTGAAATCACTTCCCAATGAAGGTTGGGGTCTTATTGAGGTGTAGCGCTTCTGATTTATTCCATTCAAAAGTTCCTTCACTTTATCTCTGGCTTACTTGCCTCCATTATGGATACTCTCTGGCTCTAGTTTCTGATACTTATTTGCTCCACAAGTGGGCAGTCGATAGTCTTGTCTTGAGAAACTGGTAGTGTCACTTCTCAATTAATCACTCTAGCATTGTAGAGTGAAAGTGTCAATCTTGCAGGCTAGTAAATAAACGAATACCCCCCCCACACATTTTGAAATCACCTATCCAATAATTTCAACAAATGTTCAATGAGTACAAGAAACTGTTACTGTAGATAATTGGAAAACGTTGTTTTAGCATAATCGTGGGGCAGATGCTAAACATTAAACAAATGAAACATGAACCTGTGATCAAGGACACATGATGAGAAGTGACTATCTTTGAAGAAAATTGGGGAAGAACAACCATGTTGGTTGCCCAAGGATCAGCTAAAGGTCAGCAGAATAGGAACAGGATAAACAAGAGAGAGGGAGCAGAAGAAAGGGCTGGAGCTGGGCGTGTCCCTCTTTAGGCCAAGAGAAGGAACTTGGATTTCACACAGAGTGAAGCGTTGTGTGTGTGGAGTTGAACAGGGGAGAAATATCACATGGTGTTGATCTTGGGAAGCCATTCTTGTTGCTCGTCAGACAAGGCCAAGAGTTGAGTCAGGGAGGTCAGGAGGCAGGACAGCTGGCTGACTGGAGTAACTCCCTTTGAATATTTCCATTTGGGAAAAATATAACATGGGATCATCAATGACAGGAACACTCTGGGGACAGTTGAGATCACAGTGAGCTGTGACATTTCAAACTATAATAAGAGCGAAAGGCAACATCCTTCCGACCTGGCCCAGGTGCCTTTAGTCTCTTCCTGCTTGGTAGATGGTTATGGCAGTTGAGTAACTTCTCCAACTATCTTCCCACTTGGTGGCACACCCGGAAAGAGACCCCAGTCTCCCTGTCATCAAAGCTGAACCTCTTCAGGCTGTCGAATTTCTAAGCAGTGTTTAGGATTATTTTAATTGCTGCCTTCGTGAATGGTAGAACCTCTTTTAATAGTGCATGTCCATTGTTTGAGGGAAGAGCTGACAGACGCTTCCTGTGACCCTGATTTGTTACCATCATCACTCCAACTTGCTCACGTACAATGTTCGCTCAGCATGAATGCAGAGACCCTAACTCTTAAACCCAGCAGATAAATGTGAGGGTGGAGGGTTTAGTTTGAGCAGGAACACATGTGAGCGTGACATAGGCTGCTAATAGGACTCTGTTTTGGATTCTGCAAGGGTCTGAGGGCTCTGGGTACAGAGCTGTGATTACTGAATATGCCTGTACTTCAAATGAGAGAGCAAGATGCATCAGGAGGGCGGCCTATGTCCACTTAGGAAAAGGGAGGTGGTTTTTCTTTTTAAAGATTTATTTGTGTATGCATACACCAGCTGGGGTGCAGGCCAGAGGCGCAGGAGGTGAGAGGATTCACCAGAGACAGAGCGGGGAGCAGAACAGGTGGATCCACTGAAATCCACTTCTGAGGGGAGCAGGGGGGAGACGGGAGAGGTCTGCTGTACCTGTGGGCCTCTCCTTGGCCAGGGATCGAACTCAGGCCAACGTGGCAGCCAATAGCTTCATAGTGCTGAGACTCTAACCCCTGCACCACCCCGGAGGCCCAATGGGAAAGCGTTTTGCAACCACCTCAGGTCAGGTAGGTTCACTGTCAGTTCTAGCGATTTGAAGAATTTGGGCATCATTTTCCCCGTTTGAAAGGTGAGCAGTGGAAGCGTCCAGCAGGGGAGTGCGACATGAGGCCCCCTCCCAGGTGCCCTGTTAGCCCCGCCCCCCAGGGGTGTGCACATGCGCACACACCCACGCCCCTCTGGGCAAACAAGACCAAAGCCACAGGCACAGCCAGAGGCCAGGGGCGTAGCAGCCTGCAGAGTCCTCTCTACAGAAGGTCACGGAGCTCCTCCCCCCTTTGTTCCTGCAGAGACCATACCAGCCTCGCAGGCGAGACTAGGAACCACGGTAAAGACACTCAGGTCATCAGAATTGCTTGATGACGTCAATCCATGGTTGGCTGCAAAGGCAGCTGGTCGACCAGCAGCACCCGAAGGCACTGAGCTCACGCCCCATCAGCCAGCCCGTGGCACCCGCCCTTGCGAAGACCCTTGAACTGCTCCAGAGTCTTCAAAGAAATGAGCAAGGACGACAAACGTAGCAATGTGGTCTGTGTGGGTTGCTCAGCCCCACCCAGCCCCTATGCTTTCTCCATTTTAATGGGAGGAAATGTTTATACCCGCTCAGAGGGTTTTTGAGAAGATTTGATGAGAGAATCTATCGAAGGCCTTTGGTCCAGTGCCTGAAACACAGCTAAACCTTGATCCATGATGAACTTTCATGGGGTTTCTTTTTAAAAGACCTTATCAATTACTTGTGAGTTTTTGACCCAGTAGTAACCTTCCTCCTTATTAAAATATCCTGTTGGCTTGATTTCATTTCAAGCTTTTTTAAAAAAAGATTTATTTATGCTTTAAGAAGCATAAATAAAAAGCGGGGTGTGGGGTGGGGGGAATGAGAGGATTCACCAGAGGCAGAGTGGGAGCAGAACAGGTGGATCTACTGAAATCATTGCTGAAGGGAGCAGCAGGGAGACAGGAGAGGTCTGCTGATCCCTGTGGGTCACTTGCTGGTCAGGTATCGAACTCGTGCTGCAGTGGCTGTGCATAGCTTGGTAGCGCTGTCTTTACCAGGGAGGTCCACAGTCTCACACTTTTTAATCTCTCTTTAAGCACATTTGAATGCAGAGCTTGGTTAAGAAACAAGTAGGATCATGTCTATGTAGGCCTTATGAGGATGAACCGGGTGGAGGAGAAACACTCCACAGTAGGTCTGGCTAAGGGCTGCTGCCGCTGGTGTAAACAGTTGTGAATGCGCAGAGACACCCCAGTGAACAGGAAAAGTCGTGGACTAGGAGAAAAGGAGGAGCTTGGTTCCCGCTGCTTCCTCACAGGCAAGGCGGACATTGAACAGCAATGGCATCTCAAACCTCTCTTGCTAAGCACTATGAATAAGCCTCCCCACTCTGTGAGGTGGCTGCGGTCTGTAGTTAGGTACTGGGGCTAACCAGGGCGCCATCTTGACTTGCAGAGGATGAACAGAAGGCTCGCCACACAGGCCTGCGCAGACTGAGTCGCGAGTCACCCGGGAGTGTGAACACTAGGGTCAGAGCAGGGTGCATGCTGCTCCTAGCCTCCAGGGCTTCCAATCCCAAAACTTGGAAAGAAAGAAAACCCAGTACTATGAGCAGGGGCATTTGTTCTGTGGCAGAAAGTAGCGAGACCAAAGGGCAGCCTATCTTCCACCTGAGGAAGCTCCTTTCTTGTAGCTGAGGGGCTTTCCCACTGGGGGCATTTCTGGAGCTGCCCAGCGAGTTTATTCAGAGCACCATCAGTCCTACAAAGAGATGGGTGCCCTGAGAAAGGACCCATGCAAAAACACATGCTTTGTGTGTGCTGGTGGGGACGACCAGCTTGTGTGCCCTGGCATACAGACTAAGTCTTACTGCAAAGTTTATGCTCCCTCTTTGCTGAGTCATGGTGGTGGCGCTATTGAAACGCTGGTCTCTTATGAGCGGAGCAGGAGCGCCACCTTGTGGTGTTTGGGAGAACTGCAGCCTCTACTGGGGCAATCGGTTCTGACACGGGGTGAATTGGGACAGTGCATTTGCAACTAAGCGGACCAGCGAGGCCTGGGTTATTTCGCTGCTGGGTCATGTGAGAGAAAGACAGTGGATCAGTTGGGGTTCTCCAGAACCATTAGAATCATGAAGAGATTTATTTTTAGGAAGGGTAAGCTACAGGATTTATGGACTCTCTGGGGTGATGGCAGTGTTGGGTCTGTGCGGGAGACTGGGATGGGAGCCACGGAATCATCTGAGAAAAAGAAAGGTGGGGGGAGGGGCTGGCTTTCTACAGGGACCTTTGGACGGCTCAATGAGAAATAACTAGGGACCCCTAGTTTTCACAGAAAATCTTTTGGTTTTCACAGAAATCTTTTTCTCAGAAGCCTGGACCAAGTGAAGATTTAGAGCCTTTTCATTCAAGGTTAAACTCGAAGCTTCCTTGCCCAGCTGGAAGGTTCCAGAGGCTTAAGTAGATAAAAGGAATTGATAAGGTTGCCATGGGAACCTGCCTTTAGCAGCTCAGTTTGACGAGAATGAGGAAGCAGGGCTGAACACTTCTGTGTCAAAGGTCAACACCCCAGACAGGCGCCCCCCACTAACCAGCCCAAACCGACTCCCCAGTCATGAAAAGTCCGAGCAAGTGGGTTATAGGAGGGAGCCCCAGATCCTTCTCTGTGAAGCAGGTCTCTCCTGTCTGGCTTGCTATTGCTCTTGGCTACTTCAATAAGCCCCCCTTTTCTGTTCTCCGCTGGGTCTCTGGTGAATTCCTTCACGCCCACACCTGCAGCCTCCTCCCAGTTTCCTCCCCACAAGACCAGGACATCTGTGAGAGTCCAGAATTATACTCCGTCCATTTCACAACGATGTCTCAAGAACGTCTAAGGTTTTAACTTATTTTTGCCTCCGATTCCAGCTTCCTTGCTAGTTGGAAGAGTCTACTTGGGGTTCAACAGTGATTGCTCTGCTCCTGCTTTCTTATCAGTTTACTGGTTTTCAGGTCATCCTTTACCTCCAGCAGCTTTCATTTGGAAAACATTGATCACTTTTGGTGTTTTCTCTGAAATATCTGCTTGTGACTCGGTGATTATAAAGTAGCTATTTTCCTTCTGTGATGGTTCTATCAGCGGAGGTCATCTAAGATTTGACTTAGGAAATCAGATTAATTCAACCTTCATCTATTTTAAGGGGCTGGGTTATAACTGCATGTGGGACCCCATACCAGGGGAGACAGCTCCCCAATTTCTTCCCAGGGCTTAGGAGGAAACCCACAGAACCCAGGGCACTCTTTCCTACTGGCTGTCGGGTGTTATGAAAGGGCCCCAAACTCCTCTCTCATTGCTCAGCTCCGGGGGGCCCCAAATGTCCTTCTTCATTTGGTTGTGAAAACAGAAAATTTTGCAGAAAGGAGCTTTACAATGGCAATGTCCCTCCTTTTACACTGGAGCAATGAATTGTGTGCGAAAGTCATTCTGGTCAGCAAGATCTTCGCTGGCTGTGTGAACCTCAGCGTTGCAGAAGGAGATGCAAATTCCAGTCCTCTTACAGCCCAGCAACTACTACAACCTCTGGTTCAGAATAAGGAGCACACAGAGCAAGAGTTCTCTCCTTCCATGGGCGCCCCAAAGTCAGTGTCAGCAAAGGTAGAAGTCTGAAGGCAAACACCTGTTGTAAGGGCTCTGGTGATCCTGTAACGGACGGCTGAGTAGCTGAGGTAGAGCATTCTGGAAGCGTCACCATTCCAGGAGGAAAGTAGTGTCAGATTTCCCTGGGGGACTCCTGTCCCAGAGTGTTCCCTCTGCTTTCTGTTCTTGGGTTTCTTCAGAATGCACAAAGCAGACAGGACCTCCAAGCAGTGCTTGCTGGAGTCTACCTCCTCGGGGTCTTTTCTCTTGACCTAGTTTCAGAGCTAGATGAAGACAAATAAGAGCAAGGAGCGAGGGCGTCATCTACTCAGCCAGCACATCCACCCTGGAGAAGACGCCATCGCTCGGGTCTCTGGAGGCAGCCGGAAGCATCAGTGACCAGGGTCTCCTAGGGAGGCACAGGACCGAGCCAGGGCCAGGGGGCGATGTGGCTTCTTCGTGGGAAGTCTAATAGGAAGGAGCCGTCTAAGCTGCAAACTGGCCTTTTAGCTTCTCCCCCTCACATGCCTGATGTTGTCCTGCTGGTTGGTGATGAACAATTTGTGATCGGCCGCCCCCTGAGCCTTCTGGTTAGTACCGTGGGCAGCCTGTCTGTGGAACTCGGTGACACAGCAGAGTTCCCACGGCAGAGTGAGTGGGGGAGGGCTGGGGGATCCGGCTCTGCATCCTTGTCTGGAGTCTTTATTGAAACGAGTCTTCCAGTCAGAACTAACCCTCATCTGGATGGCACTTGGGGTTGGGCTTCTAGGTATGTTACAGGGCACCCCAAAGTGAACTGGGTTGCCGGTCTGGGTCCTCACCCGTATGCTCACAAAGATTCGATAAGGGGTTTATTTACAAGGGGAAAGGAAAAGGAACAACCCGGGGAAAGAGAGAGAGAGATACAAGTTAACTAGCGCGTTCTACCAGTTCTGCTGACTTGGACCCCAATAGCACACAGAAAGCTCATCAAGAGCCAAACGACCAGTTGCCAACCATGAGGTCAAGGCAGGGGTGGGGGGTGGAGAGAGAGAGACGAGGGGGAGAGGGGGGAGGGGGAGAACTGGGGGAGGGGGAGAGAGAGAGAAGCAGCCGCAAACCACCAGGCACCAGGCTGAGAGGCCCCCAGAGCCCACATGTCCGGTTTTATCCCAGCCTGGCTGCTCAGCTCCGCCCTCAGATCCCAGCTGCTTCTCATTGGCACTGATGGGATTTGTAGTTCCAGTGTCTGGAGTGGGGGTGGAGTCCACGAAACCTGTGACGGATACAGGTAGGAAACGAGACAGCCTGACCTATCTCCTTGGGCCCAGTGATGGCCTTAGAGCCGGTTTTCAGGGCACTGTACTGAATCCTTTTTAAGCTTAAAGTAGCAAAATAAAGGGGAAGCCAATCCTTGCAGAGGAATTCTTTGTGGGAGATGAAGGTCAAGTAGAAGGAAATGGAAAAGTAGCCAGTTTAAGATTAACTACTCTTGAGATGCAAAGCAAACTGCATTTCTCCAGGAAGATTGCTCAACCCCTGAGGACTTTCAGAGAAAATCATTTGCAAATCTGCAAATGTTGATTACAATACACATAAGCTCCCCACCCAACAGTTCAGGAAACACATTATTCTAGGCCAGCAACCCAGAAACCAAAACCAAACAGACCCGCTCCCTCCCCCATGGGCAGTGTGGGAAACACACAAAGAAGTTCCTTTAACATTTCACATTCTAGGAAAGACAGCGAAAGACTTGAGGCTGGAGGGCCTCTGTCCATGTAGTCTCATTTCACAGGAAAGAACTAGAGATCCATTTTTATTTTATTTTATTTTTCCTAGGGTGGTATTGGAGCAAGAATCAAGGGATCTACTCGAGCCAGAACATTACAGTCCGCACATGAAAATCCATCTCCTGACATACTTCAGTTTACTCGCTAAACTGGCCTGTGGGAGCTGATTTGTTCCTGCATAACTACAAACTGTGCTGGCATTTCCTGAACTCAGTTACATGGGTAAAGCTTAATGGGGTTGTACCCAGGGGGTTCCCAGGAAAAGGAAGTTTCCAGGTTTCTTGCCCACCCCAAAAGAGGGCAGAGCTGAGCAGGGAGGAAAAGAATCTGGAGAAGAATCTGAAGAGGAAGGAAGCAGCTTGGAGACCTGAGGGGGTGCATGGAGCAGAGAGACAGTGAAGAGGCATTTCTTGCTTCTGGGCCCTGGGCTGGTTGAAGCAGACGTGGGTGAGAGACTGTGGGGAGGTGACTATGGCAGCGTTTATCTTGATTTTGATTTTTTTTCTTTTCCTCCCAGACTTGTCTGGCCATTTCCACCCTTTTCTATGGGTCCCCAAAGGAAGGTGCTCTAGACTTGGGCAGCTTTCAGGCTTTGCTTTGGGCCAGTCCCTTTTGGGTGGACTTTGGGTGTTTGATTTAGAAAATATGTTCTGTCTTTTCTGTATTGCACACTCATTGTATTAAAGTTCCTTTCCATTAAAGCTCTTTTGTCTTGTCTTGATGTGGTAGATGGCAGAACTTATTTAGACCAGGAGGGTCTGGGGTGCCCCTCCCCCTGCCCTGTAACAGGATGATTTCACTGTCACGTAGCAACCATCCATGTTCCTGTGCCATTTTGACATTTCTCCTAGTTTTGGGGAAACCACCATCATTAACAACAAACCCCTCACACACCTGCTTGTTTTATGAGTGAATTTGTCTGGTAGAAGTGGCTGGTCCCGCCATCTTCTTAGCTGCCCCTGTGTAGTAAGGGTTCCTTGGCCAATGAAGTTTGAAATTTGTGATGTTAATCAGACTTAGTCTGTTAAACATTTTCCTTTATCCCCCATTGCTCAGATTTTTTTTAAAAGATTTATTTATTTATACAACAGAACTGGGGTACAGGCTAGAGGTACAGGGGTGAGAATTCACCAGAGACAGCGTGGGGAGCAGAACAGGCTGACTGACAAAGTACACTGCTGAGGGGAGCAGCGGGCGGGTCAGGAGAGGTCTGCCGCGCCATGTGGGTCACCTCCAGGGCCAGGGATTGAACTCATGCTGAAGTGGCTGTGGCTGACTTGCAGTGCTGCACTTCAAACCCTGTGCCACCAAGGAGGGTCCCATATCTCAGGTGTTTCATAAATGTATGTCCATTGTGAATCTCCTGGAAGGCAGATAGAATCCAGTGTATCTGTCCAGTGTTTTTGAGTCTAGCCTGCCTTTATGGGAGTATCTTGAGAATTTTGTGTCCTAAGAGACAAACTTTGGGAAATGTTGTATTCATTTTGTACCTTTAGAATAATTTTTCCTACTAGCCATCTATTCCTTAAAAAATATCTAAAAATGAGGTATCTGTATAAAAGCATGTATATTGATGTATTTCATAGAGAATAACTAATGTTGACAAAGCTCTAACTCAAACTGCTATTTTCCTGTTACTTTTTGAGTTCTGTTTTCTTAAAAACAAAACAAAACCAAACCTAGTTATGTGTATGAAGCCACTTTAAAAACAGTATGAAAGTATCTCAAAACGTTGAAAATAGAACTATTATATGATTCACATAGTAGATCCATATGATAGTTCTGGGCAGTTTCCTCAAAGAAAATGAAGACATTAATTTACGAAGATATAGACACCAGTAAGTCCATTACAGCATTTTTTATAATAGCCATGAATGAAAACAACCTAAGTGTCCACTGATGGATGAATGGATAAAGACAGGATTACTACTTGGCCATGAGAGACAATGTAATCTTGCCATTTTGACAAGGTGGATGGACCTTGAATATATTGCTAAGTAAAGGAAGTCACATACAGAGAGAGAAATACTGTAGGATTTCAACTTGATGTGGGATCTTAAAAAACAAAGCAAACCAAGTCAAAACCACAGAGACAGAAAACAGATTGGTGGTGACCAGAGGAGAGGTGATCTCTGGGGGGAGGTGGCTGGGGGTGGAGAGGAAAATGGGTAAAGGGGATCAAGAGATACAGACTTGCAGTTACACAATAAATAAGCCAAGCAGAGGTGGGAAAAGTAATTAGCAACACTGTATGGCACAATACTGCATCACACAGTTGAAAGTTGCTGGGAAAAGATGGTAAGTAGACTTAGGTCACGCCACCATGCATGCAAATGGCACGTTTGCCACTTGTATGCCTTAAACTGAAACAGTAGTGTGTGTCAATCACAGCCCAGTTTCAAAACCATAAAGCCCGGGCTTCTCTGGTGGTGCAGGGGTTAAAGTCTCAGCACTATCAAGCTCTCCACAGCCACTGCAGCGCGAGTTCGATCCCCAGCCCTGGAGGTGACCCAAAGGGTGCAGCAGACCTCTCCTGTCTCCCGGCTGCTCCCCTCAGCAGTGCATTTCGGTAGATCCACCTGTTCTGCTCCCCACTCTGTCTCTGTTGAATCCTCTCACTCCCCGCTCCCCCTTCTGGCTGCCACCCCAGTTCTTGATGCATATACAAATCTTAGAACAAAACAAAATATGCAACCTAAAATTGAGAAAGATCGTGATTGTGCCTGAAAGCTGTGTTGTATCAGCTTGGGGGTGTTTGGAACAGACCCACCTGAGCGTGCTTCCTCTTTCTGGAGAGCCTCTCTCTTCTCCCTCCCCGACCCCCAAGCTTTCAGGCCAAACATGTGGGTGGGCTCAGCGCTGGGCTCCTCTGCTGGTTCCAGGGAAGAATCCTGAGGGATTCACTCTTCACCTCTCCTTCACTCTTTATCCTGGGGGCCCTGGACAGAGGGCGCTTCCAGGGCCTCTGGGGGCTCCAGGACCGGTCAGCTGGTGCTGAGAGACCTGCCGGACCCTTAGCCCTCACCGGTGCCCCGGACTCAGAGTCTCACAGCGTCTCTGTCAGTCTCTGTCTCTGTGTGTAGCTGGAGCCAGGCGGTGGGGAGGGCGTCTGCCTTGTGTAAAGCCGCCGCTATTCTCCTCTGTTCCACACCGGGAAGACCGAATTGGAAGACTTCATGTAGGGCTTTCTGAGCCTCAAGAAAAAACATTTTTTATTTGGGGGACTCTTTCGCCTGGGTTCACTTCTCCTTGCTCCTATCCATGCAGATGTTGGCTTAGATTCAGGAGTCTAGGGACGGCAGGAAAGGTGACAGGTTGATAGAAGTTCACTGTCTCTCGCCCTGACCCCAGAAACATTCAGTTTCTACGAGTTACCTTCCTTGATTGACAACCTGTCCCCTTTGAAAGGCAAGAACATTCCTAAGAAGATAATACGGAAAACATCAGCCGTCAGCAAAGCCTAGCCAAGTCTCCCCGGAGGTCTCCAGACACCTGCACCCAAAGCACACATAGACGCTTGCCCATTCCCCCCTCTTTTTATCCCTTTGAATAAATACCCTCTGCCTCTACCAAAGAGCAGGGAGGGGTCTTTCCGCACCAGTCTCTACCCCTCCCCGGTCCCTAGACAAATTAAACTAGTCCCCTCCTCAGACTGTTTCCTTTGATGGCTGAGGGAAACTGAGGCAGGCGTTGGCTAACCAAGGTGCTCACTCAATCTTTTCGGCTTAGGGTAGACGGTTAGAGGGTGTAGAAAGGGCCCCACAGAGGGGGCCCAAAGCCTTCTG
>NW_004567139.1:3892539-3896979 GCF_000260355.1 Condylura cristata
CATCTCCTGGTTTTCATTCTTTCTCTCTCAGTCTGAAAAATAGTTTTGAGCTCAGTGACACCTTAAAGCAGATGCTTATATACCTCTGCTGGTGTGGGGAACGGGGAGCATTTTAGAAGGGGTCCCTTTCCCCTTAGAATTCCACTCCTTGTCCAGCGATGCATCCATCTCAGTTTAGTGACAGTGTGAGCGGTCACCTCCCAAGGGCACAGTGAGATTCTGGGAGACAGACTCGGCCTTTCCAGCCTGGGGCAGCCTCCGGGCCTCGTTGAGTTCCACATCTGACCAGCAGGTGGTGCAATCTGAAAGCTTATGTCTGCATCTTGGGGGAAACAAGGGGTGTCTGTTTTTCACATCAAGGTCAAAGGTCCAAAGCAGGGCTGGAAGAAGACCAAATATTGTAAAAGACTATAATTCATATCCTGGAAATTCTCACAGTCCTTGGATGTCTGGGAAAAACAGGCAAAAGAAACCTTGTATGCAGGGGGATTTTCGCGACAGTCCCCATGTCCCTTTAGAGAAAGGTACAAACACAAAGCACTTTTATTGTTGCCAATAACAAGTCGGGGGAGGGATCAGGAAGAGGACTTTTCATCCTATTTCTAGAAAGAAACAGCTTCATGCTTCCAGCTCCACGACCTTTCACGCTGCCTGGGGGAACAGACGCTTCCGGACTTCTACAATTGGACAATTGGACCATTTTTATCCTCACGGAATTTAAGAACTGGGAAGGATGTTTGAGAACATTCTGTCCACGTTTTCCCCATCGCAGGAATCAATCTCCCTGGCAGAGAGCAGAAATGCCATCTACTTGCAAACCTCACCCCGGCCAGAGGGGTCCTATCTGTCACTTGGTCCTTGGAATCACAGGTGATATGGTTGAGGGGTAAAGAAACTTGTCCCGAGTGGTGGAGGTCCTTTGGGTGGCTTTGCACCAAGTCTTCCTGACCCAGAGTTCATACCCTCAACTTCCTGTCTGGGGTCCCCCAAGACTGCCCTGGGGAGCCTTCTTCCCGCTGCTTAAGCATTTCCATGACCTGAGCACTTCCATGACCTCGGCAGACACCTCCGCTTCCCGGGGCCATCTGCTTTCTTCATAGCCACAAACTAACTCTTGCTGCTTCCTCCACCTGAAAAGCCTTCAAATACTCAAAATTATTTTCTCGTTTACATTGAAATCTTTAATTTATTTTGGTAGAATACATGACATAGGGATTGCTTTTACTTTTTTTCTTTGTCTCCCAAACCATTTACTGAATAATCTGTATTTTACTCACTGACCTAAAATAGCACTGTAGTCTATTAAAAAAAAAATCCCATTTCCCTGGTCATTTCTGGTCTATTCTGTTGACTTCTACTAATGGGCCTTTTGATTGGGAACCCCTGACTTGGAGAGTTATTTATGTATAATTTATGGTTCTATGGGTTGTGTGATTTTAAATTTTCACAATTAAAAAGCTAAGATATAATTTGCTTAACATAAATTCACTATTTTTGAAATACACAATTCAGAGGTTTTTAGTACTCTCAATGTTGTACACTCATCACTGCTATTGAATTTCATAAAACTTCCATCACTCCCAAAAGAGACTATGTACCTCCCATCAGTCATGCCCAATTCTTCCCTTATCTCTCCCTTCCTCGCTAGTTCTTGGCAGCCACTAATTTACTTTCTGCCTGTCCTAAATATTTCATGTAAGCAGAACCATACAATATGAAGCCTTTATGTTTGGATTCCTTCACTTAGCATAATATTTTCAAGAATCATCTATGTTACAATATGTAGCAATGCCTCATTCTTTTTCATGGCTAAATAATATTCCACACCATGTTTTGCTTATCAAATGCTATTTCATTCATCATTTGATAGCCATTTGGAGCAGTTGCATTTTTGGCTATTATAAATAATACATTTATTTGTAAGTTTTGTTTGAATATACTTTCTAAATTCTGTTTCTAGGAGTGAAATTCCTGGGTTCTATGGTAACTCTATATTTAACATTTTGAGAAAGTGCCAAACTATTTTCCACAATGCTGGACAATTTTACACTCTGATCAGGGTTGACTTAAACATCTCCACATCATCTTAACACTTATTATATTCTGATTTTCCCTTCAATTAGAAACATTCTAGCGAATGTAAAGTGGGATCTCATTGAGTTTTTATTTGCATTTCTTTAATGTCCAACAATTTCGAGCATCTTTTGATGTGAATCTTGGCCATTTATAGATCATGTCTAGAGAAATGTCTATTTCAATCTGGAGGTAATGCTAAGGGCTAATGCTACATGAAGAAGCCAGAAGAAGAATCACAAATACTGGGTGACATTTGGAATACAGAGGAAACAACGGGCCAGACAACAATAAACCCTAGAAATCTGAGCGTGGCATTGAGGCCACAGGATGGCGGGGAGAGAAGAGGTACAGTGGAGAGCGGACCCAATGGGCTCTGATAGAGTGGGGGTGCCTTGGGGGAGGGCACCCACGGGGCTGTGCCCTGTGCCTCTGACTTGCTCCATCATTGCGAGGTGACAGTAACTGGGACTTCAACCAGCCAGTACTGCACCCAGAAGGAGGCTGGACAGCTGCAGACTTGACCAGAATTGGCCGGGGTGCAGATGGGCCACAAGGCCTGACGTCAGGCCTGTGGCCTCTTAACTGATAATTCCTCCAGTCTGTGCCTCCCTCGGTAATGTGACCTCATTTCAAGTATTTTTTTTTTTTCGCTATTTTAAATTGCTTATCTTTTCCTGTTTGAGTTGCAAGATTTTTAAGATACATATACTGAGTCCTGGACACTAGTCATGTTTGAATGGCAAACATTATCTTCCATCCGTGAATTTTCTGCCTCGAAGCACAGAAAATTTGAATTTGGAAGTCCAGTGGTAATTTTTACTGTCTGCCTGGACTTTTGGTGCCGCTTAACCACATAAATAAACATTGCCTGACCGAAGGTCACGAAGGTTTATACCATGTTCCTTTTAAGCATCTTCTAGCTTTCATGCTTACATTTGCGTTCGTTTTGTCCATGGTGTGAGGCGGGGTTCGGCTTGCTCCCGGGGTCCGGCTTGCTCCGGAGCCCCGCCCATGCCTCTCGCCTGCACGCTGGTCCTGGGAAGAGGCTCCAGCCTGTCTCCGCAATGGTGCTGTTCCCAAAGTGATGACTAGACTCTGGCTGCCAGGACGTGTGGCCCAAAGCACGATTTGGACACGATTTGGATTCAGGGGACAGAATTGCATTCTAACCCACCCCAAGGGACTCTGAAGTGATCCTGATGACTTTGCTATAGAATTCTTTTAAGATTTTATGTATGTATGTAAGTATGCATGTATGTATGTATACAAGAACTGGGGTGTAGGTCAAAGGTGTATGGTGGGGAGTGAGAGGATTCACCAGAGACAGAGTGGGGAGCAGAACAGGAAAAGGCACTGAAACACACTGTTGAGGGGAGCAGCGGGGAGACAGGAGAGGTCTGCTGCACTGTGTGGGTCAGCTCCCTGGCCTGGGATTGAACTGAGGCTACAGAGACTACCAATAGATTGACTGCACTGACTTTAACTCCTGCGCCACCAGAGCGGACCCTCGATACAGAGTTCTGAGGCTCTGATGAGGTCCCAGTGAGGTCCCAGACTTCTCTAAGGCAGTCAGAGGCTTTGACTGCAATGACCTTTGGCTCCTGGAATCTGGCTCACAAGGGTCTTGCAACACTGAGATCTGAGACTGATAACAGCTGATGGGAGACAGGGTCAGCCTGTAGGTGGGTTTCAGGGAGGACAGCAGGCAGTCCTTAGGGAGCAGAAACTTCAGGGAGTCTCTCCTGCAGAGCAGAGTGGCTTAAAAATGAGGCACGCCAGAGGTAGAACACAGCTGAAAATCCCACCCACCCCACAAAGGGGATCAGCCAGTAAAATGAGAGTTACTAAGTATGTTGAGCCGCTCAGAAAGCCTACTCAGCTGGGCTGTTACCCTTTTCATGAAAATCCGTCTTTGTGGACGTTTTGTGGGGGCGACTCATGTCTTTGAAACATCTCTGCATGCTTAGATTTGATTACTATTAAGTGTCCAAAGATTTAGTTAGGATTTATATTTACGACACACTCGCCTTCATCTCTCCTGACCAAAAATTTGCCCCTGGAGAACAGTTAAAATGGGAGACCCCCCTTTGACCCTGGCGCTCAGGCCAAAGGGTCCCCCAGAGACAGCCTTTGGGTAAGTTCAGGGGTTACTTGCTGTTCTGAGCTGCTGTTTCCCAGGAAACAAGTGTGAATTGTGCCGCCTGCGAGGGTCTAGAGGGCAATGTTGACAGCCCGTGAGAGAAGCCCATCTGTGACCTAGCGCAGAGGATGCGGCCCTTGCAGAGAAGGGCAGCTTGTTCCTGCTCCCTGGGCAGGAATAAAGGCCCCTGTGTCCCTGCAGGAGTCCAGTTGCCAGTGGGGGCG
>NW_004567139.1:3897099-3938644 GCF_000260355.1 Condylura cristata
CTGCGTGGACCGTCTACACTGGAGGGAGAAACTGGGGCCTTTATTTTTTAACATGAAGCCAAGGAAGCCCTTGTCATTCCGAGACCCTGCTGCTTTGGCACTGAAACTTTTTCCCCCTTATTTATGCATACAAGAACTGGGGTATAGGTCAGAGGTGGGGGGGGGGGAAGTGAGAGGATTCAGCAGAGACAGAGTGGGGAGCAGGACAGGAGGATCTACTGAAACACACTGCTGAGGGGAGCAGCGGGGAGACAGGGCAGGTCTGCTGTGCTGTGTGGGTCACTCCCTGGCCAGGTATCAGTGGCTGAGGAGGGCTTGATAGCGCTAAGACTTTAACCCCTGCACCACCAGGGAGGCCCCGGCATTGAAACTTTCCCCCACCCCATCCTGCTCACATTTTGCTCACGGCAAGTGCATAAAGGACAATAAACATCCCAGTGGCGTTTATTCTGATTACAGCTTAGAGTTCCCGGCAGAAAGCACAGAATTACAGCCTCAATAACTACCTGCCGAGGACTAAAGGATTCATGATCTTGAGCCAAGGTGCTGTACAACCAAGCCTGGACCTCACAGCAGCCGAGTTCCGGCTCTGCTCGAGCGTGGTCGCCACTCGGAGGCGACGCAGCGGCCGCTGGGTGAACACGGGCTTCCTCGCCGCCTCCCCGGGGAGCTGATTTAGGGACAGCTGCGCTCCGAACATGTGGCTGTTTACTTAAGAACTAGGACATGCGCCCATAAAAGCATAAACACTCACTGTCACCGTGATGGCGCTGGTCCCCCCTGCACAGGAGCGCGCAGCCTGGACGCTGGCGACGAGCGAAGGTGCTGGTGAGCCCAGCCCGCAGCCTCGGGGAGCTCGATCCCGGGCTCCACATCAGCTGAATCTCAGGGCTTCATTTTCACATTTAAATCAGACGTAGGCAGGTGATCTGACCTCCTCGGTTTCTCTGCGCTTTACGATTGTGTATTCTGTGCTCCAGGATTTTATAGGTTATAGCCTGTGGTTTTCCAGGCATTGCCACTCAAGGCTAAGCTTCCCACACCCAACCCGAGACACTTTGCTCCCTGGTCTTGGCTCCCTTGCCCATCATTTACCGCATGTGAATGTATTTAGTAAGATCAAGGTGAATTAAAAACACCTGCTGATGACGACTGGCTTTGCGGCCGCGGGTGAGCAGGGTGTCAAGCAAGGCGGGTCAGTGGTAATCACGTTTCTGGAGGAGAAGCCCTGAGTGTCCCTTAGTTGTTCACATTAGCGATGGCCACATGTCCAGGAAGACACCCCCCAACCCCCACGTAGCACCAGAAGCCTGCATGGAATGAGGGGGGTTCTGGCCTCTGACTTGCTCCACCGTTATGAGTTGACTGTAACGGGGACTTCGATCAGCTGATACTGCAGCCAGGAGGAGGCTGGACAGCTGGAGGACTTGACCCGAATTGCCTGGGCGTATCTGGGCCAGGCGGCCTGACGTCAGGCCTGTGGCCTCTGTACCGTTGATTCCTCCAGTCTGCGCCTCTGGTCAGATAAAAATCCTCTTCTGGAGGATGCGCCTCAAGACGACGCTGTTTGGCATCTTGTAAGCAAACACTGGAGACAAGAAATCACATGTTTTTGCCATTCAAACACTTACAGAGAAGGAGTCATCCCAGCCTGCGTCTGGCTGTGCCCTGGGGGTGTCACCGCGGGGAGCGTGAGCAGGAGCCACATGCCAGCTCCTCCGTGCAGCACACGGGCAAAGCACGCAGGTCCAGCCAGCGGTCTGGGGCCGCCTTTGCCCCGCAGCTCACAGCTGACCGCAAGTGGATTGGTGAGGAGCCAGGGGTGGGGACGGCTGGGGAGAGCGTGGACCGACTGGCCAGGTGGAGGCTGGCAACAGTTCAGAGCCGGTCCAGGTGTCCAGACAGGATGCTGCTCCCAGCTCTCAGGACTCACCTGCTGGGTGAGCCTAGGGGCCACCAGCAGGAGATGGTCTGCCCCGCGGCTTCTGAGAGCCCAGCGAGGCCACCGGCGGGCACATCTCCTGTGGTATTTAGCTCGCAGCTAAGGCAGGGCCAATTACCTTCCCTACACAGGTAAAGGGCTTTGTCTTTCCTGATCTGTTTTTCTGTTTCCCTCCCTCACCTTGCTTTCTCAAAAGGCACAGCAGCGAGACCCAGACCTCAGAGCCAGGCTGCCTTCAGATCCACACTCGACACCTGTGGACACTCTACGTTCTGTCTTGCCACCTGGCTTTCCTTATCTGCAAACCACTAACTACCCGGCCATGTCACAGGGCCACCAGCGGGTGAGAGGGCAGGACAGAGCCTGGGACATCCATTGTGTCTCTGCACCTGCTCTTCCTGAAATAAAGAGAAATCCGAAATAAAGAGAAACCTGTTTCTTTCCAAAGAGGACATTGACGTGAGCATTTGCTACATGAACAATTAGGACTGCTGTGTTGGTTCCACACACCCCCAAATGATAGAGATGGGGGGGTAATAGAGATTCATCCCAGTATGTCTAACCACAAAGTGTCATGTCCTGGGAACACCCTATATTCTGGGCACTCTGCCCAGAGGACCTCCCAATCTACAGCAATTCTAGAACGATCTCTAGACTGACTTACCTTTCCCTTGGCTTCCTTTAAGTTTCCGAATGGGCCAAGTGAGCCCCCTGCTGCTATTCCAATGGCACCTGGGCCACTGGGCTGCTCACTGCGAAGTAGATAATGAGCGAAGAAGAAGAAATGCTTTTTGGCTACTTATCTCTAATATCTAAAAATGTATCAACACTTGCAGGAATTCAGCAGCCGAGGTTGAACGTCACAGTCACCTGAAATGTCCAGCTGGGAGAAACGCCCCAAATACTGACTTCTCAGCAGGACAGAGTGGTAGACCCTGGTGTCCAGATGCAAAGAGAGTTTCATGGTTATCCCCCACCCCCAGTTTCCTTGCTAAAGCTTGACAAAAGAGGCAGCACTTGTAACTTTGAAATAACAAAATCCATGGATTCCCTATTACATAATAGGGAATTTGTCTGCTTTGTCTGTTTTTACAAACCAGCCCTTTCCACAGCTGTGCGTGGCTCCAGATATTCTCGCTGTGAGGTTTGGGCAGAGAAAGCCCTCCCAGGTCCCAAGTCATGTTGTTTCCAGGAGGCCATCTGCTCTCTCCTGCTCTCCACACTTTGCACAGAGCCATCCATTATGCTTTGCAACGTGCAGTGTGGACGTCTGTGTAATTCCTTCAGGGTAGAAAAACAAACACGTGCAAGCTAGAATGAAGATGATGGGGGCGAGGTAGACAGCTGGTAAACTCAAAAAAGTTGAAGTCACCTGCTGAAGAGCAGTGCTTCTCTTTGGGTGGAAAAGGATTTTGAGGTTTCTCTATAGAAGACGGGAAAGGAGCAGAGGACATGTGGAGTCAGAGCCGTTGGGGGAGAACAGGTAAAGTGGACTCAATCAGAGCCTGTGATTTGCTCCAGACAGAAATTACTCTGAAGCCATCACTTCCGTCTGCCAGCCCTGTGACAGTGAGCACAGGAGTTCCATTCGTGGGCCCCGAGCCCTCCACCTCTGGGAAGATATATTTAGGTCCTAGCCCCTGGTACCTAATACCTGTCCTTGCAGACATGAAGTTAAGATGAAGGTCCTTCTGGATGAGAAGGGCCCTCTCTGTGACTGGCGCCATTATAGGGAGAGGGTATCACCCAGAGGCCCAGACCCACACGTAGAGGAAGGCTCGTGGGGACACGTGGAGGTTGGGGTGATAGACCTACAGAATGCCGAGGATTCTTGGATGTCAAGGGAAGTGAGAAGACACAGGGCAGGAGTCTTTTCTAGAAAGTTCGGAGGGAGCATGGCCCTGGTAACCAACACCTTGATTGTCTAGAAGTTCACAGATGCTGTTTCTACTGCTTATGACTTGTCAAGCTCATGCTTTGTAAAAACTGGTGAGTCATTAATTCCAAAGAGTATGCATTTTTATTTAGAAGATAGTCATTTGTGTTTTAAAATAAATTCCAATCTCTGGGTAATCTAGATTGATTTAGTTTACCAATTTTATCTATTTAATTCTTTATCACTTCAGGGCCCTTATCTGTTACTTTCAGTCTTTGAGTCTCCTCAGGGTAGGTGTCTTGTCAGCCATTTCTCTTTGTTTCTAGTCAATGGATTCTTTTCCGAACCCTGACAGGATAAGTTTTAGGTATTCTGGAAAATGTCTTCCTTCAAAGAGGGTTGAATTTTCTGTTGGCAGCAGATAGAGATTCAGCAGTTTGCCTTGGTCATGAGCGTGAAGGGCTTGCCCACAGAAGTTTTGCCTTTCTGGTTTTGATACGAAGTCCAGGTGTTTACAGACTCCTTCACCTGGCAGAGTTGGCAAGGGGAGGGTAACTGCTGAAATCATTATTGGCAGCCCCTCTGCAGCCTGGAGGCTGTTTAGGGATACACCAACAATTTCAGGGGAACTAGTGTACAACATGTGGGGCTCACACTGTGTGCTTTTCTGCTTAGCAGGATTAATTTCCAGGCACCATGGAACTCCTGAAGTTTGAGGTTGTCTTTTACATTCACCATCACTGCTACTTTCTGCTTAGATGTTATTCCCAGCATCTAAGTATGCTGGGAAAGTATTAGAAATTTCCCTGGGGGGAAAGTTTGGATAAATGAAGAGTTTGCTTAGTGGATGTTCTGCCTTTCATGGGTCATCTTGTTCAACATTTGTGTGTTTTGGTTGTTCTCCATTGCCTTTGATCATTTCCCTCCAAATTCTATAATTCTTATTACCAGGAGGGTTACTCTGACATAAAGCTATTCAATCTTGTGCTATCTGGCACAAGCTGATAAGGATTTCAAGTTTGCACTGCACTTAGGAGAGTAAGACAAGACTAAAGTTGAACATGCTAAATTATCTAGTGACTCAAATAAATAAGGAAAATTATAGCCTTGTGTGGTGGAAGAAGCTTTCAATTCCAAGACTGATGTCATTTGGAATATGTACAAAATGTTTTGGACTTCTGGCTCACTTGGCAAACAAGAACATTTGGGACAGCAACCTGTCCCCAGGGTAGAGACTAAATCCATTTATGAGACAATGTTGACACTTAAAAGCTGTCTTAAAACCTGCAGGCATTACATTTTGCAATACTCATCCTGCTGGAATTCATGTCTAACCAGTGCCTGCCAAGAAGCTTGGGTCAGATTCTCGGAAGACTGAGACATTCAATGCCACCCAGGTGGCTGGGAGTAGAAAGCAAATGCTTCTCTGTTAGTGCAGAACAAAAAGTGAGCTTCTAGAAGCATTCTGGAATTGGAGGTTCATGGAGATTTTAAATATCAGACCAAAAGATGGCACCCTTTACAAATTCAATTTGGCACATGGGAGAGAGAATACAGAAAGTTATCCTTGCTATCAGCTCCAGAAACATCATGTGGAAAGCAACGTCATCACTGATTTCAAAGAAGTAGGATGAGAAGAAGGAACATATAGTTATCAGATAAAAGACAAGTTAAAGTTGACAGTAGAAGTCAGAGCTTGGAGGAAGTCTATAGACTCTAGGAATCCTTTCTAGGTTTTATATGTTGCCAAGAGTCTGATGGTCAGTTCCTGTCCTTGCTATGGGTTGATGGTAAAGGCAGGGTTTGCTGGGGAAGAGGGTTGGGGCCACAGCTTTTGTTTTCAGTGAGTATCAGGCAGTTTTCAGAGTCCCTGGAGATGGCCTAACTGCTTCAAACAATTTTTGTTCAGATACGAAAGGAACTCAATTTTGCTTCCTCAAGAGTTACAGTTTATGGCTCTTACCTCAGCGAGAGCACCCCTTTCAAAATCTATGCTGTGCCGCATTAGTGCAAAGTCTTCAGTGCGCCCCAGGCCACTCAGCCTGTGTCAAATGCTTTAATGGTCTTGCTCTTCTCCCAGAGTGTCCTGACCGACCTCAACTCCTGCTCCTCCCTCTTCCGCTCCCTCCACTTTAGTTCCAATTTGCTCTTTGTATGTGCCAGGCACGTTTCCATGACAATGCTCTTACTTGGCTTTTGTTTTTTCTCTCTGGAAGACTCTGCCGTGTGGTTAAGTTCTGTATCTTTTTCAAGTCTCAGCTCAGATTTCACTTGGAGAAGTCTGTTCCAACTGCTCTACTTAAGAGTGATTTTGCCTTTCATTGGCAATTCTTCTTCTGTTTCACCTTTTCCCTCCATAGTCACCATCACCCTTTCCTTATTATCTTATTGTTCGCTGACTGTCTCCTTCCATTTAAACTTCAAGACAGCAGTGATTTATTTGTTTGCTGATGTTTCCCAAGCATTTACAAATACTGGCAAGTCAACGACATCTTCCACACTGACAATGCAGAAGCATCTGTTCTTCATTGGGTGAATAAGTGAACCCAAATTTCTGAAGTCTTAAACCTCTGTCATATAAACACTACTTTCTTTGTATGGAGACAGCTAAAAAGCATCTGAGTGCATAAATATAGTTCTCTGCCTTTTGTAATAATTCTATAATTTTAGAATTACAGCAGTGATAAGAACCTAAGGCTGTTTCGTTTATTCCTGCATTCCCACCATCCCTCATTCTTCAACCTGATAGCTGTAAGAAAAGTCTACTTATATTCTGTGAATATGAAACTAAGTCCAACAGCCCAGTCCTTAGTCTAACAGTCCATCTTGGAATTGACCCCTGCCAATTCCACTGAGTGAACTTGGAAACTGACTCTTCCCCAGTCAAGGCTTCAGCTAAGACTGCAGATTCTGAGCAAAGATCTGGAGTGGAACTTCCTGACATAGTTCATGGAGCTGGGCATGTTTCTAGCTTAGCTGTTCCTTGATACTGTACTCACAGAAACTGTGAAATAACAAGTATGTCTTCCTTAAATTTTACACAGCACACTAAGTTTTAGGATAATCTGTTATGCAGCAATGGAAAAATAATACAGCAGACTTTGAATGTTGAGTGATGATATGAATGGGAATATGATGTGTACTTGGTGCACAAATATTGGGGCTACTTGGATTCAGTCAAAAGTACCAATGCTAGTTTAGTTTCTGAAACCCCCACAAGAAGATGCGTAAACACTGGTTGGGACTCATAAAAGAAAACTCCAAAATCTTCATCCTTGTGTTTTTCATAAAGCATTGGGGCTTGGAAATTATCTTAGTAATGAACCAGGTATAACCTTATGAGGTTTGGGGACATTCATTAATATGAACTGGATTTAGGTCTTTAGAATGCCTGGTTTTGTATTTGGATGGGCAACATGGATTTTATGTAGTATGCCTAGATTCTAGAAACAAGACTATTCAGTTTTCATTTACTCTTGGGGATGTCAAGGGGATATGACTATTAATAGACTACCTATCATAGCAAACAATTGGGGTGATTAGACTATGATGGAATTCAGGAGTATCAAGATTAGAAGTGATATTTAAAGCTGATTTTTTTTAAGTTGAAGTGCACAAACTATACTGTTTCAGAAAAAAAAAGATATTTGAAGCTGAATTTGAATTCTGCATTCAATACTGAGTGGGTGTTGTAACCCCTCATGGGTTTGCCAGAGACAATTTCTCATGTATTTTTAGCTTTCCTGGGAGCCCAAACTTGCTCTCTTCGCATGAATAAAGCCCACCCAAGGTCCAAGTGGAATGGGATATATTTAAAGTACAAGGGATCAGTGACTGAGATCTAAAGATCAAGGACTTTGCATCAATGAGCTTTTGAGTTACCTTGAACACAGAGACTTCAAGCCTTAAAGAGAAAAGACAAGGCAAGGAGCAGGATCTTTCCACAGAAATCACAGGAAACTGCAGTCCTGTTGAGAAAGCAATGCTCAGCTGTGGAGAGACAGCCCTTGTCTATAATTGATTCAGTTCAAGATTTTCTTTCCAGCAGAATCTGGGCAGTGGAGTGGGCAAAAACTAAAAATCTCCTTCCTGCAAAGGAATTTTCAGTTCCATTCACTTATGAACAGAAGAGTATTTAATATTAGCCCCATTTTCATTTTTAAATCTAAGGAAACTGATGTCTCCAAGTTTCCTTAATTATGGTTGCACACCCATAGATGCAAACTTAAAACAAAGGAGGATCCTGTCACCAAGAAATTCCAGGGATTTTAGAAGCTCCCTGTTAGCAACCAGGGTTTACAATCAAATGTTAAAGCAAGTCACTGAGGAAATGCATCGGTTTTAGGAGCTCTGTGCCAGGAACTGGGGCAACAGAACAGTAGAGGTATTATCTGTTATCTCATAGGAGGGATTATTGCTTGTTGTTGTACTGGAAAGCATACTTTTAGGCAATCTGATAACTTGTATTTGAAGCTTATGTGTTTACAAGAGGGTCCACGGCTCAGAAGTATTTCACACAAAGATGAACAGGAAAGTTGTTCTCTGAATTGGCAGAATCTGCTTACAGTGAAAAACAGAGCTGCCCACGAGAAGACACTGGCTCTCAAACCTAAGTTAGTGAGTGTCGTTTTGCCCAAGATACAAAATCATTACCTGGGCTTCCCTGGTGATGCAAAGGGTTAAGTCTCACTGTGAAGCTCGCACCAGCCACTGCAGCACTGAGCTCGATCCGGCCAGGGAGAGACTCACATGAGGCAGCAGACCTCTCCGGTCTCCCTGCTGGCCCCCTCAGCAGTGTATGTCAGTAGACCCGCCTGTTCTGCTCCCCACTCGGTCTCTGGTGAGTCCTCTCACCCCACTCCCCACCTCTGGCCTGCAGCCCAGTTCTTGTATGCATAAATAAATAAATCTTTAAAACTAACAAAAACAAAATCTGAGTGGGTCTTAACTGAAAATGAACGCAGAGGCAGGAACCGTGGTTTCTTCAACGTCAAGATCAAGGCCACCCTCAGCTGTCACATGAAGCCATGTGCGGGCGCTTGTCCAGCGGCTGGGTTCCCGATCCGCCTGGCTGGCCCCGGGGCTCGGCGCTTGCAGACTTCATGGACAGTGACTTCAAGGCCCGCGACCACCTCCCTGAGCTCCCGCACACAGACCCGGGCCATGGCTACTTGGCTCTCAGCTATTCTTATCTCCAGAGAACTGCCTTTGGCCAAATAGGAGCCTGGTCCCCAACAGCCAGCCAGTCACCACTGGCCTGGAGCCAGAAACCCTGCACACCTGCCTCAAATGGGCCCAATCTGCCTCACAGGTGTTCTTCAGAGATCCTTGGGAAGATTACGACCCTTCTCTGCCCAGACTGCGCCTTCCTCCCTCCGCCTCCTCCACCGCCCCTGTACACCCAACTCAGCCACCAGGGCCCTGCTGATTCTTGGTCCAGCGGCCTGAGGGCATCTAAGCCTGACTCTACCTGCACCCCCATGCAAGTGTTTGACCTAGTTAACAGCTCACATAGCTGACAGCAGAGGAAAGTTCCTGAGGTGACTCCCCTTTGAGGGCAGCGGTTTCCCCTGCCTTGCAGTCCTTCCTCTTAGAACTCCCTACACTTCCCGCACCATGGAATTTACCAAATCCCTATCCCCCTCCATTTTTGGCTTGAATTAACCTATATGGGAACCCCCAGAGTGCGCCACTCAGGGACCCCAATTAAAGGCGCTCTGTCCCAGTTGTTCTTATGCTCTCTGGACTCGGTCTTGACCTTGCCCGGTGACCCCTGAGCTAGGATAGTGCCTCCAGCTACCAGGAGAGATAAAGTTCCATTTCAGTTTCTCTGTGGCCTGTTGCTGGAATCCTGACTCACCAGAGACATTCTGGGGTTCACTTGGCAAATGATAATGAAACAAAGTCATACCGCTAGATTTAGTGAACACCAAGGCAGGCTGGCACTTGTCTGGACTGGGCAGGTCACTTCTGGCCAGCTCTGCGCAGCAGCTGGGTCTCCAGTGGTGGTTCCTGAAGACAGGCCTCACCCACCCACCCACCCACGAGATTGCGCCTCGGACCTGGTTTGAGGTGCCACAGTGTTTTCCAGCTCTAATAATGCCGAATTGTATTCCAATTCTGCAACTTTAATTTTCTCACATTTCCAGAGGGCCATATAGGCCACATTTCCTCATTCTTAAAACAAAAATTTCTCACAGTTCATTTTGAAACAACATGGGATGACCCTTTGGTCAACTTCTCTGACTCATGGCAGTGATATAAATTGGGATCTGTGTGCTTTCAAATTGCCAAACTGGCCAGAGTTGTAGATGCTGATCCCTTCTATGTGGCGTTGAGATGCAAAGGAAGGTCAGACTTGGCGAGTGTTTGTAGCCCATGTTAATTAGAGAACTTTCAACAGCTGCAGGAAGTCAACAACTTAATAAGAAACATCACAAACACTTAATCTCTACAGGGCGACCACAATACTACATTCCCACAACAACAGGAGATGAACAAAATATGTTCTGATTTAAGCAGCACGAATCTAAGCAGATGCTAGCTTCATCCTTCCAGAGCAATCCAGAAATGTAGGGCTGGGTGCCAGGTAGAGGCCACTGCTGGTTGCCTGTCAACCGAGCCTCTTGTCAGAGTCGTGGTTCATTGATGTCTTGTTAGAGGGAGGGGTGATAGTTCAACACAATTGATTTCTGAATCCAGTAAGACAGCTTTATGTTCTCCTTGTTCCTCCACCTTCAGTTACTCCAAATCTTAAATCTAACCGGACTCAGACTTTATAGAGGACACACATTGTGGACTGAGTGGGTGGTAGGTATTTTCTGTGTGTGTGTCATTTTTTTCTCCTCTCTATGGATTCCCTGGTTGAAGTACATTCTTTGTTGACACACTTGGCTGTTTCTGCTTCATGTTATATACCTGAGTTCTTCATACTTTGCTTTGGTCTAGCAGGAAGTTAGGACATTTAGTCCAGAGATCCTGGGCTTGCCTACATGTTATATCATGATGCCTCTAGTGATCTTTCTCATTTTATTCAAAGTGCCTAAAATGTGTGCATTATCCTCATCATTCAGGCAATGGTGAAAATGGAACATAGTCTTAATTAACTGAACATTGTGTTTAAGAACTCAGATGGGAGGACATTTGATTCATTAGACTTTGTTAATGGTACCATTTAATTTCTTTGGACGGGGAGGTTGTTGGAAAGAGGAAACCAACTAATTGATAAAATATAAAATTCATCTTTAACTTTTCCTCTAGTCCCTTTTCTTTATTCTTCTTTTGTTCTCACTACATGAGTAAAGACTATATGCATATATGCACGTATATCTGAGTATATACATTGTTGTACATATGTATGTATAAATGTATATCTATGGGCCTTT
Organism: Condylura cristata; assembly: GCF_000260355.1. NCBI lineage: Eukaryota > Metazoa > Chordata > Mammalia > Eulipotyphla > Talpidae > Condylura > Condylura cristata. Next base: position 3,908,303 of record NW_004567139.1, read on the forward strand.
TTATCATCTACCTGTCCACCATATGCTATGGACTTTGTATATGTGCAGGTATGTAACCCTGTGAATCAAATGTCAGTCTTTACTCAATATTTTTGCTTTAGTGAATAACTTTCCTTTACATTAATTTATTAGAAAAGGATTTGTTAGATGAGACATGTTATAGCCCACCCCTTGACTACCGACTTTCACTTCCCCTGATACTATTACAGAATGCATGTCATCATCAGAGTGATGACTAAGAGTCGTCTCTTGGATCGTGGAGAAAGGGGTGAAGGAGGGATGAAATTCCTCTGATGAACAGGGCATATTTAAAAAATAAAGGGGAAGAAGATGCTGAGAACCTAAAAAATAATAGTTATTAGTTATTATTTACTATCAGTTATTGTTTTTATCATTTATTTGTGAGAAAAGTTTCAATATTATGATGAAAAAAATTTTCTTGCCATTGTAAAGAAAATAAAATAAAGTATTCATCACTGAAAAGACACAATGATAGCATTTGTTATCAAGGGACCCAAGAACTTTTGGTGGTTTTCATATACTTAGTGCATATGGATATTTTTAAAGCCACATACCCTGGTCTAAAATGACCACGGTAAAATCATTAAAACCAAAAGGACTAGCCCAACATTTGATCATGCTAAAGTGGGCACTTAATATTCCAGAAGCTAGATTATTTAAAAATAAATAAATGGTTCAAATTCTTGATGAAGCTGACATAATGTTTAGATCATTGCTGTGTAGACCCAAAACATGATTTTAATTTAAAAAATATAACTGACCTCCAGTAACTTTAATTTCAGACACCAATTCCCCTTGTCCAGGAACCATGCTCCTGTCCTCAGAAAAACTAGCTATAAAAATTATTCTTTGTCTAATTACATAATAGTATAGATCATGTTTATTTTGTGCTTCAAGCTGCTTTAATTCTATGTTTTAAATGTCATAATTGAGACATTTCTAAGCAAAATGACTATATTTGTCAACATACTGTGTCTGATGGAAGGAAATTTTTAGAAGCAAACAATTTTCAAATCCCACTTGCTGCCTCAGAAGTACCTCAGCCCTGGGTCTAGCAGCCAGCCCCTGCTGCACATCCAGTAGATAGGGCACAAATTGGTGCCCTTTCATATAGATGAGTCCATTAGCCATGAAGAATTCTGACAATGAGAAATTTTCCCGAAATTTGCACTTTGGGATTGAAAGTCAGGGTGACCTGGCAGAAGGGATGAACCAACAGGGGACGGGAGACCCCAGAGGTCCTAGAGGCAGAGACTGACCCCCCCCCCCCAGGTCAACATGCCCAGGTCGGGACTGATGCTTTTTGAGTTTTTCCTTCAGAGAAATCACCCCCGAACAAGCAAACAACCCTGGGTAAGTCAGACCTGACTTAGATAAAAGGACAGAGAGTCAGGCTAGAGGGAAGAGTGAGCGAGGAAACCCAGTGCCTCAATGAAGAAGAATTTACCAATAGTGACGCATACAAAACCAGCCGAATGTGGGAAACAGATGTGGCTTCATGTAAGGAATTACCAAACGAGGGGAAAAGTCTGCAGGAAGAGAGGTTCAGGACCAGTGTAGAAGTGCAGATGTAGCTTCGATCTGTCTTTTCCCCTCACTCTCTTTTCCAGGTAATTTTCCAATCATACTGGGCAGCCAAATAGAGGCTATTATGCAGGGTGAACCATTCCCAAAGATCATCGTGTTGTCTTGGGCTCCTGTTACTCTTGGTATTTACCTTGTCTACGTGGAACAGTATCCCTCCTATTTTGTGTTACCATCTTCTCTGACCCACATTTTGGGGTGTGTTTTCTATTTCAGTGTGCTCTTGGTAGCTCTCATTTTTGTTTTCAGGATTTTTTTCTGGTCCACTCAGTATCTCTCCTTTTTGCTTTTCACACTCATTATAGGTTTATTGTCTCCTCTTTTTCATCACCTTTGATGGCGTGGAATGGGGGCGAAGGTTGTATCTATGATGAGACAGAAATCCTCCATTTAAGATTGAGATTGCTAACAACCATGAAGCCAAGCATCAGCCTTCTAGTGTCCTCTCCTGGCTCACGCTAGATGCAGCAACTTCTGTTTTACCTGAGAAGGACTAGGCATGTGGCTCTCTCCAAAGACTTCACAAAGACCAGTAGAGGTAGCAAATGTGAGGTTCCCTCATCTTCCCATTTCAGCAAAGCCTTGAGCATGGGAGTGGGCTCTTTGTGTCATTACAAGATAGGGAGGTAAAAACTGTATTTATCCTGTGCCAGAATCTCACAAACAAGGCAACAGATAAAATGCTAATGACTTTTTCAAAGCTAATTTATGTAAAAGCCCATGTGGTTCTTTGTTTTACTTCTAGTATTTATAAAAACTAGGTTCAAATCTGAGCCTATTTTTTTTTTTTGACTTATAAAAGACACACACGAAGCCATACAGTTCTTAAGGACTACTGAGTCTCCCAGTTAGTATAGGTTTAAAGAATGGTATGATGAAGATTTTCTTTCATTGATTTCTCAACTTTAAACCAAACTTTGTGAAATTTCAGATTTTCCTCTTGATTTTGAGTGGCTTCATTTGACAAATTATCCAAATTGTAGAATGTCTCTTGTTTAGGAAACTACTTGTAAAAGATACAAACTCTGAAAGTTTGGACTTGAGAAAAGAAGAGAAATAAGTCTGCAAGTATGACTGAAGGAGAAATTTGGAATCCCATAAATTTTTTGTTGATTCTGGAGAATCATAGCTCTGTTATCACAGTGCCATTAAGAAGTGTCTAGGACTAGAACAAAGTACACATCAATCTTGTCAGTGTATAGGAAGTCTGTGAGGTCTTCCAAAGGAAGCAGGATTTGGTTTACAACTACAACAAAGTAGATACAACCAACTGTTCACTCCCATCCTTCAGTCATCAAGTTGGGAATTATCAGTGAACCCAAGGAATCAACCTCCAATGTGTTTTCATTGTCCTCTCATAAAAAATATACAACAGTACTTAAGAAAGTCTCTGAGATTAAACTGTCTAGTGAATTACTTTTGGTACAGAACAGTTTATGCACATAGAGAAAGAACACTCATGTAGAATCTGAAACTTCAAAATACTCAAATTTAAACTAGATAATAACTTATGAGTTTCAGAAAGGGAACAGAAATTCTGGAGGATGGAGCAGGAAAAAAAATGTCAATCTATTCACAACAAAGAGAAGAACAAGAAAATCCTGTGGTCAGTCTGATTTGTTGTGGTCTTTGAGTTTTGAGTATTGTGGTCTTTTTATCCTCCCCTACCTTCACAACTGGAGATCTTCTGATCTTCTCTCCTATGAAGCTTTGTCTTCTTCTTCTTTTTTTTTTTTTAAGATTTATTTATTTGTACATACAGAACTGGGGTACAGGCCAGAGGCTCAGGAGCGGTAAGAGGCTTCACCAGAGACAGAGTGGGGAGCAGAACAGGCAGATCTATGAAGTACACTGCTGAGGGGAGCAGCGGGCGGGTCAGGGGAGGTCTGCCACACCATGTGGTCACCTCCAGGGCAGGCGGGAATCGAACTCATGCGGAAGTGGCTTTAGCTTCTCAGTGCAGTGCTTTAACCCGCTGCGCTACCAGGGAGGGCCGAAGCTTTGTCTTTGTAAGCTTCACGCTCTTTCCATTTGTTTCTAGTCCCTGAAGCATTACTTGCCCCAAATAAGCCATTTTCCCAGTCATAATACAAGTTTTATTAAATTATTAAAACTCTTTCAAACACCAAGTAAAATCATTTATGTAAAGGAAACCTCAAGGAGGGTAGACAATGGTTGCCCCGTGAGAAAGCCCATTGATCAGTCATCCCTCTCATCTCATCAACAGAAGTTTTCAGAGTGTGTCTTTGAATGCAGAGAAGGTGAGTTGTGACAAAGATGGTAGATGTGGTCTTCGTGGGGCAGGCTGGAATTCCAGCAGCTGTGACAGCGAGAGAGCTCAGCAGTGGGGACCGTGGCTGTTGGCGCGGAGAGTCTGACCTGACTGGTGCTGGGACTGCCCTTGAACCTCATTGCTCTTGAAATGTGACACTAGTTCTGTTTTCCTGCTGCCTCACTTCTTCTGGTCCCTGACTGCACTCTAAAACCAGATCTTGAGCCTTTCCAGTGTGCCTGTGAATTCCTCAATGATTTTATTGAGGAGCCTTTTATAGCTGCCATATTTGACCTTCATTATTTCAGCCAAGATTGTTACATTACCTACAAAATAATTCTCTGAGGCTTTGGCTTGTGAACGGCACCCTTCTTGAGCTTCTCATGGTGTCACCATGCTCTGTTTATGCTTGCTTATTATGGCTCATCAGATAGAGGCTTATCTCTGCTGAGAGTTGACAAAGAGGAAAGAAGGTCCAATATGTCATTGTGATTCAGTCTCTTGGTCTAGGTTCTTTTTCACAGAATGGCACTGCTTTGGTTAGAGGACACTGGGAGGCTGGAGGTCAGAGCAGTGTTTGTCCAATGTCTTTTGCTGAGTCTGACTCCAGCCAGGAGATCTTCAGACAAAGAGCTCCTGTATCCCCGAGGGTCCCTCTCCACATCTTACACTGCTCCAAGTCCTTCTCTTTTGGGTGAGAACGAAGTCTTGCCATGTTCTGTGCACTTCTACTGAATATATTGTGTGTGGCCAGGTCCCACTTCTTAGGTCACTGATGTGTAACAAGTGCTCTCTCTCTTATTTCCAAGTGCCCCAGCGCTACCTGAAGACCATGTATCTTAAACTAGAAGGAATTGAGGGTCACAGGCCTGGGGAAAGCCAATGGGAAGACGGAAGCTAGCTTCTTGGGGGTCTCCCCAGTGTCTGTGTACGTGGGAGGGTCATTCAATGATTTGGGTAGAGATTATACTCCAGACACATTAAGCTGGGATAATTTTCCTCCTGTGGCCTGAACTGATGTCTCAGGTGGCTGAGGAACATGTTCACTGTCATAGCAAGCTCTGCAGTCTCCCTTTGCTCTAAATTCCCGAATTGTGAGTCTCTCCTGTGAGTTCCTGGCTTTGTAGATAGTCAGTGAGTTTATTTTCTTGATTCTTCTATGGCTAGCTGACTTCTAGGCCTTCTCCATCAAAGTTCTAGCTACGCCAGTTTGTCTCCTACTTCCATCAGAAGAATGTTGGATATTTGTTGTCAGCTCTAAACTAATCTCACCACCTCCTGTCACTGCTGATGTTATAGGCAGAAGGGAGGGTGAGTTTCCAGCTGAAGTGTCACGCACTCACACTGTTCTACCAGACACTGAAGAACTTTTTCAAATAGTTGTCTCCTGTGGTCATTTTTCAGCACCTCAAATGGCTGTTTTTATCCAAAAACCTTGCACATTTAAACTAAAAGGCACATTCATTCTCTGGGCACCAAAATCTGTTGGAAAAGCCACCTTCTACTTTCAGCCTCCCAAGCAGACCCGGATCTTAAATGAGCTGAAAAGAAACAAATGCCTGTTTTTGTAGTTGTTTTTTTTTAAAGCAGAACAGTTTGACTCCCCTCACTTCCATGCTGCCCTCCCTGGTAGCCTCAAAATTGCTCTTCAGTCTGTGCAATAAGACCAATGCAGTCTGATGTGGTTTCAGGTTCTTAAATAAAAGCATGCATGCTTTTCACAGAAAAATGGGTTTTCTCAATAGAATGTCATGGTTATGTTGTTATTTTCTTACTGATTTACAGGACTATTTTTCATTTCCCAGTTGTTTTTGGAGTGTTCCAGACTAATAGAATTCTCTCCCTCAGAGGTCTTTTGCAGCTGCAGTATTTTCGAATAGTCCTTTATTGTGAAATCTGGCTGTCCAGATTAGCTTAATTCCATTGAGATAGAGCCACACTATTTTTAATGATGAATAATTACCTTCAGTTCCTTTTCAAAACCACTTGCAGAAATAGTGTCATTTTCTCATTTTACATTGCCTACATATTTATCATTTTCCTCTCCTCACTGTGTGGTCTCTTGGTATTGTTTTTTGTTTTTCTGTTCCTTTAGTCATGTCCTTATAGAGTCTGTTTTCTTTTTATTGTGAGCTATCTCAACTCCTTTAATTAATATATAAGATGTCATATGTAAAAAATGAGGAAATCATAATTAAGTGATCATTTTCTTTTAAAACCTTGCACATTTAAGGTAAAAGGCACATTCATTCTCTGGGCACCAAAATCTGTTGGAAAAGCCACCTTCTACTTTCAGCCTCCCAAGCAGATCTGGATCTTAAATGAACTGAAAAGAAACAAATAACTAAAGCCTGTATTTCTCAGTCTTTTAAAATACAAATTTCTTTTAGAATGAACAGAATACACCATTATTGATATGAGGTGAAATGCAAAAAAAACCACAATGCAGTGAATTAGCTTAATGTGAGGATGTATCAATCTGAGTTTACCTTTGAACTGCGATGGAGGGGAAGTTGGAATTTTAATTCGGCCCATTACCACATGCCTCAAGTTCTATCTTAAATCATAAGTATAGACAGATACTCTGAGGTAGAAAATAAGCTAATTTGACTCGAGAGTGCCAAAGTTCTAAATGCCCAAAAGGTTTTGTGGGGAAGGGAAGAGAACCCAGATCATACCTGCTTCAGCAACCTGATATTATCATGAACTCTAGTTACCATAATGTTATTGCAACTCACAGGTGAGGACACTTTACTCTTATAATTCCCTACCCAGAAACTTTTGGAGCATGCAATGAAGCAGTATAGCTTAATAAAAATAAAAACAAAAGCAGTATTATTTTTTAACTCCTGGTAAATCAGAAATAATGTAAATGATGTTCTTGAGTTACTGATACTATTCAAGTTTTATCAGGAGTTGGGCTATTCATGCTACTAGTCTTAAAGTTTCAACACTGAACAGGCCTTCCTGCTTCCTCTTATTCCAGCTTCTCAAACACCTGTCCCTCTAGAGCCCTGGGCAAGTTATTCCCACACAAAATAGGTGAGATCCCTCTCTCACCTACCAAGGTCCCAAGGCGTGCACCAACGCCCTCACCCTGGAGCTCATGCTTCTCTATGTCTTTTGCTGACAACTTTCTGCCCAACTGGATTTCTTAAAGGAGCTAATCTTTTCAACTTTCTGAACCACAGAACATGAATAACTTCATCACTCATTTCCCATTCTTGAATCACAGATAGGCCGCTTAGATTTTCAAAAATCCGTGTGCATGTAGAAATCACAGTCTCACACAGAAATAGCAGAAGTCCTTGCCTTTAAGCGTTTCTGCTATTCAGTTTCCTTTTTCAGAGAAATGAGGGGGCAGGTCATTCACAAGAAACCCACGGAGTTCACAACTGCAGCTAAACACCAGCAGCTGTGGTTTGTACTTGGCAAAAATCCCAAGAAGATCTCACACTGAACGGCCACAAACCACGGACACAATCATGTTTAAAGTGGTCAAATGGCCTTGCTTCAGGGAACAATGGATGACTCTGGGAACTTTTTGGTCTCCCCTTCTCAACCATGCAAATCCCCAGGAAGTTAAAAGCACTTATCTTAGAGTTTTTTGATCTTCGCCTTCTCCAAATTGGAATGAGAACGGGATTCGTGTCTCTATGACCTCCTATCTCTCCCTCTGCTTTTCATTCTCCACCCTTGATGATGTATTGCATGTCTACACATCCTTTAGAAGCTAAATTCAGCAAAAGCTACCCTCGAGTTTTTCTCTTCTCTAACCTTCTCACTCATAACCAGGAAGAGCCAGGGAACACTTACTGGATGCTGTTACTACAATGGCTTTATGGAACTGCATTTGCATTGTATTTATCATGCTCTGTTTTCATTGTGGATAATCTGGAATCAACATGAGGTTTTGGAACCCCACAGACTTGAGTTCTGTCAGCTCTGCCAATAGTGTGATCACAGGTGAATTGCTTAAACTCTGCAATTCAGTTTCCTTATTGGTAAAGTAGCAGTCATCATCCTTTTACCTGGCTGGAATGCCTACCAGACAGACAATGCTTAAATAACATGAATTTCTTCCCTTCCCTACCTGAGAGTGTTGAACTTATTTTGATGTTCCTGTGACTGTATCTGTGTTTGTCACATAAGGTATTCATAAGTGGATAAATAATGCAGAAATGCTTTGTTACTGGAGCTCAGGAGCTCACAGATTTTCGCCTTGAGTCTGGCGCCTACACCACTAGGCTATCCTGACACACGCTCACAGATTTTCAACAAGTATCAGTTACTACTGTTCTAATGTCCATAATTCTTTGGTCAAACAATATTTAAATTATTTTTATCCACCTATCTTGTTTTGAGGAACAATTTGTCCCAAAAAATTTTTCCCTTCCTTTTTTAGTTACTTGACACTACTTAAAATTCTCATTTGACATTTTTTGAACATCTGTTCTACATTGGGAGTTGGGAAAACACAGACTAATAAGACATGGTTCTTCCATTCAAATATGATGATATGGTGGAGAAAAGGACTTAGTGACAGATGATTGCATCATGATAGTGAGTACTAGGATAGAGAAAAGCAGGGGCGGTATTTAGTTAGTTGATTTAGTAATTATCAAGTAGTTGCCTGCTATGGGGAAAGCCCCATTCCAGGCCATGGGAAAGCAGTGGTTAACAAGAAGGACAGGATACTTGCATTCATGAAGATTCCTTGTAGTTGGGGGGAAGGGAGGAGAGAGGTCTTCTACCAGTACATAAATCAACTTGACAATTTCAGAAGAACAAAGCAGGGCAAAGAGTTTTGAGTTGCCAACCAGACATTCAACCAGAGAAATGAAGCAAATGGGTGAAAATAAGTGGGGGACAGGGCTTGAGAAGCCTGACAGTCTGTTGAATCTGAAAGGTTGCATTCTAGCACACCCCCCGGTCTCCTTCACCTCCACCTCTCTGAGTCTACTCTGGTATTGTAGAGATAGGAAATCTAAGGACTGCAGTCTTCTCTCCTTGGTTTCAAGACCACCCCAACCAATCCAGAAAGTCAGATTTCAGAATTCAGACACATGAATTCTGAGCACATTCTATGCAGTGTCCTCATCAGTTCTCTGACTGAAGGCAGAGACCTCTGCATGCCTAGAACCTGGGTACAGTTACTTCTCAGTCCTCAGCACGAGACTTAAATCACTCATGTTTCCAAAGCCTAAAATCTCAGCTCTATCCGCAAAAGAACATCAACTAACAACTACAAACGAGAGACATCCTATGGGGGAGGGGAGGGGAACAAGATCAAAATGGGCGCTGGAAGAGAGCACGGAACTGTGGTGATGGCACAGGGGTGAAGTGGTGGTGGGGAGTCCACGGGGATCACAACTGAGATGAAGAAATGTACAAAATGAAGAATAATGTAAAAAATATGTAAAAAAAAATCTCGGCCCTCCCTGGTGGCGCAGCGGGTTAAAGCACTGCACTGAGAAGCTAAAGCCACTTCCGCATGAGTTCAAATCCCGCCTGCCCCGGAGGAGACCACATGGCGAGGCAGACCTCTCCTGACCCGCCCACTGCTCCCCTCAGCAGTGTACTTCGTCCATCTGCCTGTTCTGCTCCCCGCTCTGTCTCTGGTGAAGCCTCTCACCGCCCCTGAGCCTCTGGCCTGTACCCCAGTTCTGTATGTACAAATAAATAAATCTTTAAAAAAAAATATGTAAAAAAAATCTCAACTCTACAAACTACTAGTTTAAGTCTTGTGTTTCTTGGGTAGGAAGAGAAGGATGAAAACAAATACATAAATTTTTAAAATTTTCTCTGACGCCAGTTTTTTTTTTTTTTTTTTTTTTTTTTGGTGATTAGTTTCCTTGAGACATTGTCCCTACCACCATCGGCCCTGTCCTCTTAACTTCAGGGACTAAGATGCTTATTGATGTCCACTGGGTTTTAAAAGTGATGTCATCAAATGGTCTGCTCTATAAAGATCCAGTTTTTATCATTCTGACTTCCTTTACTGAAGATAATTCTCTCAAATTCCCTCCATTTTGTTGAAAATTGCTTCATTTCCTCCTCTCTTATGGCCATGTCACACCCCAGGAGATGCATAGCCTTGATTTAATCATCCATCAGTGGACATTTAGTCTAATTCCTCGGCCCAGCTCTTGTAAACAATTCTGCGATGAACGCTGTGGGGCATACAACGTTTTTGTCAAGAGTTTCATAGTCTATGGCTAGATGCCTGAGAGTGGGATAGCTGAGTGGTATGGAATATCCAGTTTTAGTTTGATTAGGTAAATCCAGATGCTTTTCAAAATGGTTTCACCAATGCACATTCCCACCAACAGTGTAATAGGGTTCCTTTCTCCATACCTTCTCCAACACTTGTTGGGGGGAAGACATGCATTTTAAATTACCCAAAAAAGGGAGGAAATTCTGGAATTTATTAAAAAAATTAAATCTTCCTTTCTCAGAATGTTGCTATTTCCTCCGTATTATGTGGCGGTAACGGTTTAGTTTCTTCTCCCCTCATGGCACAGCTGTAGATATTCTCCTAGTGTGAAGTAGCTGAGGGATGTCTCTCGAGACAGTTGGCTCCTGCCATTCTAAACATGTTGCCTAACTCCCCTGTTCCTTTCAGCATCTCTTGTTCTGTGTGATATATTATTTGATCACTCAGGGATCTTGGAAGTCTGTATTATTTTTTTTTAATTGTGGGAAAAATCCTCCCCCATAGTTTTGAGAAAAGTTTTAGAAAAGATTTTGAGAGAGAAGCAAATGTGAGCAGAAAAGAATATGAAAGCATAGAAGCTGGAGTATGATGTGCCTGGAAGACAGAAGCCATATTTTCTTAATGTTGTACATCTGGTTGAAAAAGGGAAACATTGGAAACAAATTCTAAGAACAAAACATTGATTATTAGAAAGGAAAGGGGATGTGGGGTGGGTGGTAAATTGGGTAAAAGGAGTCAATTATCTGGTGATGGACAGAAGTTAGACTTTTGACAGCCATTGTAATGTGCTAAATGTAGATGCTGATTTATAAGTATACATACCTGAAACCAATATGTTACAAACCAATGTTTACTTCAATTTAGAAAGTGAAATAAATAAATTTGGATAAAGTAAAATAGCTTGAGGGGTTGAGGGCTTTGTGTTGTCTGTTCGTTGGTATCTCTGTATTGGCATGTGAGTAACGTCATTTGGTCTTTGTCTTCTGACCGATTTCAGCCCCTCAAGTTGCCTCTATGTTGTAGCAAGTGATTTTCTTTTGTTTCCCAACTTGCGTAGAAATCTGGATCTGTTCTCTGGAGAACTCATCTCTCTCTACCTTCCCACCCCTCTCAACCTGCTTTCCTCCTATGGGACAGTATAATCGAGTAGCTGCTTAGGAGACTCTAAAGCACCAGGAGTTCAGCACCAAACAATGTTCAGCAACAACAATTTTCTAAAAATAATTTGTCTCAGATATGTTTGTCTTTTCTTCATTAGAAAATCAGGAAGATTTAGATTTCATAAGATCCCATTTCATATACCTATGGGATAATCATTCTCATCCATTTTGTTCAATCTTTGCACCTTTATGAAGTGTTCCTAGTCATTCCTGGGCTTAAAGTTGAGTTACAGCTGCTTTTATATTTGTTCTCCACTGTAGAAAGGTATTGTCTGACCTAGTCATTGTGACATTTCTCTTCACTATCTGTTTTCTCCCCTAACTCCTAAATCATGTTTGTTCATTGGTGTCTCTGTATTGGCAGTAAATTCTGGGTTCTTTAATGACCCTAAAGCTAATATTTGATTTGTTATTCTATTACTTTCATGAGAATTGCTCCCTTACCAGATTTTATATCAATTGGAAATATGAATAGTTTTGAATAAAACAATCAGCTTGCCAAGGATGGCCACTTGTTACCCCTGCCGTGAGGTCTAGTCTGTCCATAAACTCCCTAGCAAAGAAAACCATCAATTCCATTTATTATGGTCCCTGTAAAACCCTCTCTCGGGGCTTTCAGAGACCATCTCCTTGTTCACAGACTGATGGGATCTACTGCGCAGTGCAGATTACATGAGCTAGCACAAGCCCCAGACACAGCCTGTCCACTGGAGGGCCACAAATCACACCCAGCCACAGCACCCCCTTCTCCAGTTTACCTCCTGCAGTCACCAACAAGTCAGGTCTTTCTTTTAAGATTCCTTTTGGGCTACATGTGGACTAGGATGACTCTAAATGAAAGAAAGGGACAAGAAAAGGCACAGGATGAAAACAATACCCATCTTTACCTTTCCTGCAGGGCAGCCTGGAGGGAAAAGTCTTAGAATTTCCTTGTAGAGGGGCTTCCCTTACTCGGGGGTCTTCACCTTCATTTCCAGCAGGTAATCCTTGGCAAATTTGCTTTTTAGATGTTGGATGGAGCCAATGCATCTGGAGGCAGGAGGATGTGATCATGACAGAAAGAAGAAAAAGACAAAGAATAGAACGTTTAAGACTTGATTTGCTGCTAGTTTTGCCTTAGGTCTTAAGGTCTTCTCTGGTGGGAGTTCAGGTTTCACAGTGTTCTCTCTGTCCACAACCTCTTCCAGCTGCAAGCGTGGGTAGCTTGAGGGGTTGGGGATGGGCTCAGGTGTGGGGAAGGGCACCCACCTCAGCCTTCCAGACACCATGATGGCCACACGATCACACAGGGCCTCAACTTCTGCCATGTAGTGTGTGGTAAGGAGGGTGCCCCTCTCCGTGTTCTTAATGGTGGCCCGGATGGCCTGCCTGGTCCTCAAGGGGAGATTTGCAATTCAGGAAATGCTCCAGTCAAAAAGAGTCACAGAAAGGGATGTTTAACCAGCATGGATGTGAACAGCAGAGAGAGTAAGCAAGGGAGGATTCTTAAGTGGGCAAGTGTGACCTGGAGGGAAAACCAGGTGGAATCTTTGGCAGAAAGTGGATGTAGCAGAGGGACAGAGCACAGACTTGAATAGAGGTTGTGCTGAAACAGGGGTACTCAGCAGAGAGGGTTTATGAAAAGCTTATGCAAAGGGGAACCCAGTGAGAAGAATTCCACAGTTATCACGACCCAGTAGAAGAAAATAGGCAGTCACACAACAAATACACATGACACCATGCAACACCATGTCTCCTGCCTCGCCTTCACAGCCCAGTGAGAATGATTCTCGAGCGAGGTCTCTGACACTGGGATTGTGGGACAAAGGAGTACCATAGCTCCCCAGGGTGAGTCACTGCTATATGCAGGAGGCGTATACTTGCTCAATGCTTATTTCTCTCAGTGAGAAGGAAGTGATCCCAGAGAATGATTTTATTTCTGCAAAGTATTGGTCTTACCACTGATATGGAGAGGCCCTGCCTCTCTCGCCATTGAGAAACTGTTTAGGGACAGTTTTTATAGAAATGAAACAATTCACAGATTTCCTGCAAGACATCCATCCTTGCCCTGATGGGGTAGCGCCCCTCAACACATTTGCTGCTGCCCCTCGGGGTCCATCCCCATCTATGGCTCATCCAGAAGCACCACTGACGGGTTTCCCAGGATGCTCAGCACAAGCACAGTTGGAATGAGAGGAACAGAGTCTGGAACAGCCTGGATTTGTGGGTGCGCAGAGGAACCCGGGGCTCCCACACTACCTTTCTTTTTATCCCCGCAGACAAGGTCTTCACAGGAAGCTTCAGCTGCTCCTGAAGCTTGAGCACCTCCAACCTGAAAGTAATAACAGATGTTACAGGCTTCTTGACAATGTGGCAAGTTGCTGGGACAAGGATGGGGAGCAGAGCTCAGAAATGCCACTCTGCAACCTATGCAAGACGATCTTAAAACTGACTGGAGTGATCTGCCGAAATGACAGGTCTTCCTTTTAAAAGGATATACACACATTTCTGGATATCCTAAATTTCACTCTCCTTGTAAAAGGATTATTTCCCTTGTACCACCCCCCCTTTTTAAAAAAAAAAAATTTGAGGAAAGAACTGACACCTTGAGATCAGGGGAACCAGTTCCTAGTTGTAGCTGTACCCACGGTGGTCTGGTCTGTGTTCAGCACCCCATCACAGTGGCATCTGCCTTCCTCAGCCCTTTGATGGCAGCGAACACTTCCAGGTGCTCCCTCACAGGCAGGTTGGGCCACAGTGCATTGTCCTGAGGGCAGTACCCCAGGAACTCAAGGGGCTGCGCGCCACTGCGGCCTTTCAGCAACACCTATAGAAAAGCGCTCTGTTTGCTCCTGGAGCTGCAATCTGCTCTGCACCCCCACTTTTGCATAGTTCAGTGATGACTTCCTCCTTTCAACCCCAGAAAAACTAGGCATTGGAAAAGGGCATCAGAGAGTGCATACATGAAAACGACCCAATCTCAGCTGAAAATCGTATCTAGCTGTGATGGCCACAGTTTATTGCCAATAATTAATCTTTGCGTGTGCTAATGCGATCATTTGAGACTGTATTACTCTGTTACATGAAGCATGTCAACCATTTAACCTTTAATGGCATGTTGTCATTGACAAAATTTTAACACCTTAGAAATTCATTTGGAGCACCACTGGAGGAGGGTGTTTTCCTGGTAGAATTCACCTACCCATCCAGTTGTCAGTTTGGTGCCGCCAATTCTCACCTTGATGGATGTACTTTTACATCCATTGTGTCCCAGGAATTCTAATACCTCCCTTGAAAAAAAGAGTTACCCTTAATAGTAATTGACTGTAATAGTAACATTAAAGATAGGACAGTTGAAGTCTCACTCTGTGACAAGTGTTGTGCTCTTGACTCATATACATATTTAATTGTCACAAACATATTTCATATGTAGGCATCAGAGAGTGCATACATGAAAACGACAGAGCTTTCAGGGCATGGGGTCAGTTGCTCAAGGTCACACTGCTGGGAGGTGGCACAGGACAGCTGAGAAGCCAAGTGTGCCAACACCTCCTGGTTAAGAACTGAGTGTAGTGTCAGCGTGAGGTCATCCAACATCAGCGGGCCAAGCCTGTATAATGTGTATAATGTGATGGGCACATCCCCATAGTTCTTCAGTAAAGAAATAATGGCCATCAGGAACCCCATCACATTCACTAAGTAGAAATATCATGGTTCATTTTAATAGAACGCTTAATGGTTTTCATGTAGCCATGACAATGTCCCATCCACAAGGCGGTGGGTTCATTCACTGCGTTTAGAAATGTAAAAGGAGCATCACCATATGATGGACATGCATGAGACCCAAAAGGGGGTGCTGCTACTCCCCAATGGGGCCCTGATTCAGGTGCAAGAACCACCATGTCCAACCTTTTCTAACACAGAAAGAGACATTTCGTATGGCTGTTTTCTGTTTCCTCTTGGAAAGGCAGCACTACTTCCTCCCTGCGTATTCCCATCGTAGACAGCTGGCAATGATGATGGGTTTCTGGAAATGGCAAGTAAGTCATGTCAGACCTTCATCCTCTCATTAACTGGGAAACAGCTCTGTCCTCCCACAGATTGTCCTCCCGTGCTTCTACATATGAGCAAAGATATCCACCTGACACATGGATTGGCCATTGCCCCACCCTCGTACTCCTCTCCTACAAAAAAAAGCAGTTACTCAGAGACTGTTAACTTTATACAACCTGCCTGACCTCAGAAAAGGAGCAGAGTTCACCCTAAACTTGGTATTGTGCCCCTCCCCCAAGCTATAGTGAGGTACACTCCAAGTGCAGTGCACCTCTTTGCTCAGTTTCTAAAATTTACAAGCTCTTTTGAGCTTTTGCCATTTTTATTGCACCTTACTCTCTTATTCTCTAAGAATGACAGAGTTAACATGACTTTTAGTCTGCTCATTTGGTCGTAAAAATTTTGACTGACTACTAAAATAAAGTCATGATCCTCATTTGTGTGGATTTGAGGAGCCTGGAGTCACCTGAGAATAGAAACTGTAGACCCACCCTTTAACCGTTTGCACTTTTTGATGAAATAACCACTTCATGCTTCATCTCATCGAAATTTGTGGAAGTCAAGGAGCTTGCTGTCCTCTCTCTTTCTAGCTGGACATCTGCATCTTCCCCTTCTGGGTCTTCTGGGCTTTGAAACACACCATTGCTTCTTGGAGAAATTCTAGAGTCAAAACCATCCATTAATAATTGATTTAATTTCACAGTCGGGTGCCATGATATTGCATTTCTGAAATCTTACCCTTGAGGAGGTGGGTAAGCGCTAAATCCTCAATGCAGCCCTTTCTCCATTTACAATCTCCTCGCCTCTATCGGTGGTAAAATTATATTTAATGTCATTAGCTGTCTACATCTCTTTTTTTCTCCTTATCTATGGAATCATCATTTCTCCATATCAATGGAGGATTAGATGACTGGATGACGCCCACCTTCAGGTGCAGGAGAGCTGGGGTTTCACTCTTTTGCAAATCATGTTGGTGTGAGAGTATCAGAACACAGCTTCCTGGCTCTGACCGGACATCACTGCCACCTCTGCTTAAACCCACTGCCAGCTGCCCTGATTCCACAGATTAGAGTGTGAGCCGGGGAACCAGGATGATCTTTGAACTACAAAGGCAAGAAGCTAGAACACAGGCGCCATGTGCAGCTAATACTGAGGGCCCGTGGTAAGCACAGTTGCAGCTATCTTTGGTATCTTGCATCAAGATCTTTAAAGATCAGGTGAAAGGTGGACCCGGAGTGAGGAGGATGGGCAACGACCCTCCCAGGAGGGCACAGCTTTCACGGTCTTGTCTCCCTGAACACATCCTATCCGTAGCATTTGGTAGTTCTGTGCCCTTAACCCACATAGTTATTTCAGGCAAGTTTCAGCTTTTGCAACCTGAAAACTTGGAGTGCTTTAGGGCTATGTTGAAAAGTGAATGAAATATTTCACTTTGCATGCATACTGCTTGGCTCATGAGAAATATTCAATAAACATAAGGTGATGTTAGTCAGATGATGATGATGGTAACAGGAAATCAACATTTTATGGTGCTTTTATAGATCTGCTATTCTAAGTACTTGATCTATTTTATTCTACCAGGGAAATATATAACTTACAAATGGAGTTCAATTTGTGTTGCTTATTTTGCTATCTATTATTCATTTAACAATGCAGACTCCAACCATACTGAATTGCTTGTTAGTTGTCTCATCTCTGTTTTGATTCCACTTTACTCTCATTCTGCACTTATAGTTGAGAGAAACTAAAGAGAGAAAAGAAAAGCAAAAGCAAACACATAAACACACCCATAAAAATGAAGTAAAAACCAGCTGAAGTCAAAGGACACATTTGGGTGTGGAAGGTAACTACAGAGCTGGCTAAAATGAAAAGTAAAGTTGGTTTTAGGAGCCAGTGGGTTGGAGTCATGACACAGCTCCAGGGTTTTCTGTGCTGCTCACTGAGGGGTAGGTCAAATGTGACCTCAGGGGACCACCTCAGGGTGGATACTGGTGACCAAACTCATCTACATGCCACGAGATAACAAAAGATTGGATCAGTCACCAAGTTATAAAGACAGAGTCACCCCAGGACACTCACATGTACCCCATATCCAGTTTATAGGCTAGAAGTGCCAAAAATCCGAGCATGGTTGACAGAGAATAATGTAGTATTTTGGTATGTGTAGCTTCATAAAGAAAAGAAATCCCGAATATATCTCTACCATCTGTGTGTGATGAGGACACTTGACATTTACTATCTTGGCAAATTCTAAGCATAGAATACATGATTATTAACCATCGTCACCATGCAGTACATACATCTCAGAATTTATTTACGTCATAACTGAAAACTGTACCCCCTGACCAACCATCCTGTTTCTTTCACACCCCAGCCACTGGAGACCTTCCCTTGACACTGTTACTGTGTTTTATGTTTCTACTTTCTCAGATTCCAGGAGGAAGGAGGTCATGTAGTACTGGCTTTCCAGTGTCTGGCTTATTTCACTTAGTATAATGTCTTCTGCACTTATCCAGGATGTTGCAAATCACATGATTTCCATCTTTTAAAAGCCTCAGTAATATTTACATTCACTCATTCATAGATGGATGGTTAGGTTGTTTTCCTTATCTTGGTACCATAAGAGCGAGTGTGAGAGTGTAGATCTGTCATGGTGATTTTATTTCCTTTGTCTACACAACCAGAAGTGGAATTGCCAGATTACAAAGCATATGGAGAGCCCTGGATTTTCTGTCTTCAACAGAAAGTGCAGAGGTAAAAGATAAAGGCTCTGCCTTAGGTTATACAAAGTGGGAGAAAATAAAAATGAACTAGCAATTCGGTTACTTGTATTTACAGAGGAGGCATAGAGGTGGGTGCTTTGGAATAAAGCAGATCTCTACTAATAGGAACTCATATCCTTTTTAGTTGCAAGATGATAAAAATGAAAATGAATGGCCTGTTGGCTTTCTCATTGTCAAACTCAAGCAGATATTTTAAAATACAGATACTGTGGTCCCATCTGCATGAATTGACTCAGGATCTCTGCAGAGGCAGCTTTGAAACAGTCAGAACTCAGAACCTCTGCACTAAATATTTAGGCAAAGCTGCTGTAAACTTCCACAATTAAGTACTATGTCAGGCTGATTTAGAAACTAGCTTTGGAAGCATCTCTTAAAAAACGAACAAAACATACGAACAAGCCAAGTTCAAACAAAGCTTAGTGATTCAGTTAAACAAATTTCAGGCTTTATTTCTGACCCTTCTGGTAGTAAAAGAGAAACACAGCACTAATTGCCCATTGCCTTCCTAATGATGCTCAAGTTCCTCCCATATAGAAACAAAACAAGTGCTACAAGTCTCCCTTTGAGAAATAAAATCAACAAAATGCTGTTCAATTTCAATTTCTACTCACTTCGCAATACTTTCTCAAAATAAGTTGCCAAAGCCAGATAGAGGAAAATATCAAAAGCCATGATGAAGTGGGTGGATATGGTTAGATTTGAGGAGTCCAGTGTCATAGTCCAAGTGTATAAGCTGAAAAATAAAAAAGTAAAAAAAAATTAAGAAAAAAAAGTCAGGTTTATGAGATGTTTTAAACACTGGATTCGGCATAAAATAAAATAGCTACTTTTGGCTTCCTACTGGGAATACAGAGTGAGCGAGGAGACAGTCCGCCTGACAATTCTCAAATCTGTTGGAAGACAAGGGCATGTGGCCAACTACAATAAAAGTATGTTCCAAATGAAATTGGAGCACTAGATACATTTTTATCAAGTAGGACACAGTAGGCAAAGTATAGGTCTCACTGAAAATGGCTGGATAAAAGAGAATTTATGCTCCTGGACAAAGCACCAAGGGAAAAACATTTGTCTGTATCGTTCAATTTAATGAGCACTTATAACAGTCATTTTGCTGAGCACTAAATAATGGAGTTTTAAAGCCTGGTGCTGTCATTTAAGTTGACAGATGGCAGAGTTCAAGGTGAGAATCAGATGAAACGACAATTTATGAACAGTACTTGATAATCAACTAATATGTTTCCACATTAAACGTTTATTTAGCTGTTTTTTTTTTTCCCTATTGATGTACAAACCTATTCATTTTCTTTTGAGTTTCCAACTGGCATTTAATTTATATTTTCAATAAGTAAATTAACACTGGTTTATGGCACTGTATATGATTGAGAGTCAGAAGTTCATGAATCTTCTGATGAATGTTACCATCTCCACCACCAAAGCACCCACAGTCCCTATGAACCTTTAATTTTCTTTTACTTTGTAGTGTTTTTTTTTTTCCAGCGTTGAGCATTGATCAATTATGAAGTCAAATTGTGGAATAGTAATTTAGAATTACAATTACTACAAGTACATATTTAGTTAAAAGCCAAAGAGGAACTTTGTATTGTCTCTAAAGAATGATAAATTGTGTCTCCATACCCATTTACCAAATGGCTTGTCTTGCAAGGCTAAAACACTCACAAAGAGTTTAATAAGAGTTCACCCTCCTAACCTTCCAGCAATCGTCAGTAGGATTTTCAACCTTTTGATGTTGAGTATGGACATGAGATAAATGACTAAATTCCAAAGAGGAAAGATGTTTTAGAAAAGCCATTAACAATCATCAGATTGTTCTCACTTGGGCCATTCCGAGCATGTAGGCAAAGGGGCTAAAAAGACTTAAAATCCACTCCAGGGATGTTGGCAGCTGTCTGTACAAGGCCATAAATCCCAGACTCCTCCAAAAGACAGTGAGCAGGAACATGGTCAGCCAGGTGAGGAAAGAGTTCTTTACCAACACGCTCATTAGAAACATCAAAGCTATCTAAAATGAGAGAAGATCCAGTTGGTTTATGTTTCAATAAGAATTATTTGCATAAAAGGGAGATCTACTATAGAAAATTAGAGTAATATCATTATTTGGTCTATAAAAATACAAAAGGACACTTTGCAAGTTATGCTATAAATTTGCATGACAACGGTAGAGAAGTTGACTGGTACCAGTCTCCAACAGAGTGTAGAGAAGAAAAGTTATATGGAGAATGATGACCTAACTGGAAGCCAAGCACTGGGTGGGAAAACATCGAATAGACCAATCACCAAAGACAATCCACAGAGGAGAATGAGGGGGAAGACCACCTTGAAGCCAGACAGAATGACAAACTGGGAAGACGTTATAATAAGTGCCATTAAGAGAGCTATAATGACGATGAAGCCAGCATACATCAGTTCCCAGGAGAGCCTGACATCAGTTCCCAGGAGAGCCTGACAAGGAAACAAAATGTTGTTGTCAACCACAAAGGAGGCCCTTAAACGGATTCTAACACCATTCATTCATCCACTCATACATTCAGCAGATGTTTATCATGGTGGACATGTAAACACAAGATAAATATTCTGGGAGGAATTCTTCAAGAAAAAGGGACATTCTTTTATCTTAAAATAATTATTATTTTAAAATATTTTATTTATTCATTTATTTTTACATAGAACTGGGGTGCAGAAGACTCACCAGAGACATAGCAGATGAATCTACTGAAATCCACTGTTGAGGGGAGCAGTGGGCAAGATAGGAGAGGTCTGCTGCTCCATGTGGGTCACTCCCTGGCCGGGGATCAAACTCAAGCCATCTTGTGACAGTGCTGAGGGTAACCCTAGGTCACAAAGGAGGCTCCCTTTTCCTAAAATAAAATTCAGAAAGTGCGTACACACACACACCTCAATGTGGCAAAAACTGAAAAAGAAATCAGCCCAGTTGGAGATATTTTGGTTCAAACATTTGGCTGCAGTCTTACTCTGTGGTGTCAGTTAACTCTGGGATCTCCCCACATTCTTCCTGTCTTGGAGAGTTGGGCGGAGCCCCCTCAGTGACTCTGGGGTCCTGTTCTCTTTTCTGGGGAACATCAGGGGTGAGAAACTTCACACACTTCCTTGGGGAAAAGGAATTCTGCTACCTGACTCTCCACAAACTGCTTTCATCTTTCTTGGATACAGACACCAAATAATTTATAGACTTGCCTTGAATGCCATCATTTAAACAGCTTTCTTTCTTTTCTTCATCAGTGCCATCTTGTTAATTCATGATTTAAAGGGCACAGTGAAATAATAATAAAGATAAGGGTAAAACCAATGAAATTATAGGTGACACATACAATGACTATGTGCCAGAATATGTTTTAAGAACTTAGAAAATATTAATCCATTTTATCCTCAGGATAACCCTAAGCAATTAACAATTAAAAAAAAAAAACACAACAAGCACTGGACAGCTATACATCAGAGACATTCTGCAGGGAGGGGGAGGGAACAGGTCCAGAATGAAGGCTGGAGGAGCACAAAGGACTGTGGCGATGGTTCAAAGGTGACATGGTGGGAAATTCTATGGGGACTACACCTGAGGTTAAATGCGCACAAAAGCAGAGATTAAACATTAATAATAAAAACATAAATAACAAACATCCCACTGCATCTCTCATTAAACAACAACAACAACAAACAAACCCTAAGCAGACATAGCTTTGTTTTCCTCATTTTGAAAACATATTATCTGTTGAGAACCTGGGATTTCAGTAACAGTGATTCTAGTCTCGGATTTTGACTCTAGAGTCTTTAGGTTCCACTGTTCTGATAAAATGTCTGTCCAGTGCTAAATCAATAAAAAAGTCAATGTTGCTTTATGGGATTTGCTTCCAGATTTTTGATTTGTTGTCATATAAGTACTCCACCTGGCCCTCTCACCTTTCCTTTATTTTCCTTCTTCCTCACAGTAAACATTGCCTCCCTGCCTGTCCACTCCTTTAGACACAAATCCTCACACAGGACCTTGTCCATCCTTGGGATTATCCAACCTTTGACATTCCACATTCAAGCCACCCAGCCCCTATTCACAAACCTGTTGGCCTATTTCCTCAAATGTCTCCATCATAGCTGCTCATCAGTCTCAGAAGACCTCCTGGCTCCTCAATCTTATTTCTCTTTCAGTCCCATCTGGTTGGATTCATCCTGTCCAATCCCTGGATTCCATTTCACATGGCTAAAGCAGCAGAGTCACCATTTCTACCATAATTTCACTAGGAGCTCAATGGCCCTTCCCCTACTCCTGCTTCACAATCACCCTGCAAACCTGACCTTGATGTTCTTTCTCCAGCCAGAGAGAAGCTACCATCTCCTTGCCTTGGCCTGGCTGGCATCACACCAGCGCCAACTTATTTCATTCAGAGAGAGCAAAGGGAAGCAGTCAGGTAACCACTTGACTTTGAAGAAGGCCACATCTCCCAAATTCCTACCTTTATTCACTACTCACCAGAAGGCCGAGTCTCGAAGACCCATCATGGTCATCAAGCCTCTCATCTTCTTGTGCTCTTTTGTGACATTCATAGTTGCATAACAGATGAGTGGGGAAAAGGAAACAATGCAGAAAAAACTGAAGATAATTGATTTTGAGTCCTGTTTGACCAATGAAGGGGTATTGCCTCATGAGTTCTCCAGTCATTGACATCAACTGCTGCATCGCTGGGTGATGTGTTGTGATCTGAAGAAAGGTATGTAGTAAACACAATTTATGTTTAATGGATGACATGTCTGATTTTCTCTCAATTGCCTTTTTCCCTTTGGGCCTAATGCTAACAGAACTACTTACCTCCATGTACTGAGACTGTTCAGCTGCCCCAGGAATTCTGAGCCACCCATGTTTGCAAAAATTACTGTGTGTTTAATCATCCTCCTGCCAAACATCTCCTAGTGATTTGCTTGAAAGGCCTTTATGGCTTTATATATTCAGCAGCCCCCTTACCTCAAGATTTAGTTTAATTAATTTATTTTTAAGAAGATTTGTTTATTTAATAAACTCATGCCTTTTGCAGCAACATGGATGGAGCTGGAAGGGATCATGCTTAGTGAAATAAGCCAGGAAGAAAAATAAAAATACCAGATGGTCTCACTCATAGCAGGAGTATAAAGGACCAGGGTGTGTGGGGGGAAATAATGAACAACTATATACCAGAGACATTTTATGGGGGTGGAGTGGGGATGGGATCAAAAATGGGGAGGGGAGAGGGAAGAGCATGGGACTATGGTGATGGCACATGGGTGATTTGGTGATGGGAAGCCCATGGGGATTACAACTGAGATGGAAAAAGGCACAAAATGATATAAAAAAACTATTATAATAAAAAATGTAAAAATGTAAAAAAAGATTTTTTTGTTGTTGTTTATGCATACAAGAACTGGGGTGGAGGCCAGAATTCTCAGTGAGAGGATTCATAAGAGACAGAGCAGGGAGCAGAACAGGCATATTGCTGAGGAAAGCAGCAGGCGAGACAGGAGAGGTCTACTGTGCCATGTGGGTCAGCTCCCTGGCTAGGGAGTCAAACTCATGCTGCAGTGGCTGGCAATAGCTTGATAGCACTGAGACTTTAACCTCTGTACCACCAGGGAGACTCCCCAAGCTTTAGTTTTAAATGTAATTTCAATTAAGAATTTTTCTGTGACATTTTCCACTGAAAGTCTTTTGCTTGTATACTTCTCTGTCCTTTAGTCCTAACTCTGAGATAGCCTACTTCCCTTCTTCTAACAATTTTCTTAGTATATGCTTAGTTTCATGTCTGGTAGAATATTTTTGGTATTCTTTTTTTTTTAATGTTTCTATTGTCCATGGTATTTAGCAACTTAACTAAACTCTGTTGGAAAGAAATCTTTGCATAAGTAAAAGAAAAAGGCTATCCAATTAACATTTTCTTCCACAAGCTTTTAATGCTTTAATGCCTTGAGCCTGCACTAAACACTAATTGGCACAAAACATCTTGTACTTACTTCTATTATGGATGCATTAATGGCAGCTTGAAGAGCCACAAAACCTTCATTCCAGAATTTTGAAACTTCACACTCAGTACAGTAGTAAGTTCCATAACAATGAGCTTTCAGAAAAGAAGAAAATCATAACTATCAATATGAGTTACTCCAGTTCTGGTGAGTGGACACTGGACTTTATAGTGACTCCAGTTCTAAATGTTCTGATTTTAACTTCAAGCCCATGAAAACATAAATTATAGTAATGACTCTTGAAGTTCAGTAGGCAAGGGAAAGTTCTGCATTAAACTACAATGAGCACCACAAACTTTCTCATGCTCTCTGTGCTTCTTTGTCAATTAATAATTTTTCCTGATTTTATATTCCTGATTTTGTATTTTCACTAAATGCTTTTCAAAAGCTAGCAGGGTCTAATACAAATTGAGAAACATTGGAAGTTTGGAGACTAAACAATTCTGTTTAAATTATATCGGCACATCCTTTGAAGAAAAAAAATTTATTTTAAAAGAAAAGTTCCACTGGTAGGTTTATGACAAATTTATCCTTTTTCCATAACAGTGTTCTTGTATTTTTTTTCCTTCCAGAGAAATTATTTGTTGCTACTATCTTTTCTTTAATTAGTTCCTGATCATATCTTTTAAGAATTGTATTTTCCAACTAATTATTAACACTGTGTTTCTATGGGATCTGTCTTATGTTTTGATTCTTTTATTCTTGAGCACTTTGGACATGTCTGTGTTATTATTCTCAGGTTTTATAATCCCACTGGGAAGAAAATCCCTCTTTGTCGCTATTTCCCAACTCTAGAAAGGTATATTTTAATGCCTGTTTTTCCCAGATTGAACTATAAATTCATACTATAAATTTAGAGATATTTTATTTTTGTGTCCTGAGTAGAAGGTTAATAATCTCTTTTGTGTGCACCCCCGAGCCTGACCAGCCCAGTATCACTTTATTTCTGTTGATGGTCAGTTTCCCCAGATCAGGAAGGTGAGAAGAATAAGAACCCCAAATTCAAGGGAAGGTGGCCTGGAGCTACAAATTCCTACAGGGGAATTCTGTTTTGTTATCCAGAGCCCATGAAAAGACATGGACTTTGTCCACAGGAGACATTATTTTGTCTATTCCTTCACTGAAAAGATAGCCTGTCCATGTTTCAAATGGCTATGGGACTCTCCACCTCCCTCACCTGTCCCTGTGCAATCACTGTGACCCAGACCCGTTGGTTACTGAGCCTGGAAATGTCGTGAAACATTAATAATCTCTCTCTGAGATCTGGTGCCCTTCTCTGCTGGACCCTTGGGAACTTCCTTTTTTTTCTTCTAAGCTTACTCAAAAATTTTTCAGTATTTTACTTATTTTTGAATAGAAAAACAGGTGTACAGGCAAGAGGTATTTGTGGGGGATGGGTGAGAGGACTCACCAGAGACAGAGTGGGGAGCAGAACAGGTGGATCTACTGAAATCCATTGCTGAGGGGAGCAGTGGGCAGGAGAGGAGAGGTCTGCTGCACCATATGGGTCCCTCCCTGGTCAAGAATGGAACTTGGGCCTTAGTAGTGAAAGTGCTGAGACTTAACCCATAGGTCACCAGGGAGGCCCTTATTTAGTCAAATTTTTAAAGGGAAGTTTGTTCAGTTTCAGCCATAAACAGCTTTATTTGCACATAACAAATTATGTTGTATATAATAGTAATATCTACATCATGCACATGCATGCATATGTCTGTGTAAATATATAGATATATGATCATATTCAACCACCATGTAATATAACACGTTCATACAAAAATCAATATACTTTTTAAATCTGTTGTTACTTGTTGATCAAATTTTATTTATTTGCATTCATTCGTATAGTGGGGGATTACAACTTCATACTTCAACATGTACATATGCCACTCACTTTCCCCAAGCTCCAGTGTCAACATATCCTGAAAAATGTACATTTTTTAAACACATGGATTGATCTGATGACATCACATTGCAGACAGAGTTTGAGACTTGCTGTACTAGTATCTATTCCCATATAAGGCTTAGGGCATCACTGAAATAGAGAATCATGTCAGGGAAGTTACCTGTGTGGTCACTGTGTTCTTGGTTGGGATTCTGGGTCCGGGCAAGAATTGCAGATGATAAGAGTAGGTAGTAGTAAAAGTGACTCTTACTCTTTCCTCATCATAGTATGATGGAAAATTTTCATGCTTTCTTCATCTAAGACTTCTATACCTGCAATTACAAGAAGAGAATAATATGTTAATCATTTAGGAGTAAACCAACTTCAGGATGTTGTGTTCAATTACTTTTAGTAGAATTCTTTATGGAGATAAAATGAAGCACAATATTACTTTGAGTAAGTCAGGCAGAGTACAGTTGAGAAGAGACATTTCTAAATGCTATGCAGAAACAATCATATAAATTCATAGATTTTCATAGAATCACAAAGTTGGACAAGCTCTCTAAGCCACTTTTAAACCAATTAACTGCTTGGTGAGCTGCTTTTCATTTATGGGACAATCCTTGTAGATTCCCACCTAAGTCCTGCTTTCATATTCGTAACAATTATTTTTATTTGCCTAATATTCAGTCCTATTAAATGCACTAAAACTCATTTGGGGCAATGCCCCCCCTCCCACTCAGCATCCTGAGACTTCATGCGGGTCACAGGGTGACCTGGGATCCCAAAAATGGGCAATGCTGATACTGCATCCCACCTCCAATGACATTCACTCTTCATGACTGAGAGCAGCCCTAATCCAAAGGGACCATTTGCCCCAGTGGGTTTATCACTTCCAACTGCATTAAGAAAGATCTGAGCTCCCTCTGGAGCTGTCTAGGTGTGTTGTGCCAGGTTTCGAATCTCCCAGAGACCACCAAGGAGCCAATTCTGATGCAAAGCACATGAGGGTCTTTATTGCAAGCTTGAGCCTGGGCTCCCACCATGCAGCGACGCAGCAGCTGAAGTTGAGAGTCCTGAGCTCAGGGAAGGCAGAGCTTTTATTACAGAAGAGGGGAGTTTCAGCTCAGCAGAGGGGAGTTTTATCTCAGCAGTACATTGAACAAAGTTATCTTGTTTTAACCTGGTAAGATGTGACCTTCACTACTCGGCCGCATACCTTAGGACATCTGGCATTTTTCTAATATGTACTGGCTACTTGCCTACTTGCTAATTGGCTGTTGCTATGGGATGAGCAAGATTAGGACAGTTAAATTCGGTCTTGGCTCCTTGTTGATAACCGAAACTTAGGCCTGGCTGGTTCAGAAGCATTCTGAAGCCTGTCATGGCGTCAGTTTGGTCTTTCAGGTGGTAGGGCTGAGACCTGGGTTTCTGGAAACCAAGTCTGTGTTTGGGAGAGTCAGCCTGCGTGATGGTAGCATGTGGAACTGCAGACCGAGAAGTGGAGACTGCTCTTCCTTTTTTTGGTGCCAATAATCCACTTGTGCATGAACACTCTTGTTCTTTAAGCTAGGCAAACAAGACTCCTTTTGTTGGGGGTTCTGTGGTTAAAAACAAGCTCCAGCTTCTTACCCAGCAGAAGAGGATGGGAGGCTTCAGCGGACAAGAGGAGGCCTGGGGTTGCCATGGGAACCGGGCCATAAAACCTTGAGCTGATACAGGAACCAAGAATTGTTATTGGATCCCAGCCATAAATTCCACCTGTGGCCATTGAAGGCCAGTGTGAATTCCAAAGGAAGGCAGGCGCTAGCAATCCTGAGCCACATCGTAGTAAATAGCCAGGAAAAGCAGGTGTCCTAAATCTGAAAAGCCCAGCAAGATCAGTGTATGAAAAGGCCTCAAACAGCCTCTCTGTGGCAGATGAGCCTGCCTCCTCTTGCAGTGCATGTAATAAGTCTGCCTTATCTGTCCATTGTTCTGTTTCTGGTGAATTCTTTCACCCCTGTATTACCAGTCCCTGCAACACTTTTTCCTTAAAAGAAGTTGAATTGGGATTCTCATTAAAAATCAGATATTGTTCATCTTAGTTTGCATACGATGGTAATGAGGTTCAGAGGCGCAGATAGTTTACACACAATGTGCCATAGTCACAGTCCCGAGCTAGCGTTGGACCCAAACTCTCTGGCTTCAGGAAATTGCTGCAGAAGTGATTGCAACTATTTTATACTGTGTTTATTTCCATTGGGAAATATCTTAACAATGAAGGACAATTTGAAACAGAATACTTTCCATAGACTCTGCAAACAAACTAAGGCCATCTTTTTGGTAATAAAAGGTAGGAATAAAACTCCTATAATCAAATGCAGGGAAAGCAAAGACAGAGTTTGTTTCTTTGTAATAGCAAATATTAAAGCAATAGTTCCACTCTAATAATACTGCTGCCATAGCAACCTGTCAACATATGACTGCTTTTCAAAGTCTGCCTATGTGTGTATTCTGTCCAGATTATGTGGTCAAGGGACTGTGATACTACCTTGCTTGGCAAGAAATACATTCACAGTTTTGACTTATATTGAGTAATGGCATCTTATTAACAACAAGGGAAAGTATATTCATCTGTCCCATAATCTAGAGATACTGACAACTGACATGGTTTAACAACTGATACTGCACATTAAACACATGCTTCTGCACGCGAACGAGCCAAACGCTGACATTGGGAAAGGAAAACTCACCTCTCAAGGGGAGTGCTGAGGCTGCTTTCATCATTATCTGTTTGGTTGTTTCAGTCTGAGGTGTGTATACAATAGTAAATCTTGATATATTAACTGAATTGACTTCTCCCAGGGATAGGCTTTGCCATGAAGAAAAATGATTAACTTCATAGCTCCTGGGAATTAATATGCACAAAATAAGCAGTAGGAACAATGTAAGGAGCCATTCCTGAGGATCCAAAAGAGAGAATAAAGAGAATCGTTATTCCAATCAGACATCCACAACATTTGCTCCTATAGTTTGTTGCATGTTTTTATTTTTAAGCTCAATATGTTCCAGACTACAAATTGTTGAAAAGTATATACAGTCTCAGCAATCTGAGTAATCTCATGGGCTATTAAGAGGAATTCAGAAGTAGTGATCCCAGAGACAGACCAAAGCGGGCATGAAGTAGAGCAATATGAAAGACAACAGCAGCCTTCTGTTATAGATTGTCGGCTGGTATTAACAGTGGAGGCCGAGGCAAATTGTACTTGATTCAGGTCAAAGCCTATGTGTTACAACACGTAGTTTGGGTCATCACTTGCTTAGTTGTTATATATTGGTTGTATGACAAGATTCTGGTATCAGAAACTCAGCAGAATGCAGGTGACCTGAGAAACACTTTTTTGGTTTATTATCAATATTCATCATTTGCAAACTTCTAACCAGAAATTACTTTATTTTCTCAATTTGTGACTGTGGAATAAAATTCATAATAAATATATAACAGAATTTCAATTTAGTTAAATATTACTGAATGATATATATTAGTTAAATGTTACTGAGTGATATATATATATGTGTGTGTGTGTGTGTGTGTGTACACATATATACATATACACATATACATATACCAAAATTTTTGTTTCATGGTAAGATTATACGAACTAATGCTAATTTTCTTCTTGGCATTGGAAACATTTCCAATTTTTAAATTATTTTTGAAGACAATGATTATGTTTCTAAAAAAGAAAGAGATGTAAAAGAGAAAACATCAATTACCATTTCTGGGGGTTAATTTAAATTGATTAGCACATCTTCAGAAAACTAGTATTTAACCCAAGACCCATGAATGGAACAATTAGTAAAAAAGTGTGACCATTGAGAACATTTATTGAATTCTGTATTTCTCACCAGCTCAGTGCTTTTAGATTTCAAGCAAAATGCTTTCAGATTTTATTTGTGGTTGAGGAACTCCTTCTATTGTATAAAGATCTTTATTTTTTGGAGGGGAGAAAAAAAAGCAAACAACTCAGATACTTCCCAAAAGATCTCTTTTATCATCATAAATACACAGTGGCCCAGAAATTGATACATACCATCAAAAACTCTCTTTTCATTCTCCATTTTTTAAAAAAGTTCTTGCAGAGTAAGGTCAACGTTTGTTGACACACTCTTATCTCTCTCTTCATCATTTCCCCGTTTAATAAGAAATGAAAGAAGAGTAAATGTGAAGGTCTTAATATGAGAAGAGTCTGTGAACAAATGAAATAAAACAATTCACTTAAAACTCAGCCTTCCAATGTTCAACATCACTCGTAATAAGGGAGATGCAAATTAAAACCACAATGAGATACCACCTCACCCCAGTGAGAATGGCACATCTTCAAACAACTAGC
>NW_004567139.1:3939214-3946446 GCF_000260355.1 Condylura cristata
TACAATCGAGATGGAAAAAAAAATGTGCAAAATGATGTAAAAATAAACTTTGTAATAAAAAAACAAAAACAAAAACAAAAACTCAGCCTTCCAAATGACAGCTTAGAATCCAAAGTGGGCATTTCATTTCTCTCCTGCTTCTTGGATTCCCCAACTTCCAAATTCCATGCCTCATCACTTTTTATTTATTTTGCACGGTGCCAGTTATCAATTGATTGTTTCTCCGATATAAATTCATATTTCACAGGCTCATGAAAATAGATCTGGGCCTTTCAGTGCTGTGACGCAAAGCGGTGTCAGTAGAAAGGACTAGAGAGAACACCAGGAAGAAGAGGCCCCTCTCCCCGGCACAATGGCTCATTTGCTTGGTTCTTTGAGAATGTATTTTTACTCAGTGCTCACACTAGATACTTTTTCCACTGCAAAATGCCTGAAAATGGCTGGTTTCATGTTTTCTTCAGCTCTTGACTAAGGGAATAAGAGTGCATCTGGGAATTTGAGGCTGCAAGAGACGCTCCCCCAAAGTTGTCTCATTCAGTTTTGCTATTGCAAAGACAGTACATTCTGCCCTTGTGTTCAAAGCTTGCCACTGGGGCTTCCCTGCCACTCTGGGGGGAACTCCCAGCATACCCCACACCTTATTCAGCACCATGGCCCCTCACACAAGTCTGTTCTTCCCTCAGCCTTAGGATGCTGCTTGCTTCTCCCAGTCCATATTCAGTTCTTCTATTATTGCTCACCAATTCTCTACTTAAATCCCCCTGTGAATGACTCTGGTTTCATCTGCTGGCATCCAGACCACTGCACACATGGACTCCTCTCAGCCCCAGTAAACATATTCTTGCATGCCTAACATAGATGATCATCTTAAGAATTTATGAAAATTCAGTGGGATCTTGGTTATTACTAGCAGAAGTCCTTGCACTCTGTACTGATTTCTTAGATAAATACTATATTTTCTTTCCCCACTGGAAAAAAGCAAGAACTTATTTTTCACTTTTATTCTACAAAAAGTTATAATAAAAAAAATAAGGAAAAGTTATAATGTTGAGATAGGAAAGTCTCCAGAGTTTAGAACTTGGAAAACTGTAAGGAGGAGCATATTCTAGAATATTCATCTCTCTCCCCGCTCCATCTATCATCTATCTAAATAGCTCTATCATCCATCTATTCATCAATATAACTTTTCTCCTGAATCATAATGCATAAAGTCTCAAGAAAATGCTGTTACCTTCCTAACAACAGAAACCAGGTGGGCTGTAACTTCTCGAGGCCACCAGAGAGCTGAGCTCAGAAGGAAGCCAGGAAACCTGACTTCCAGAAAGTAGAAGCCTCCTCCCAGGCTAGATGGGGCCCAATAACCCCAAAGCAGCTGGCTTTCAAGGGC
Organism: Condylura cristata; assembly: GCF_000260355.1. NCBI lineage: Eukaryota > Metazoa > Chordata > Mammalia > Eulipotyphla > Talpidae > Condylura > Condylura cristata. Next base: position 3,940,602 of record NW_004567139.1, read on the forward strand.
AGGAGATCCAGGCCTCTGGGGAAGCTCCTCAGCCCTTTACAAATAGCTGCGGTAGCATCTCCTGGAGGGCTTGAAGCAACTGCCAAGGGCCCCTGGCCCAGAGGCCATCTGTGCACCCCGTTTCCTAGGCACACTCACACGGTGGGGAGGGTGGGGAGAGACAAACAGCCACTTTCCCCAGAGAGGAGCAAACAAAGCACCTTCTCTGGGCCCAGCTCTTCCACCTTGAAAGTTGCAACAGTACTTACCACTGAGTAGGCAAAGGTTACTGCTGCGGCCAGCTGTGAGCACACATAATTGATGCGAGGCAGAGCAAGGCGGTGGCTGAAGGTAGAGGGGAGATGGGAGGACATGGGAGGGGAGATGGTAGGATAAACTAGGAAAGTCTGAAAGGCCGAAATTGCACCAAAGGATTTTCAGGTGGCAATAATATGCAACTAAAAACGAGAACAGTTACAAAGAGTAGACCCTAAACAAGGAAGTCCTGGGCCACTAATGAGTTAAAGAGGAAATCCAAAGGTGCACCAGTCACCGCAGTTCATGGAAGCCGGCGTCAGCCGCTAGCCATCCAGAGGGGACACAAACCCATCCGCCGCTGCCCTTCTCTCGCCGCGCGATGTCACTGCAGCAATATGTCCCGTTGTGTCCCTGGGCATCTCCGCGGCTTTGCTATATTAATGTTTCTGCTCGCAGTGACTTCATTTTCGCGGTTTAACTGGGTCAGGTGATTAGAGGACCGCTTGTTCTGGAAGGTGCTGCTTCTCTGAACTACTTGAGACTGAGCGATGAAGTATTTAATATTTGGAAACATCCCGTGGCTACTTAAATGTCTACCCTCTTTCTATTGGTTCGTCCATCTCGATTGGATCTTTTGAATGGAACTTTTGAATTTTCAGCATCCGTTCTAATCTTGTGTTTCTTAGGTTATTCATCACATGATAGAATTCTATGACCATTGCCCACCCTGATACTAGGTTTGCTAATTTCGTACTGTATCTCTTAGTTTTTAGCCTGAGCACATAGAGACTACGTGGCTAAATGTATGAAACTTGATTCCCTTGCTTCTGTATAGAAGGTAGATTAATGTCTCAATTCCTGTTAACAGCATAGAAACATGAAGTTTTTTTTTTTTAAATATTTGCCATTGTCGTTTTAGCTATCTTTTTATTTTTAACGTTTTTGCTGAATTTTTAAATGTTTGATGAATGCACAGGAAGTTTATAGTTGCTTTGTTTTGAGAAATCCAAGTTGATAGATCCTATATTTTAAAGAGATAATATTAATCATATATGTACATTTTTATTTTGAAGATATTTTATTGTTCTTTATTATGTTAAACCCGCTTTTTCTTTGCTTCCAGTTTTTTCTATATTCTTGTTTTGTATTGAAGTTCATAAAGTTTTTTTGCCCATGTTTTCTTTCCAATTCTTTTGCGATACATGATGTATTTATATTTCCTTACTGGCTATTCTTGATTTTTGAACTTTCCTAGGAATCTTTTTTAAAACGAAAACTTGAGATCATTTATTATCCCTACCCTCTTCATATAAAGACTTTCTGGATTCTTTACTCTCTTCTGAATTCTAACCCTGATCATCCTGGTTTCTCATTACATAGAAATTAGTTTATGTACTTACTTATATTTAGTGTAGCTGAACTGGAGTGAGTCAAATTTTCATGACTACTACTCTTCCTTGAGTGAAGCACAAAGATCTCTCATTGTCAAATTATGAAAATATCTTTAAGAGGTTAAATAGGATGGAATCCAGACAAGATCAAAGATATTGAGACAGTGACCCTAAATTTAACAGAAAATGTAATTTCTTTCACAAAAATGTCTGTGATTTCCTTTCATCATCCATCATGATGCTGAGGTTACAGATACCTAGTATGTGATCATTAAATCTACAAAACATCACAAACCTTTAGATTATGCTCATACATTGAAAAACACAATGAGAAGGCATGAGAAAATGTGCCAGATCTTTAGAAAGGGTTGGTGACCTAGAGAGGAAGCAGCAAAAGCTAGTGTGTGTGAGTTGGTAGACCGTAAAAAAAGCACTAGTGTGATAACAATTTCATCCAATTACCAAAGTAGACATACATTAGATTTACTTTTATCAAAATGTGCTGTGCACTTTCCAGGCTAGTGAAAGGAGGTTATGATATATTTGTGTTTGTGCTTAAGAAGTGAGAAATGTAGTCAACCCCACAGGAACTGGGTGTGGGTAGGTATTAACTGAATGGAGAACCCAGGACCCTCAGATTTGAGTGTAAGCCAGTTCACTGTGAAAACATCTGTTTGATTTACCTAAAATTGGCTGCAGAGAGCAGCCTTATTCTTCCATCGTGTACAGACAACCAGAAAGCAATGTCTCCAACCCAGGAATTAGCACCTTACTCCTTGCTCTGTGTTTGTGTGTGTTGAGGATTAGGCTATGCTCTTCTCTGTATTTTTTGTTGCAGTAGGAACTCAGTATACCACCCAGAAAGAGATTACCTTCATGCGTAACAAAAACGCATCCATAGCCTTAATCAACCAATACTACAAAAATATGATTTACTGGACCCCTCCTGAAAACTCAAGTATACTCAAAAGTTCTTTACTGCAGAGTAAACAGTGTCCATTAAGTAAGAGCTCCTGGAGCAATCATCTATCCCCTGGGAAGCCTGCCAGCTTGGTGACTTTGAAGATGAGTCAGAACTTGGGGCACAAAGCCAGGTGCTCCCCCTCGGGGGCTTGCAGTCAGCAGTTGGCTTTTCAGTCCTGAATCTGGAGCAAGGTTGGCTCCCTCTACTGAACGCCAAGGTGGCCAGCGATGGAAACCCCCCTGGCCTTGCTCTACTCCACAGCCATTGGGGGGTGTGTCCCACCTGGAGCAGCGGTGCTACTCCTGAAGCAGGATGATGTTCTGGGGGTGCTATTTCAGGCAAAACTCAGTCCCAATGTGCAGGGGCCATCTCCAATGGGAGGCATGATGGGCAGTGTCAGAGGCTTCCTGATGAGGCTGAGGCCAGTGGAGGCGGGAGGAGAGGAAGCAAAGAGCTCATAAAGTCCATGACAGTAGTTGGAGGATGGAAAGCAGTGTCCGGGAAAAGACATGCAGTCAGAGTGTCCCTAGAAGGACTGGGGGTGCCCACAGGTAGCCCCAGTAGACACTTGGAACTCAGCAAGGCAGGAAAATACTGCCTCACCTTGGAATCAGTCACAGCCCCATGCAGCAGGGGAACTTCATTCTGGCTGCAACCCCTCAGGGCTCTTCTGAGTAAGTAGAGTTAGTATCCTCTTTCCCAGTTTCTGTTGCTTGGGGTCTATCAAGGCCAAAGACTGCATGAACCCCCTACACATGGAGTAGGCGCTACTTCTTCCCTATCCTCCAGACATTCCACTGAGGACACGTGCTGACACCCTTAGGAGCATGAAAGTTCTGGTTATTGCAAATAATGTCTTTATGTCTCTGAGCTAACACTGAGAGAAGAAGAGTGGCGTATTTCTTATTTTGATCCAACACTTGGTGCTCCCAGAACAAAAGGATCTTGGAACTCATTTTACATTCCCCAAGTTCTTACAACTGAGCATGAGAAAAAAGGACAATAAAAATATTTTATCAATGGTTTCCAAAGCACCCCTTCTCCCAGATTATTGTGTAATGAAGTAAATAACTATAACTTCAAGCACAATTCAGGTTTACCAATCAGTTCTCAGCATTCTTTCAGTTCTTCTCAGCTTATTAATAAATTTCAGCTTTTGCTTACACTTGGTTTCTGGCTTAAAACCACTTCATAGTTGCATAATTTCCCAAAACTTATGTTTTACCTCCATACTTATATTTATATAACATTCCAACCATATATTAAAAAATATGAAAATAGTCAATTTTCAAAATAATTTCCACACTGATGGCTGACATTCAGTTCCTGAAGCCTGATTTGGGACAAGAAAATGAGCAAAAGCCCAAAGCAAAATGCACAAGACAAGACGGGAAAAGAAAAATGAACTTATGTTCGAGAGATTAGAAGAAAGGAATCTAGAAACAGTTATTCCACCGATCTCCTTATTTAGAAGAAAACAATTCACATTTCCCACCCCCCCACCCCTGGGCTCTAGACTTTGCTGCTTGACATTTGGGAAAAAGTTGCTGTGAAGATGGATTTCAGAAGAGAAGTTGGCTCAGTATGTTAGCTCTTCCCAACCTCACATTCACCTAATCACTCTTGGCTGTTTGCTTTTTCACTGACATTCAGCCATATCCTGTGAGGCAGTGGTATTTATTTATCCTTGTAGCTGGGTGGCATCATTTTAAAGAGCAACCTAATAGAGGAAATGCAGCATTAGAAATTCTGTCATAATCCAATATTATCCATGTCCGAGATGATTACAGCTAATACCAACATTTAAAGCGATCTTTAAACCCTGAGACAGTCACCAGCTTCATCAGAAAAACTCTTCTCTCCACTCGCCACGTGATTGCTGTCATTGCTGGGAGAGTCAGGATTTGTGTCCCTGTTTGTCAATTTCATTCAGCTCAGAATATCTTCTGTTGTCCCCTAAAACATGTCTCACTCTATAAATTATTTAGATGTGTGTTGTTTAGTTTCCAAGGGTCTAGAGATGTTCCTGTTATCTTTTTGTTATTGATTTCTGATTTTATTCATTTATAGTCAGAATGTTGGCTATCATATGTCAAAGCTGTTGAGACTTGTTTTATTCTTTAGGAAATAATCTAGCTTGGTGAATATTGCAAACAGGAAATTCTTCTGTTGTTGAGTTGGGTATTAGAGAAGACCCATGGGCTCTAGTTGGGTGGCTCTAGTTGATTTTCAGCCTTCCAGTTCTGCTGATTGCTGAGACTGGAGTGTTAAGATTTTAACAAGAATTAAGGCTTCTAAATTCTATTTTTCCATTCCTATTCAGAGAGACATATTCTCACATCTCTCCAGTGTTTAATTACATCTTTTCAACTGTGTTGTTAGGTGTATAAGCATTGAGGAGTATTGTGTCTTCTTGGTGAATTGACTTCTTTGTCATTATGCAATACTTGTTTTTATCACTGGTAGCTCTCCATACTGTGAGTCTAGTTTCTCTTGTGTTAATATACCTGTTCCCTCTTGCTGTTAATAGATATTTTGATGATACATTTTTTTCATCTATTTATTTTCAACTACCCCTTTCATTACTTTTTAAAAAAAGATTTATTTATTTATGCACACAAGAACTGGGGTGTAGGAAAGAGGTGAGCAGGTGAGAGGATTCACCAGAGACAGAGTGGGGAGCAGAACAGCAGATTGACAGAAATAAACTGCTGAGGGGAGCAGCGGGCAGGTCAGGAGAGGTCTGCTGCACCATATGGGCCAGAGATTGAACTCATGCCACAGTGGCTAGTGATAGCTTCATAGCACTGAGAATTTAACCCCTGTACCACCAGGGGGACACATTGCTATAAATCTTTAATGTTAATAAATAATTTGAAACCCAGAGCCTGCACCTATATAGAAACACAGTAAAAAGCAAATCATTGCCTTATTTTCAATAATGTCAGAGATTATCTTAGAAAGTCACTTAATTTTTATTTTTTATTTTATTATTTTATAATTTAATATTTTATTACAACATAGTAAATATTTTATGTTTAAAAGGGGTGATTAGACATACTTTCTCATGTCTCTGCTAAGTTACTTCAAGCCTAAAGAATTGGTAAGAAACAAAGACCAATGTTAGCTTAATAGGTGTTCACCATTTTCCTGATTGTGTCTTCTCCTCCAGAGCTTTATGAATCTGACTGTGGTGCCAAATAAATGTCAGTGTCATTTTGAGAAAAATTATTCAGAGTTTAGGGGAAAAGTA
>NW_004567139.1:3947408-4022094 GCF_000260355.1 Condylura cristata
ACTTTTGTGTGAGAAAATGTTTTCCCAATTAGTGATCTTTCTGTTTGTTTTTAGTAATGTCTCTTTTGCTGTACAGAAGCTCTTTAACTTGATATAGTGGGAAAAGTAATCTAATATTTTAAACATAGATGTCATGAGCATTTGAAAGGAAAACACACTGTAAGAAAATTTAAAATGTGAAATGAGTTCAAGAAGCATCCTATAAGAGATTATAATTAGTGTGCTGATTACAGAAACACATAATACCTGAGAGACTAATCTTTGCACAGCTGAATTTGCCAAATGCTTGCTTGGTGGAAAGAAATCACCATGGTGACTACATTCCCACAATAAAAGTTTTAGCTGCCAGCATGAAGGCTGAGCTTCTGCAGAATTAAGATTACACCTTTCAGCCATATCCACAGGCAGGGCAGGTCTTGCTGTTTCTCTGATATTCATCCAGTACCAGCACTAACAGTTCAGGAAGGAACATGGTGTTGCTGTTAAGGAGGCTGCTTGGCAACTGACCTACGTCTGGCTGAAATATTCAGTGCTCAATAACTTTTCGGAATCTCATGGCCTAACCTCAAACAATTATCTCAGATCACACCTGCAGTGCAGAAGCAACAGGAAAATATTGGTGCTCTGAGCACAATTTAGTGCAGCTGTCAGGAATCAGTGTGCCTTCCACCACCACACACCTGCAGGGGGAAAATACCTGCTTGTTTTATTGAAAGTGTCCTTGATGAATCAGTGACAGGGACTCATTTTATTATAACCCAATCCTTAATCACACACCATCTCCATAGGCCAAATGACAGGACTGGGGTTACAGAAAGCAGTGACCTGCATGCTGAAGAATGATGATAGTTGGCAGGAAAAGTTCTTGTGCAATTGTTTGAGCTGAGCGGAAGTAAATGCACTGTTCATGAAACTCCATTTTGGTTTCACAGACCAACAGGTAGACATGGAAGTTGACAGATGTTTTCTCAAAACTAAATGAAGGACTTAATGTTTGCTGTTTTTTAAAACTAAGTGAAATAAACCACTTGCAGGAATACAACTACGGTCTTCATGGCCTTTGATAACATTCGAGTCAAGCACAAAGCAGAATCCTGGAATTCTTGCCACTGAAGCCCTCCCTACTATTCTCCATCACTCCACGGACAGTGTTGCAAAGAGCGCCCACATAAGACTTGCCAGTGCTGTTTCCATCCAAATCAGTTCAAGGTGGGGACCTCCCTCTTTTCCCTTTCTATTTGTCACATTGTCACACCACCTAATACTTCTTTCTTGTGGACTATTTTTGTGATCTCTTCTCATTTTCAGGTTTCCTTTCAAATATTGATATCTTTGTACAGTGGTTTATAAGAAAGAAGTCTTGATAAGAGCTTCCTTTATTCTTGTCCCTAAACCTTGGCCAGCTCCCATAGACGTTCCCTTCAGGGGTTGACAATATAAGTTCTTCTCTAAAAAACATTTTTTCTTGTGTTTATTGCTGTTCTTTCCTCTTTTCTTTTCCAAGCACATACCAGCACTCTATGCCATGGTCCCTCTGCAGTGAGGTGTGGCGGTGAAACTCAGATCTTGACAAGGGAATATGAGCAGGAGTGGTATGAGGTGGTTTTGAGTGAAGCTTTCTTTGGACACCATGGGAGATGACAAAGTCAACAGATGGGAGGTATAACTTCCATGTCACCCCTGAAGAAAGATGTCCCCTGAGTAGGCAGAAACATCAGGTGTACTTACCTGGTCTCTCTAGTGAGGAAGAATATCTTAGATGTTGCAACCTCCTTTGTCCTACTATGCCTTTTCATAGCTTCCAAATCTTCATATCTAAGAAATATTTTGATAATATACATTTTAGAGATTATTTCAGCAATGAGTTAGCCTATTATAAGTGTATAAGCTTTAATATTTTGGACATTCCTTTGTAACTACAACTATTCTATTGAAGTCTGACTTTTTACTATTTTGCTCATGTTGGCTTTTAAGAAAGAAACTTCAACACAACTTACCTCTCTATGGAGTTTTCTGTCACTGCTCTTCTGGCTACTACTGTATGGACTTTGACTTCCATCTTCCTTGTTTAAAATACACAAGTTAGCTGTTTTATTACAATCTTGAGTTGATTAGATGCACAGATGGATGCCACCATGAGATACTGAAGGGGATGGGAAGAATCTTCCTCAGAAACTGAGATTTGGATACCCTCTTGCTGGATTAAAAACCTATGAACTATGAACTACTGATCTGTCTTCTTTAACTTTCTGTTATTGATAATCTGGGAAAATCATATGATATGGGTTAAAGGGTGAGTGATATCATCTGAGTTGGGCAGGTTAACAAAGAAAAATGGCTTTGTAATAGGGCAACACCTGGAGGAAATGTGGTGACCTGGGTTTGGAAACTTCATGTGCTTGCTTAAGCAACAAGACCCTCAAAAAAGACAAGCACAGAGGAATTTTAAAAAGCCTACCTATAAGGGGAATGAGAAAAGGTGTACATGAGAGAGAGAGAATAACTTGCCAATGCATCCCAACAGCAGCACCATCTAAGCTGAGACACAGGCTACAAGAGAAACCAGAAAGCAAGAGTGAGAACATGCATGTGTTCAGTCATAAATCAAGCTTGACTCCTTAACTCTGCCCCCCATTACCAGGGAGACGTGCTTAGGTAGTCAGACTCATGGCACATTGGAAGCAATAGTCCTTGACTCCTGAGATCTGTCAGCATGGAGGTGGTGTGGAGTCCATAAAGATCTAGGAGGTAGAGTTCATTCCAGAAGTCATTCAATGGTTCCAAGGTTACTCACTATGTTCCTTTAACAGCTGAGCTTTTGTAGAAATTTAACAGTTTTGCAATCTTATGGTACATAAGATTTTGTAAAAAGGACTGATTTGTAGATCACATGGGAAAGTGTCCTAGATAATGAGATAGTATTGTCTAATGTCTTAACAGATAAGATTTTTCCAGGCATTGACAGTACGCTGAGTTGTAGTGAACTTGTTGAAATAGAAACAGGTGGATTTCTATGAAAGGGAGTGCTATGAATAGAAGTACAGAAGGAGTGGTGGATGTGCTCAGCATTTGGCAAGCTCAGTGCCCTGCCCTAAGGAGCTGAGCAAGCTATATAATTTGCAAGAATGTGATAGAAATGCCACTTTTGCCTTGTCTTATGTATGTGTGTATATGCTTATAACTTATGTGCATGCATGTTTGGCTAACTGGATGGGATGGAGGTGGTACTGGTGAGGGAGATAATAGTGCAGAAATGCAGAAGGGAATTGGGGAAATTTAAGTTCTCTGTACTCAGAAAACAGAAGTATAGCAGTAGACCAGACCCCTCCTCTGGCAAAAACAGTAATAAATCACAACCTTAGCACTTCTCACCTGTAGAAAATCTATTGGTTCTGGGGTGGGGGAGGTGTGAGTACTTATAATTTGGTGGGTATAATAGTCAAGGCTCTCTAGAGAAACATAGCAACAGAAGAAATAGGTCATAATAGAGGCTAGATGGATGGACAGCCAGGCACATAGACAGACACAGGAGGGAGATTTTGGGAACTTGTCATTCTAAAGTCTGTAGGGCAGGAGCTAGAAAACTGAAAATTCAGGCAACAGTTGATGTTCTACACTTGAATCCAATTCACAGCAACAGGCTAACAATTCAGGCAGCAGTTCCACAATCTGATGATGAAGATAATTCTTATTCTTTGGGAAACCTCAGTCTGTGTTCTCAAAGTCTTAAACTAATTGAATGAAGCCCACACACATTGTGGGAGCTAGTTGGCTTTAGTCAAAGTCCACTGATTTAAATGACATCTAGATAGCAACATCACAGCATCTAAATTGATGCATGATCAAACATGGAGATCACAGCATAAGTAATTTGATACATAAATCATCAAAGTGTGGGAATTTACACACCCATTTTGCTGCAACAGCAAATAGTTTGTTCTGGTCGCCAATTTAAATGTGTACGCCTGGGCTGGTTCCCTCACCCCCACCCCAGATCACCAAGAATTCTTCACAGACCAGCTGGTGTCTTACAGCTTAACACACTCTTATCCAGAGATAGCATCAGACTCCACAGGTTAAGGATTCAGTCCTACAAGATTGTTGCCTTTACCCCAAGTCATATGCCAGTAGCAAACCCAGACAGGTCCCTGTGCTTCTGATCCACTAGCTAGGAGTTGCGGCTCCAGCGAGCTCTCCGACTGGGGAGGCCAGTCCAAGTCCAGGTTGTTTACCTGAACCTCGGAGTAAGTGGCTCTAAATCAGAGTTTCTAAAACTCCCTTTTTCCTTGGATTTAATGAACTTGCTAGAATAGTTCATAGAATTGAGAGAAACATTTCACTTAATAGATGACTGGTTTATTACAGAAGGGTATGATTCAGGGAGAGATGGAAAAATCACACAGGGCAAGGTGTGGGGAAGGGGCATGAAGATTCCATGTCTCTCAGAGCACGCCTTTCTCCCTGAAGCTCTACGTGTTCACTGCCGAGCAAGGTCTTTGAACTTCCTTTCTGTTGCTTTTTTGTGTGACAGTTTTATAACATAGCCAGTTTTATATGATTGTTGGCTTTTGATTCAATCTCCATGCATGCCCCTCACCTCTGAGGCTTAAAAGAAGGAAAGAAAAGTTCCAGTTCGAATGGACACCAGTCCCCATCTGCTGATTGGGCCCAAAAGTCATTTCATTAACATAACAAAAGACGCCTTTATTTTATTTATCACTTAAAAGAATTCCAAGTGTTTTAAGAGCTGTGTCAGAAATAAAGGCCAAATATTTATTTCTTGTGATATGTCTAGTATTACAACAGAAACCCAAAATCTCTTCCAGAAGGAGAACTTCAGAACATAATCTCATATAGTTAGCATGTGGCTGAGGAGTGCAAACTATTAAGGGGTACATACCTCAAAAACAAGCCTGCCATCTGCTACACAGGGCAAAGGAAGCAAACTCCTAGCGTGCTAGATCTTTAGTAGAATTAATGTGCATAAAGAGAGAGAAGAAAAACAGGATACTCCTAATAAAACTTTCCTCCCCAAAACCCCAAATTTGCCTCACAAAAGCTCTACTACATGCATAATTTACAGCACTTGGATACACATTTTCTCACATTGCTTTTCCACTGTTAACATTCACAAAAATATTTTGATTTCCTCTACCTCACTCAAAAATTAATACTTGGATGTTTTTTTAAGTTAATAACCCAAAACTTTTTTTTCCTGCAGGATGTAAATGAACAGTTATTCATAAACAATAAATTCATTATTTTTAAATATAATTTCTCCAAAGTGGTTTGCCATTGGGTATGTAGGAATACGATGAATAATTGATAATACAGATAAGAAATGAAAAAAAAACTGAAGAGGAACATACTTTAGAGAAAGTGACCTAGAAGTTCAGTTTATCCCTCATCCCTAGTCTCATTACTTCCAGGGAACTTGTTCACATTTCTTCCTGGCTACAACATCTCTGCATTACAGTTATTTGCCTCATTTGGAAATCCAATTAAGACTGTTTTCTGGAAGGAGACTGTAGCTGCAATCTTCTTTGCCTGAGAACACGGAGTTCGCATGATCACTTTAAAACAAATTGCCTTTTTTATTGCTCGCCGGCCAGTGCCTGCCTCAGAGAAGTGCCAGCTGTGCATGTTTGGCTGACTGCCCCTTGTTAAAAAGAGGATCCCACAGAGGGAGGCTAGTATCGGTAAATATTGTCTGCTAAGTCTCAGAACAAAGTGTTGCTTTCAAAATACAAAAATATCTTTAAATATTAGGACAACTCAGAAAGTAGAACTCAGAAAATAAACCTTCTTTTAAGATCTCTGTTCCGTTCTGAAATTTCTGATCAGGTTTCGAGCACTTTAAAAAGAAAATGGTTGATTCTTCTCTGCTTCCTACATCACTTGCTTCCTTATTTCCTTCATACTCCTTTTGTTCAAGACAAAACAAAACAAAACAAAACAAAATACAGGAAGGCTCCTTGACTCTCCTTGCTTTCCCTCCCGACACTCCACAAACATCTAGCTCATCTTAAGTCTCTCTGTCAACTTTACTCACAGGTATACTTCAAACCACTCTGCCTCCCCACCCACTGACATCACTCTACTCCATACCACTACTATCTCTCCATTAGTATGCTCACAGTTGTCTCTAAGGAATTCCCCCACCTCCACTGATGCCATACAATCCTATATCTGATATCGAATTTCAGGTAAATTAGAAATATTAAAAATCAGCTATCATCTTATAGTGAATTTCAAAAACACGAGACCACAAAAATTTATGATGCTATGAAACAAAACATTCTCTAGTAAGCAAGTGATAGAATCTGTCAGTTTCTGCATTAGTAAAATAAGCAAGTGATACTAGGACCTCTGAAGACATTTTCAGCCACAAACTCTAAGATTATTTTTATTGCTGGTAAAATGTCCTTCCCAACCTCAGGTGAGGGGTCAGTGTTGAGTAAGGAAAGTTTTCCAGGTAAGGTGACATGTCTACCTTGACATTTACCTTTCAAATCAAGACACCAACAAGGAGGCTTTTTCAACTATCCCTGGAAGAGTGCATAGAAATACACAGACAGACTTCCATCTTTGGGTGTCCTTCTGACTTAGCACACACCTCTGCATGCTGTGTCTTTTCTCTGCTCACAGACAGCTGGCAGATCACCTGGTGCAGCCCGTTCCTGAAGTCCGTGATCGCTTGAAAATATTCACGAGCCTCAAGCAGAAGCTCCAATGTCTACGATGATTTTCTATAGATTACTGACCACTTTCCATGCCTACAATCCTCTATGAGTTTCTCAAACTTTTTATTTGCACAGACTAGGAGGATACCAGGAGCAATAAATCAAAGTAAGGGTCATTCAGACAACAGTCCTCCATAGTTCGATTAGCTAGTGAATTAGTCTAGTAGGGGTGTCATAAAAAGAGATGTACTGGCTGGTTTAAACTACATGGACTTATTTGTGCCATTGTGCTAGAGATGAGAAGTTCAAGCTCAGGGTGCCAGGAAGATGGTTTCTGGTGAGGACGCTCTTCTGACTTGCCGATGGTTCTCCGTGCTCTGTGCTCACCTGATCTCTTCCCTGTACATGCGCAGAAAGAGAAGGCATCTCTTCCTCTTCTTATAAAGAAACCTGTGTTATGGAATTAAGGTCCCACCATTTTACCTTCATTTAAGCTGCTACCTCCTTAAAGGACTTCAAAATACGAACTGGAATTAGAAGGGGGTTGGGGGGAGACACAACTCAGTGCATCAATGTCAGCAAAAATAATGTAGCAACAGCAGCAATAAACACCTAAATAAGCCTGTAAAAGTATACCAAATGGGTTTCAAGGGTTTTTTTTGGGGGGGGGCATGGAATGGTCATAACATACAAAGATAGAAGAAATTAAGATCGATGAAGTTTTAGCACTTTTATATGAGGGTAGACTTGTATCATAAGAGCATATAAAATCAGAGACATGTTTCAAACTTGTATGTAAGTAAGATATGTATTTTAAAACTTCCATCAACTCAATAATCCAAATTCTGGCTGCAATGATTAACTTTAACGGATTTCAAATCTCCTTTATGGTTATAACAGAGAAAACCTGTACTGTACAGTATGAAATCTGAAAAGTGACAGAAAACAGCAATCCACACATTGCAAAAAGTGAACATTTTGCTGCTGTGTGACTGACTGAGCCTCTCCCCTCAACACTGCACTTATCCTACTTTGTACATTAATTCATGGAAAAGATCAGAAAGTATTCAATATTTAGAAGTTCACAGAAAGAAAGTTAAAACGCCTCTGGTCACTCTCAGAAACACAAACAGCCCTACACTGAATGCATTTGTAACTTAATGCCACATGAGCCCTGGGTTTGGTTGCTAGTCCACAGGCTGGCTGTCTGCTCTGACTCCTCACTCCTGGGATAAGTAAGATTACTAGGACCTATGATGCCCGAGTTTCAGTAGTATTTGGTACCACGTCTGAGATAAGGTATATTAATCCTATAAAATAGCATCTTCTAAAAAGTCACAAGCTTAAAGAGGAACAGGGTATTTGGGGCTTCAAGGATCTTCCTGTGGGAGAAGCTTCCATTTCACTGAGGGGTGAAGTTCTTCATCAACACCATCCAGCTCTTGCTCCTTGGAGAGCTCCAAGAACACCTGGTCAGGGTGGGGGTGAGAACCAAAGACAGCGATGTTAACCCGCCTCCTGCAGTGTCACACACGTGCGAAGCAGAGGCACCCACTGTTCAGGAAATGCATGGACTCCCTGCAGGAGGGAACACCCCGCACCGACCCACCTGCTCCAGTGTGGACTGCGAGAGGCTGTACTCCTCCAGGTCGAAGCTCTGCTTCACTGCATGAGGTGGACACATGTTAGGGGCATGCACACTTTTTATTCAGAGTTTCACCAGCCATGTACCCAAAAGATATACAAACAGATTTTAGATATAAAAGATGGGGTCATAAATATCCCTGGACTAAGCATCAGGATACAAATTCACCAGAGTCCTGTAACAGCAGGGTGAAAAACCCTCACTGGGGCCCTCCCTGGTGGGGCAACAGGTTAAAGCACAGCACTAAGAAGCTAAAGCCACTTCAGCATGAATTCGATCCCCGCCTGCTCTGGAGGAGATCCACATGGCGCGGCAGACCTCTCCTGACCCGCCTGCTGCTACCCTCAGCAGTGTACTTCGTCAGTCAGCCTGTTCTGCTCCCCACTCTGTCTCTGCCCCTGCACCTCTGGCCTGTATCCCAGCTCTGTATATAAATAAATCAATCTTAAAAAGAAAAAATCCCACTGTCCAAGAGTTTGGGCAGAGACACCACAAGGACACTAGTTGTGTCCCCAAATTCAAGGCCACTGCTCTGTCAAGCTGGCACATTCTGTATAACCCAAGATCCCATCACTCTTCCCTCTCCTAGTTGCTTTGGAACTAAGGATGTTAACACTTTGTCCTTTCTAGCCGCAGGCCATTTGCACATCATCCTATTATGAACCAAACTTCTTCAGTATCCTCTTTCGAGTTTACCAGCTCTTGTACTTGTGGACTGTGATCCCAAATTTGCAAGTACATAAAGGAAGACAATATTGAATAGAAAGATGGGCCTGGAAAGCAAAGGTCTGTGTGGACAGTCACCGGCTTGCTGCGACACCCCCTTACCTGCCTCCATGAACAGATAAGGTGAACATGGCCTCCAATTCAGGACCATGGGGACTGGTCCTTGATTCATGTTGGGAACATGTATAAAAAGGCTGTGGTGGCAGATGGCCCCGCGCTTTTGGGAGACGCGGGGGTGCTCTGCGTTTCCCACGGCCTTCCAAGGAGAAAGAGCCCCAAAAGGTGGAGGGATTCCAAGGCAGGAGGCCAGGGTTGCAGGAGACTGACAAGGGACCAGAGAGGCCTCCTCACCCAGCCCGTGAGGCTGTTGGCAGTAGTCCCCGATCTGAGAGAAACGAGGGTCTTCAAGGAACCCACAAAAGCGCCCCATGAAAGGAAGGGTCAGAAATGGTTCACTCCCACACAGCTGGCTGTAGTACAGTTTTAATAATCAAGTCAAGCTTCTTTCCCCTTAGGCTCCTTGTACGCCATCCCATAGAAACCCAAATATCAGTTTATGAGAGAACAAAGGAAGAAAGGAGATAAAATCAACCACCCCACTTTCAAGCTTCGGGTCTCCAACATAAGTTCAGCCTGACCTGGAGGAACACGAGAGGCTAAAGTTTTGTTGCAGGCTGCATGCGTCACAGTGGCCTAGTGGAAAGGCAGAACAGTTGACGGGGCCAGGCAAAGGGAGGGGTCGTGCATTCTGCCCGCCGACTGCTGGGTTTCGCTTAGTCAGTAAATGCATTGCAGCTGAGAATGTCACTGTGTCTAAGCTAATATTTGAAGAAGAAAATGCTAACTTGCATCTCAATATTTTATACCCTGTATAATCTTCACAGAGGGGAGCATGAAACGCCCTAATTTTTCTCCCTCAGTGAGAACTTCTGAGGTAGCAAATTTAGCACAGAAGAATTTGGAGATGGGAGGAACATTTTGAACGTGGAAACATAAGCTGTCTCCTAAGCATTCTCGGAAGGTGGCCTGGAATGTCTCCCTCCCTGTGCTGTGTGAGTTATAAACCTCTTCCTGCTGATCAGAGCTTGTAGGAATCCTTGCCACTGGGAAGATGCAAATGTGGTCACTGGGTCCATATGGTCGGCTTGGAAAAATTACCAGCAGGTTGAGAAAGTGAAAAGAAAACCTCTTTAGGGGACTTAGCCTTGTCTTAAGGGAAAGCATCTATTTAAGAACTCACATGCCCAGGGTCCAACAAGAAAGGAACAGACCATTAAAAGAGGGAGGTCTTCGTCAGGTGTCATACACTGATGTCACAGGCAAAAACTGAGCCTAGCGTAGATTGATTGACATTCAGACAAGGATGATGGCTTATGCTTTCTCAACAAAGAAGCCCTCGTAGTGAGGATCTACTGCCAGCCAAGAGTACGCAGAGAGGTAACACTACTTGCTGTTTGCATGAGTTTGGCTCTGCTTCAATCGCCTCTGTTTCCCATAGCCTCACTCATCTAGGGCAGGATTTCTCAACCTTGGCGCACAGTCTGATCACCCGCTGTAGTGGGAAGGGCTGAGCTGAGCACTGTGATGTTTGGCAGCAAATCTGACCTTGACCTACTAGATACTAGCTGCCCCCCCACAACCCCATCCCCAGCTGTGACAACCAAAGAGAAGGTCAGATATTGCCACGCCACCCCTGGTTGAGAACCACTGAATAAAAAGTCTTAATTGGGCCCTCCCGGTGGTGCAGCAGGTTAAAGCACAGCACTGAGCAGTTAAAGCCACGAGTTTGATCCCCGCCAGCTTCAGAGGTAACCCACATGGCACTGCAGACCTCTCCTGACCCGCCCGCTGTTCCCCTCAGCAGTGTGCTTCATCAATCTACCTGTTCTGCTCCCGGCTCTATCTCTGGTGAATTCTCTCACCATCCCTGTACCTCTGCCCTATACCCAAGTTTTGTATGCATAAATAAATACATCTTTAAAAAAAAGTCTTAATCATTTACTTAGAATATAATACTAGACCTCTGTATTCATGTACTTAGGACAGTTTTGATTGTGTCTGTTTCCCAAGGGCTTATCTCTAAAAAGTCATACTTACCTATCTCTAATTTGAAGAAAGCTTGAGATAAGGGTTGCACATCCTCAACAGGCAACTTATAGACCATCAGGGAGGAGTATCTGCAAGGAACAGAGTAAGGAACCTGAGCTCCAAGTTTCAAGATCACAGCATGTCGTATATATCTCTCTTCTAATGATCCTGAGGTTACCCAACATGGTCAGCTGTGTGTGTCCAATTGCAGTTAAGACTGAACCATTGAGGGCTTCCCTGATGGCCTCCAGGTTAGTCTTAGCGTTACTGTGGCCTGAGTTTGATCACCAGCCAGGGAGGTGACCAACATGGCACAGCAGACCTTTTCTATCTGGGCCGCTGCTTCCCTCAGCAGTGTATTTCAGTAGATCTGTCTGTTGAGCTCCCCACTCTGTCTCTAGTGATTCCTCTCACACCCCTGTCTCCAGCTTACTCCCAGTTCTTCTACAAAAATAAATAAATAAAATCTTAAAGAAAAAAAAAAAAGAGAGAATGACTGAGACATAGGTGCTTCAAGCAGGGAAAATTATTTCAGTTGGTATACTTTTTTTTTAAAAAAGATTTATTTATTTATGCATACAAAACTGGGTTTCAAACCAGAGGTGCAGGGGTGGTAAGAGGCTTCACCAGAGACAGAATGGGGAGCAGAACAGGTACACTGCTGAGGGGAGCAGCAGGCAGGTAAGGAGAGGTCTGCCACACCATGTGGGTCACCTCCAGGGGGGGATTGAACTCATGCTGAAGTGGCTTTAGCGTCTTAGTGCTGTGCTTTAACCTGCTGCGCCACCAGGGAGGGCCACAGTTGGTACACTTTTAATGAACTGTGTGCTATTTGAATTATTTTACAGTCACATTATTTTTTTAAATAGAAAGAGAAAAGTTGGGAGACGGATGATCTGACCATGACATTCTGCCTAGTTATCTGTCTCCCTGAAGCCAGGACACTCTTCTCTGCTAGACCAGGAGATGGGAGTAGCCTGGTCACCTCAGGCAGGGGCTTAGAAGATCTGTTCTCTACAACTATGTAGATAAACTCTAAATAATCTCTTTTCCTTAAGTTGTAAGAGTCTTCTGCTTTTCCCTTCTTCAGTGTATTGCTCCTTTTGTAGGCACCAGATAAAGTCACTAGATGACCAGAGGGTAGTGGCATATTCTATGGACCTTTGTGCATGTGATTAAATTTGTCTTTTCTCCTGCTAATCTCTCTTGTGCCAGTGAATTGTTTGCCAGTTTACACACTTTGAAGGGTAGAGGAAGATTAGCTTCCACCGACAGTGCCTTTTCTAGTAACTAAGTACTCACATCTATCATAGAGCTGAAAAGATAGGAAGATAAGCTTTTGTTTCTCATTGTCTCTGTGGAAACGCATAACAAAGACCAAGACAAAAAACAACCAACACTTCAGTTTACCTTTCTTGCCTAGCAGCCTGGGGGAAAAGCCTCAGAATTTCATTGTGGAGGGGCTCCACTTGCTCCGGGGTCTTCACCTTCATCTCCAGCAGGTAATCCTTGCCGAATTTGCTTTTCAGGTGTTGGATGGAGCCAATACATCTGGAGGCAGGACCAGGTTAAGCAAGAACAAGGAGAGAGAAGCCTGTCATTTCAGCTGGAACAGCCAGACACACTAACTCTCACAGGGACATTTCTGTGCAAGGAAAGGACAAGTTCAGCTGGGGTCAGCTGTGTGGGGAAGGGCACCCACCTCAGCCTTCCAGACACCATGATGGCCACACGGTCACACACAGCCTCAGCCTCCGCCATGTACTGGGTGGTGAGGAGGGCGCCCCTCTCTGTGTTACCAAAGGTGGCCCGGATGGCCTGCCTAGTCAGGGTGAGGAAATGTTAATGAGTGGGATGTTCAAGGCGCACACACACACATATACACACACACATTTATAAACATGTATATACACATGTACACATATACACAAATGTATTACATACACATACATATGTAAAATATATATAGTCTCCATCGGCCAGTGCCTATCAGCAAAGACAGGAATTCTGGAGGGACAGAGGGCACGAAAATAATCAAACTCTTGCATGGAGAGTACAATTCACAACATTCTTGGACAGAATGTACAGACTGATACTGGGTAAGGTCTTTTGAAGAAGACCTGATTGCTGAAACATTGAAAACAGTTATCAGACATGGAGACAGTCCTTGGAGAAAGGACAGGAAATGAGTGGAACTTATTTAAAAGCATGATAATAATGACAGATGCCTTAAAGTGCAAAATGATAGATTTCAAAGTATTTCTAAAATAATGAAAGAATATATTGAGGGTTTGGAAATTTTTCCTCCATAAGAATTGTATGTCAGGTGATGCTGCAGGAAGATTTAAAGTTTAATAATAGATTTGATCAAATAGAAAAAAGGGGGCCTTCAATACTCAGAAGATCCAAAATAAACATAAAATTCTTAGATTATTGTCATTAGATCTTTTTGTCCTTAATAAAAATTAGCGGTGATGACGGAATCAGATTCTCCTCCCCCCACCCCACTAATATTGCTTTTCCTTACCATGTGGATATCTTTCATTTTACAAATACCTATATTTCTGATGGTCAGCTGTTACAGAGTTCTAAGTTCATGACCCCTCACCACATTTGCTGCTGCCCCTCGGGATCCATCCCTGTCGATGGCTCATCCAGAAGCACCACCGTCGGGTTTCCCAGGATGCTCAGCGCAAAGCACAACTGGAATGAGAGGAACAGAGTCTGGAACAGCCTGGATTTGTGGGTGCACAGAGGAACCCGGGGCTCCCACACTACCTTTCTCTTTATCCCCTCAGACAAGGTCTTCACAGGAAGCTTCAGCTGCTCCTGCAGCTTGAGAGCCTCCACCAACCTAGAGGAAACTGTGAGTCAATTCACATTCCCACACATCGGAGACTGCGTGTGGAAGGATGGGCCAACCTGAGCAAGCACTACAGTAAAGACCTTTTAAAAAGTGTGTTCAGAGATTAAAACTATCTAGGATACTTTATGAATCATTCACTCACCCATTTTCAATGACGTCTTTCCATATTAAGAGTACGCAATAAATTTTTCTCTCTGCAGGCTTAAAGTGAAAGATGGCCAAGTCTCCCCAAGATGAAGGTATCAGAGTCTCCCTTCCTTCATTTTATGGGCACATCATTACTGTCACTCCCTCCCTCCCCACATAGAGAAGACATGGGCCTGTGGATACCTCGCAATGGCCACAGTGGCATCTGTCTTCCTCAGCCCTTTGACAGCAGCGAAAACCTCCAGGTGCTCCTTCACAGTCAGGTTGGGCCACAGCGCATTCTCCTGTGGGCAGTACCCCAGGAACTCCAGGGGCTCCCCTCCACTGCTCCCTTTCAAAATCACCTACATCAAAAGTTCATCCTCACATTCTGTCCAAAACTGTGTGGTGTGTGCTCACAATATGTGTAATTCAACAATTTCCTCTCTCACACTCACGGGTGACAAGAAAACAAAACTAAAAAGAAACAGCTGAGCTCTGGAGAGAAGATGACATAAACTCAATGCAAAGATATTGCACCACTATAGTATATTATAGTGTAGCTCTCCTTGTCAGTTCCTTCACTGGTTGAATCCAAGTTTGCTTATTTCGTTGCCCATTGTTTATCTTCCAACATTCAAAGGATGCAGTTGTTGACAAGTCTGTCTCTCTGATGTCAGAATAGTTACAATTATAGAATTTGTCTAATGACTTTGTTGTGAGGGTTAAGAAAGCTAGCAGTCATTAGGGGTGATTCTCCAGACAAAGTATCCGGGGGCATGTTAGCATGTTAGCTTGTCACAATAGGTGAGGCCGGGGATACACAGGACCATACCTCACAGTAAAGATAATTGTAAATCTTGAGAAACCCTAAAGCAAGGTAGTCAACAAAAAGCCCTGAACACTAGTCTGGTACACAGAAATTAGTAAACACATGATGACATTTATCATGTTTATGAAGCTAATAATGTGCTCATAACATGTTATATAATAGTAATAACAATAATAATGCAGTCATATATGCTAGTAACAGTAATAATAGGTAATCTGTACCAGTGTTTACTATGTGCCCAAATATAAATACTTATGTTTGAATTACTTTATTTTGGATGGGGTTGTTTACTTTATTTTTGTTGAGTTTTCATCAGTTCTCTGTAAATTTTTGTGATCAAACCTTTATCGCTAGTTTTGTGTGAATTACTTTGTTTTTAGAAAACTCCCATATGAGTTAAGCATGAGTTTTATCACCCCTGATTTATTATTCTAGAAAGCTGATATGTGTATAGATTTAAAAACTTGTAGGAAGTCATACAAACTAAGCCTGGGAGTGTAGAATGCAAGCCCTTGACCTTGATACCATATTCTTTCCTCTAGACAAAGGAGGAGAGAGCTAGTTAACCTCAGAGGGCTTTCCATTCAGAGAGAGAAATAGAAAATAAACAAGGAAACACATAATAAATGATATTCTCTGCTTAACGCAGGGACATAAATGCAGGACATAGACACACTAAAGAACAAAAGATCATTATATTTTTTGGAGGGTGGGTGAATTTAAGCAATTATTATTTTTTTCTCTCATCTGTGATCTCTATTTTCTTTATTCATCCTGGATCCACATCACTGTTGTGCTTCACGAACTTCGATGTGTTTACAGCAATACCCTATGTTGATGTTTTTCTATAGTCACCAGCCAGACTATCACACCAACTGGGCTTCAACCATTGTAAGAGATTTGCTCTTGCATGTGTGCTCAATAAAGACCTGTGCAGTTTTACTTGCTAGTGGGCTTTTATTGTCACACAAGTCACCTATAATATTTAGTTGTGGCATATTAAAGATGAAGATTTAGATATACAGATTGGACTTGTATAAATTTGTATAAAACGATAAACAGCTAGGACTACATCCAACCTTTCTTAATACAGAAAGACACATTTCTTGCTGGACATGTATTCTAACGGTGGTTTCTGACATGATGCTGGATAAAGCAATGCAAGTCATCAAGTTCTCTGAATACACTAATCACTACAGCAGAGGTCTCTGATTATGTGTCCTCTAAAATCATTAAAGGGGAATAGAGATCATTTGTAGCCCTTTAGCACTTATTTTTGGAATTAATGAGAAATTTTGGATTAATCTCCACTCAATACATAAATTGCATTGATTAATATAAAAGGATCATCAACTCTCATCAATTTCATCGTGAAACATTTCTTCTAGGCAACATGACTGACGGCATTTCTGTGGGTGTTACTGACCTGCCCTGCAGTTGGCTTAGTGGCACCAGTTATCATCTTAATAGTGGTGCTTTTACCAGCTCCATTGTGTCCTAACAGGCCTATAACTTCACCTGAAAGAAAACAGAATTACCGCTGCATGTCATTACAATAAGCATTAAATAAAGCAATAAATAAATAAGCATTAAATACACACACATGTGTGTACATATAATTATATATATTTACATCATTGTTCATTTTTTGTACAATGTTTGAGTTCTTCTCTTAGGTGTAGTCCCCCAGACAACTTCCACCACCATACACAAGTGAACCATCACCATACCCTCCTGGGCTCTTCTTGCACATTTTAATCTTTTTCTGTCCTACTCCCCTGCTAAATGTCTCTGATTTATAGTTGCCTGGTAGATTTTTTTCTCTCTTTCATTTTTCTTCTGACCCTTTCTTTAGTTCCCCTATAAGTGATACCACCATTGGAATCCTCTTATAAGAGATACCATCTGGCATTTTTCTCTTTCCTACTGAGTTGCTTCACTGAGCAACTCATGGGCTCCATCCATGTTGCTGCAAATCTTTTTTGATTGTTGAATTGTACAAAGAAACAAAGAATAGATAATGGAACAAGGATAATCTGTACAATAAATGGAGCTAGGAAAGCTGATCCACCATATGCAAAAAAATGAAACCAGACCACTAACTCATACCATACCCACCCACCCACACACACACAATCTAAACGGATAAAAGATGTGAACAAGTCCCTCCCTGTGGTGCAGCAGGTTAAAGCACAGCACTAAGAAGCTAAAGCCACTTCCACATGGGTTCGATCCCCACCTGCCCCAGAGGTGACCACATGGTGACACAGACCACTCCTGACCAGCCCGCTGCTCCCCTCAGAAGTGTACTTCGACGATCTGCATGTTCTACTCCCCACCCTGTCTCTGGTGAATCCGCTCACCGCCCCTGCACCTCTGGCCTGTACCCCAGTTCTGTATGCATAAATAAATAAATCTTAAAAAAAAAAAGACGTGAACATAAGCCCTGAAACCATAAAATATATAGAAGAAAATATAGGTAAAACACTCCATAACATACACCTCAGAAATATCTTTGAAGACTCATCCCCTGAAGAAAAGAAGGTGAAGGAAAAGATAAACAGCTATGACTACATCCAACCTTTCTTAATGCAGAAAGACACGTTTCTTGTAGCCACTCTTTTCTTTCTCTTGGCAAAGCAACTTTTCTTTTTGCCAGCATATTCCTTTCGCAGACAACTGGCGATGACGACTGGTTTCTATAAAGAAGAAATTACAGAGACCAGTTTTACCTTGAAATCAGTGTATACTTAACGCTCCCTACATCTTACCTGACACAAAATCATGACCCAAACCAATACTTCCCCAGGAGCTGTCCTTTTCCAGAAAAAGCCCCCCAATCTATATTTCTGCGAGAAAAAGACATTGTTTGTCCTTATCTTTCAGAATAGAGGCATCCACCAAGCCAAGTTCTGCTAAGACCCACACACTCACACACTCCTACACACCCACATGACTCAGAGGCACTCTCTCCTAGTTGCTTGCACTAAGCTTTACTCAGTTTATAAAACTCATAAAGTCTTTCCTGGGTTCTGTACTGGTTAACTTTATTCACCCAAAAATATGAACTTGGAAAGAGATTAACAAGTGTATGTCCTTTGTTCTGTTATTTCTGTTTGTACCACATATCCATTGAAGTTGAATAACATGCTGTTTCTGCCCAAATCACCCGATGACGCACATTTACAGAAGTTCTACCTCATCAAAGTTTGACACAGTCACAGCATTTGCTGTTCTCACTCTTTCCATCTGCACATCCTCATCCTCTCCTTCAGGTTCTTCTGAGTTTGGAAAAACATCATTGATTTTTGGTGAAATCCTGAAATTGAAATAGTGGGGCAATGCAAGGTTTTCAGTTGGAAAACTTGCAGTGAAAATAAATCATTTCCTATATCCTGGCCCCAATTGTTCAAACAGATTAACGGTGAGGCCAGGGGATCTCCATCGCTCTGCACCATCTATCTGCCTTTTTAGCAACGTAGTGTTTGTCACCAAGTTAAGTGACATAACCTGCATCATTCCTGCCTTTTGTCTAGGTTGAGTTATTTGACCAATCCTCGCTATTTTCAATAATAAAACAGTACATGTTCTCAAGACTTGGGGGAGAGTTGCAAGAGAAAGGAATCAGGAACTCTAGTAGTGATGCAAAGATTTGGGAATTCTGAGGACTATGTCAGAACCAGTGATTAACATATTTGGAAACAGAGTGTTATCCTACCAGGACAAAGAGTTCCCAGTAACTGAACATTGTCATTTCTTGGAAAGATGTGTCAGAACTGCTCTGTCCTGACTGGGACCCGCTTCACTCACTCCTTCACCTCCCCCACCCCTGATAACTGCTGGTCTCCTGCCTCTTCCCCTCATGCTCTTGTCAGCTCACTTCCTAAATCTTGGCTGTCATCTTGTCTCTTTCCTGCTCTGCCACCTACACTAGACTTGAGTTTGATTCCTATTTTATGAGAGATACAAGGTTTCCAAAGCACCCATGTCTTCCTATTGTGTAATTTGCAAAATATTTTCTCTACTTCCCTCTGCCCTGACGCTCTGACACCTAGTCTCGATTTAGCTTTTCAGTGTTCTTTAACACCAGCCTTCCAGTTCATTCCAGCTGCCTGCAGGAAGGTGGCACCATTTCAATTTTGTTCACTTGCCTAGCTTACCCACTCTTCTTGGATTGGTTGCATACATCCAATGCTTATATGTATTTACACATTATTTTAAAGAGCTTATTTTTTGTATTAACTTTCTTCCAGCGTGTCAGTGAAATTAAGCTCTGCCTTAAATTTTCAGTTTTTCCAATATATTAATATGGCATCCCTCACTAAGTTAGAGTTCACGGAAGCACTGTGAATTATGGCTTTGCAAACAACACAATCCCTTAAAAACACTCCTATACAGTATATCTTACTAGGTTAGTATAAGCATATTAAAATATCTTAAAATAATGAATCTTAAAATAAAGCATGAAATTCTATTTGAATTTCTCAACCTGAACACAGGATCTTTTCTCATTGATTTCTTCCTAATGTTCATTTCCAGACATCGTAGGATAAAAAGAAAAATGAAAAAATGAAGGTAAGGCTAGGGGGAAAATAAACAATAAAAATTAGTATCACATAAAGAAAAGCATTTCAATTGCAGAATTCATTTACAGAGTTAAATCGTTTCTAATGGTTGACTGGATAACATTTTCACAAGATTGAAAGACAACTTATTCAACATTGCATAGCATTCATGGTTACCTTCACTGCTCTGCAGAGAAAGCAGGTCAGAAGCAGAAGTAATAAGTTGATATTAGTATCCTTCATGGTATTTATTTTAGACTTCACACCCAGAACCAGTAGGTCATTATAAATATCATATACAGATCATGTGTGTGTGTGTGTGTGTGTGTGTGTGTTATTTCAAAGGCTTAAAGTGCCAACTATAATAACCGTAATAGAATGAAAAGCGTGCAAGAACATTTAAATGGAAATCTCCTTACTATTAGCAATGCCAAAAATACAATTTGCTCTTCTGCAGCTCCTAAGTAATCCACAGAATCTGGAGAAATCTGTAAAACAAGGAAAAACTTGGTTCAGATGAGCCTTCATCTCTTCATTGACTTCATCGCACATAAGGTAGATTATTGTCCACTTCATGACCCTGCTAGAATTACACAGGATTCACCCTTATGATCAGGTCCAAGTCCACTTCTGAGTGGGCAGGTGTCTGGTGTCTGCCTCCCTGCTTCCAAGGTCATCGTGACCTGCTGACCTGTGCTTGGCTCAAAGCTTAGGTGCTTTTAAAAGCAAGTTATCAGGATTCACCCAGTGGGGTGATACCTGGGTAGGGTTGACCAATGAAGCCAGGGCCAAGGTTTTCTCTGCCTCTGAGCTCCTTCTCTCTCTTCTTTCCTAAGCCCAAGAATCATTACATTTCTCTGTCCCATGTACTACCCACTTTGAGACTAATCATAACAATCCCTAATTTCACATGCTTCCATATAAGAATGTGGCTTCCATTAGATTTACAATATAATTTGAAAATCCCTCAATGCTTTAGTGAGTGAAAAGTGAAAGGCTATTTCTCCTTGGACAGCATTTACCAAGACTTTCTTTCTGAGCAACTATAAGTTGATGTAGCAAACCTCAAACCATCCTAGCCACCCGCCTTCTAATATGGACTTTTCCCCATTGGATGATTTTCCAGGACCCTGACATTAAAGCTCTTGCTTCCCTAAGTGTCAGTCACTTCTATCAACTGGACACTTCCATGACCAACCTCAGCACCCCTAACCTTTGCCCTGTCTGCAACAATACTTCCTAGCTTGGAACCCATGGCCCCTTTTACGAGGCCTCCTCACTCAGGACCTCTGTGTCCTTTCCCTCCTTTGACAGGCCCACCTTGCAAACAAAACACTGACCCTGTGTCAGTCTAAATCTCCATCCACCTGAAATGCATCTGAGAAGCAGTGGATGGAACTCAAATTTCCTGATTTCACCTGAAAAGTCAGGCAGGGATCCTTTAGCATTACCTGTCAATTCTACTCACCCACTCACTGAAATAAATGTTCACCTGTTTTCCTCTACCCTTGTGATCCCGATATCAATACCAATACCCTTGTGATCTCCATCTCACTGCTGGGTGAGCACTTCACCTTTTTTCCAAGGAGGTGGACTCAGAGGGAAGACTCACTTTCTAAACTCAGGCCAAACCCTAGGCTCTTATTTTATTCTGTATTTGTTCTGTAGATTATATTGCCTAGTCCTGTGGTTTTAAATATCCTTTAGATGCTGATACATCTCTAGTATCTGGTTTTAGTCTTGAACTTTACATCGACCCACACCTAGAATTTCAGACTCCCATGTCCAACAGGACCTGGACATTTGCCACTGTGTGTCTATGAAGAACCTTATACTTAAATATACAAAATTAACAGAGAAGGGCATCTTGCCAGCATCACAGTAAAGTTATTTGTTTCCAGGAGCAAGAATTCTCATGAGATCTATAAAATTCTATGACTGTGGAGATAATTTAGACCTTCACAGGCAGGGCTTCCTGTGGAGTGAGAACATGAAACTTGATTGGGGCAAGAAAGCTGGCTTCCAAAAGACACACACTTCATGTCTGTTCAGCTAAGGACTTACTTTACCTACATTTTCACAACAGTCATGGTTTTTTCCAACGGCCAAACATATCATGACCCTAGAACCCAGGTGTGAGGTTACTTACCTCGGAATAAATGAACAGAGAGCCAATCATTGTAAAGGGTGGGATTAACATGGTGCAGAGAACTAGCCCTAGAAATCCATATTCATTTAGATCAGTAGCAACAATTGAGAAGACAGTGACCTGAAATATTCAAGTGAAAGTATAAGTGAACTGTTGGGGAGAAAAGTTACCAATTCAGATATGAGACCTAGAGGCAGATTTGGATTTATAGTTTATAAATGGTATATATCAATACCTATGATATATTTCTTATAGGCCTATGATTGTCTAAGACTATAGAATTCTCTAGAGAGCAGTATTAGTTTTCCGTTCTGTGTAGTACAGGATTAAAATGTTTTCTCTTGGTCTACTTTTAAATATTTTAAAAATAAAATAATAATTACTGTATGCATACTTACAATTAAGAAGAAAAATGACCAAAAGCCACTATTTTTTCTTCCATTGCGAAAAATGAATGAAATAACATAGGTCAAGAAAACAAGAGATGAAACATATCCAATACTACAGAGGATCTGAAAATAAGCATATGAAAGCTAGATAAGGAAAATGAGATCTAAAAAAGTATTTACACATTAAGCTCAATTCTTATTCATTAAGAATTAAGCTCAAAGTTTGTGATAGCAAAAGTAATTTGAAGTTTTTCTGTTGACGATTAAAAATGTTACTGTGGACATGAAAAATAGTCTAGCAAAACCATCTTAGAATTTTTGTCACTTACCTGAATTAAAAGGTTTTGAATTATAAATATAATTTCATCTGGGCTGAAAACATAATCCATTATTTGCATCAGAAGGAGGATCAAGAAGTACAGTGGAATATCTACCAGTGCCTGTCCAAACCAGTAAGCAGATGGGTAGAGACCTGAAATCCACAGCTGGGTATGAGCTTTGTTCTGGTAGAGAAATAGGAGAATAATTAATATCCTTGAAGAGTTGAGGCTTGGGGAATTTGCAAATACGTCGTCCAAAGAGATTCACTTTCTTCATGTCCTTTTTAGATATTATGCTGATTCAGCAATAAAACTGTCATTTCTTCCCTCCTGCTTCAGGGGCATAAATGATGGTGCAGGTCACATGGCCACATATCCTCGAAAAGTAAAACCTACCAAGCAATATCACTAGCTCCCACCCCATCACAGAGTGGCCATTGCCTCAATGAAAAGATGCTTTCCTTTTCATTCCAAAACTCTTTTCTCCTTTGAGACCATGAAAATTTGCATATGACGCAAAACTTCAATAGATGTTGCTTTACAGTGTTTTAAGATTCTTAAGTTAGATTAACTGGCATGACAATGGTGCAGTCATACCTGGCATTTTACACAATTGTGTAAACAAAGGGGGGGGGGCACCAAATGAGACAACTTGATTAGAAGTCTGAAGTTTGTCATGAACAAGACTTCCACTCAAATATTACACTACTGTCATGACATAAGCCACATTTTTCTGTCCCAGGGCTTATTGTAACGTAATGTCTTAAACTATACTTGGACTTCGCTAACATTCAATCATGACAACAATTAAAAATTTCAATCTTAAATTGAGTTTGGGTGAATAAACTCATTGGCGAAAAAAGATAAAACCCATGACTTGACCCTTCGCTAACTCTAGAGGTGAGGGAGTGACCAGCACATACTCTAGTGCAGGCTTCTTGAAATTTTATAAAAGGGTCATGAAAGTGAGATTGTAGAGGGTCAGCCTTTTTCAGCAATAAGTCCAGGTGCTGTAGCAAATTGGCAAGGACTGTTTTACTGATCTTTACCACCAGATAGAAAAGAAACCATCATGGAGAGAAGGGGGGTAATGATGCCAATGGGTTAAGTGTTGACAAATAAAGCTCTAAGTGATATGGCAGGTAACAATGCCTTCACCTATTAGTGGATGATACCTCCTACGTGTCCTTCTTAAGGTCCTCCATTTGTTTAAGAATAAAATAGCATTTTCTTCATCTGTGCTAGCTTTAAAATGATTATTTATGGACTGCAGCACATAAATTAAATCTACCACCTATCTGATCTATGGTCACAAGATAGGGAGGATTGCCCAGGTCTTCATAACATCTCAGGATTTTTCTTACTTTATAGTCGCCGATGCTGCTCATTGCAATGTAAGGGGTAAAGCAGGTGGCCACAGGTATCCAGAAGAAGGTGTTACTCAGGTATCCATATTCATAAGACATGTGTTCCTGAAACCATGCACAATGCGTTAAGTTGATAGCAACTGGCTATATTGTTCATTTGCATGTTCTTAACTAATTCACTCAAACATGACAGCCACAGCACCCAAAGTAAATCTCAGATTCTATTATAACTTCTTATCCATAATTATTTTCAACCCCTCAACTGTTTTTGAACATGTGTCTTGATTTACTTGTGAAGAAGCCCACTCCCCAAGTTGCATGAATTAGATCATAAATTAGAGATGTGCATGAAACTTCTGCTCTCTGACTTTACGAGGTAGGCTGACATTTTAATAGACTGTTGAGTTTGTGGATTGCCAAAGGATAAGCTACTTTACAACTCTCAGAAATGATACTAAATCGGGACATGTCAACATTCATAAAAATTCACTTTTCTGGTTCAACATAATGCAAATGTAGCAAATTCAAATGACTACAGGGGCTGGCAGATTGAAATTTGTGAGTAGGCTGATGCTAGAAAATAAAAATGAATAGTCTTCACACACTCTGCATGAAAGCATGGAATTTTCAAAAATTTAAATTTCTGACATAAGAGGAAGTAGGATTTCTCTAGAGGTTTTGATTTGATTGATAGCCCATCCCAGTTCCAGCATCATTTTACTCAGAAGAGAGAAGAATGGAGGGACTGGGCATCTGGAACACGAGATGACGTCTCTCTATTTTTCACTTCTCCAAGACACAGACTACAAAATGGCATGAAAGAGCAAATCACATCACCATCATCCACCCTAGTCCACATCCCTGAAGCCACATGTTCACCCTTCAGGGTTGAAATTGAGTAGGAAACTGAAGGATAACCCTGGCATAACTCTTAATAACCAAAAGAGACCAGAAAGCTCTAGAACATGCCCAAGGTGTCACTTAAGGAGAACAAAAGTATAGTGTAGGCCCTCCCTGGTGGCACAGCGGGTTAAAGCACAGCACTGAGAATCTAAAGACGCTTCCGCATGAGTTCGATTCCCGCCTGCCCCGGAGGAGACCACATGGCGTGGCAGACCTCTCCTGACCCGCCCACTGCTCCCCTCAGCAGTGTACTTCGTTGATCTGCCTGTTCTGTTCCCCACTCTGTCTCTGGTGAAGCCTCTCACCGCCCCTGAGCCTCTGGCCTGTACCCCAGTTCTGTATGCACAAATAAATAAATCTTTAAAAAAAAAAAAAAGAAAAGTATAGTGTAATATAGTCATTGCAAAATATTGTGTGTATAACAACTCATATGTATGTTAGCTATATGAACTTCTTAAGAAGTTCATAAAATAGCATGCTATTGAAGCATTTCAAGAATTTTCTTGAAAATTCTTGGTGGATCACTCTGAAAGAGTATACTCACTTCAAAGTATGTGCTTCTGTCAGTCTGAATATGTTCTGAAGAATTAAAAATTCCAAGCAGCCCATTGCTAATGATATCCATGAGGACAGGAAAGCAATTCAGCCTTTTGGTATTACATGCTATTGAAAATCTGTGATCCTAAAATATAATAAAGATGCAGTCTATGTTCTCCGAAAGAAAATACAATGAAATAAAAGACTATGCTAGAAAATCATGCAAATTATTGGCACTACAATAAAGTTAAAGCACTGATTGTGATTAATTTACCATCACGCATATTATATGGTTAATTCGCAATATATTTCAAGGAATCCAGCATTTGGTCTATGCCAACGATAGTACCCGTCAGATGGTTAATTATGCCTAAACTCACACACATACAAATTCTCAAATGACTTTTAGCAGCAACACTGCACAACTTCGTAGTATACTACATCATTTTAACATAGCAGTTTTTGTTCCAAAATGTGAGAGAGCTATTTTATAAATATAGAATGTGTGGATGGGATGTTGGGGATGTGAAAACAGACAGCTGTGATGGAAGCATGGATTTTCACGAATACTAAGTTTGTGTCAGCAAGTTTGCTTGTGAAATCTCTTTAAAAGTGAAATTTTAAGCCCATTTGCCAATATAAGTAAATCATATCATTATGTTGCATAACTTAAAATTATATATTGCTGTGTATCAATTATACTTCAAGAAAAGTAGGGAAAACCCAGTAAAATGGCATTTCTGTGTAATAAAATTTCTCCCCCCCAAATAAAGAATATAATTATTCATACTGCTCAAAATGTGGGCAAATTAGCACTTATATTTTTGCAATCATAATTGAATTCAGCAAATTGCATGTAACTTGATGATTTAAAGCAATGTATATTCATAACAAGGAGGCTGCTTTTTTAAACTGTTTTTTTTTTTTCTTGAATATAATGAAAAACTCACCTGATTTAAGATTTATCAAGGGGCCCTCCCTGGTGGTGCAGCAGATTAAAACACAGCACTAAGAAGCTAAAGCCACTTCAGCATGAGTTCCATTCCTGCCTGCCCTGGAGGTGACCACATGGTGCGGCAGACCTCTCCTGACCCACCCGCTGCTCTCCTCAGCAGTGGACTTCGCTGATCTGCCTATTCTGCTCCCCACACTGTCTCCGGTGAATCCTCTCACCGCCCTTGTACCTCTGGCCTGTACCCCAGTTTTGTATGCATAAATGAATAAATCTTAAAAAAAAAGATTTATCAAGGATAAGTTTGATCACAGATAAAGTTTCTTCCCTTCTCTCTGGCATGGACACTTTCTGAAAATTGACTCTGCGAAGCTTCAAGTAGCCCATCTTTGTGAGATCTTGCAGCTGTATTTAATGCGACCCTCTCACCTTTCTTTACTTGTCCACTCTCAATATCACCACCCAGGCCCTTCCAGGGTCTAGGCAGGGGATAGAAGTGAATCTACTAAGTAGGGTGCAGGTTGGCAGTCTGAAGCCAAGTCTAGAAAGGGGAACTCTCACTGCCACTGCCAGCATGGGCACATGGAGGGATTTTTTCAAAAGAAGCCAGAAATTTACATTGCATGTGAAGTCTTCCAGTCTTAAGTGCTGCCAGATAGAGGAATCCTTCCTGAGTTTTCTTCCCATGAAAAACACCCTCTAATCTACCGTAAAAAAAAATTAAAGAGTTAAACTTTGTTAAGTAACTGAAGCCAAAGTTCACATTAGTATGAATCAAATTTACGTTTGGCTCCATCAACATGTCATTTGAGTTGAAATCCAATCGAAAGTAAGGTTCCAAGTAATCACTGGAACGGAATACAAGCGATAATAAAATTTAAATGTAATATTCACCACAGCAGTGCGAACAGTTGACTCAGGAACTAAACCCAGCAGAGTCCCATTAATACGAGGTATATTTACATCCCCATTTCGTTACATATTAGAACGGTGAGTGTGAGCAAGTAATTGTAGTCCAGCTTCTCCTCTAAGAGTGTTTGTGTCCTGTAGGCCTTTGATGTCGAGCGACACTGACTATTTGACCTGCAAGAGCGTGTCCCGTGCAGGGGAGCGTGTCCCGTGCAGCAGTCACAACACACCTTCGCGTCGCCGGACACAGTGAGGGCGCCGTTGTACGATGGCTCGTTGGGGCCAATTCTCGTCCCTGAGGCATCCACTTCCAGAGCTATGTTCTGCCGTCTCAGTGAGTGGATGAAGTCATCAATGCTTGAGCCTACGATGAGGAGGAGACCAACGCAGCAGGAAGGGGGTGAAGCGACAGGAGCAGTACAATGATAAGAATGTCGCTCAAGGCAGTGACACAAACTGAGGATTTTCTTAAAAGGAGGGAACTGATACTGTGGCATTAATGAGTAGGCATTTCCTCATCACTTCTGTTCATTTAAAATTAGCATGCAACCCTTGATGATATTAATTTTTCTATTTTTTTATGAATTTCTTGGACATCAGGGACAGGTTTCCCCCTAAACCCAAGGATACACAGCATTGGAAAACAATATGGGAGATTTCAGAGGCCCGTCAATAGTTCACCTTTTGTTGCTTTGTGCAATAAGCTGTAGGGTTTAAGTGAACTTGCAAAATCTGTTCTTAAAACAAACCCCCTAGCCTTCTATTTTAAATTAATGTCCTATTTGTCCTCATCTGCGCTTTCTAAGATGAACAGAATTTGTTTTTCCTGCATGGTTTCTGTTTCCCAGGGGAGCTTTCCAAAAGACTCCAGAATCTGCATGTTAATGCCAAGTTCACCTGTTTTATTGATGACAAGGAGGCGGGTGAGAGGAGCTTCAGGCTGTTGTCCCGGAGACAGAAAGTACATATTAGGAGACAGTCCCCAAGAATAATGTTTTTGGTACAACTCATAAAATAGATGTTCCAAAAGCTGAGGGCAAAAGCTAATGCCAAGAAGCAACAATCTATGTGGAAGAAAAGGCAAGAGAAAAAATTTCACCAATAGCAATTTGTAGGTTTTAAATTTTAGGGGATAGTAGATGCCTGGAAAAGAAACTAATTATATTCACTAAGCAGACACAAGGGATTATGCTCCCTCTGTCACCCCTGGATATCTCATTAAATTTAGGAATTGTGCTAATTATGACTAGCAAAGTTCACAGAGTGTAATTACATAAGCCTCCATGCACAGCCTCCCATATGCCCAGGCTCTACAGTAAAGCCCAGTCAGACTGCCATCGGGCCCGGGTCCATGGTTGATCAAATGCAAGACTGTGCTTCCAATCAGGCTCCTCCGTAGTTGAATCCCATGTCTGATTTATTTTGTGGGGCGACAGACATGTAACACAGAGCATGAGACAAAGGTGCCCATAAATATTTTTGAATGAATTGGAGTCCTGAGTGGGCTACTACTTTCATGCACAGAATCATTGCTCAGTGAAGAGCCAGAAACTACAGAGAAATGCGTGAGCCATACAGGAGGTTCCCAAGAGTGATGCTAAGGTTAAGATAGACCTATGTTACTTTGGGAAGAGAGGCAAGTCTTTGGGATGGAATCCAAGTGTTAATTCCTTGCTTCTGAAAGGCTAATTCTGTTTTGGCTAAGAGAGATTTTTACGTGAACTGAAAGGAAAAATCCTAACTTGTACCTGGCTTAATTACCTACCCACCTAAGCAATTAAAAATTGGTTTCTGTGTTCAAAAGTCTGTATATAGCCACTGAATTTATTTTATATTACTATAAACTTATTTTATATTTATATAAACTTTACATAAACTTATATATCTTATATCTATGCATTTTTCTTTAATTTTTCAGCTTTTATTTGACTCGTGATAACCAAAAATATTTGAAATATTCAGTTACTCACATGGTCAAAAGAGTTTTCTTTTCGTTCTTTAATTTTAGGAAGCGAATTTTCGCTATTGCACAGAGCTGCTGCCTCCAGAGACTCATGCCGCTGGCTGCTTTCTTCGTTTCATTAAGGGAAGACAAAACTTGTTCCAGTTCAACAAGGCTTCCTGTATCTTTTGTCCTATCATTTTGTAACTTTCCCCAAATTCCAATACCTATAAAACATAAAATTAGTTATTTACAAAGTAAATAAATAACTTTTGATATGTGTTATTTAGCTTTTCTTATGATCATCTTTTTCATAAAATGGTATTATTGAAGAGAGTTTTGGACAAAGATACAAGTAATTAAATCATGGCATTACTGGAGAAACTAATAAAGAAATGGTAATGGTGCAAAATAATGATATCAGAAATGCCTATCTTGTATTTTTGGAAAAAAAAATCTGTGCCTATAGCTTCGTAGGACTTAATTATTCCTATGGCGATCAATGAAAAGAGGTTCATAGCTAGTGAGGAAAAATCTATTCCTGCAGGAGATAAGGTGTTATGTATTTCTGACCATGGTGGGTGAGCTAGTACATTAGAACTTTCCCCTCCTTGCACCAGGGCAGGAACAGTGATAAATATATTTCTCAGTATATCCATGGCTAGAAACAAAACAAAAATTAGCTTTTTTGGGAAGAGAAGCCTAGAGAAACTGAACAACTCTAAACTTATAGAAAACGATGAGGAATTTACCTTCAAAGGGAAGATATATACACACAAAAAAATCGAATATATATTTTCAAAATTGGATAAAAGACAAAGTAGCCTTTTAAAACCCACTTGATTAGAAAAAGGGGAAAAATAAAGAGCATGGCAAAGAGCAGACACTACAGGATAATAATAAACCAGAAACAAGAAAATTTTTTAGAACAATGAGAAAGGCCATTTAGACCCTTTCCAAAGAATGGCAATTAGCCTGACAGCAAATCCTTTAGCAGCAGCAATGGAATCCTAAGTACATTCTGCAAGTTACAAGAAAAGTAGCTGGCATCCTACAATTTTGATTTTATTTTTTCTATATTGAATATGTTGTATATTCAACAATATCGCATGATTTGTTGAATCTGATTCACAATGACCCAGTCTTGTACACTGATTAGTTCCTATGTTTTATAAGATACATGGTACAAAATAAGGAATTCAAGATGGGATAACCGCATTAAAGAAAAGACAATGAAAAAGAAATAAACATTTTCCATCTGCTCTAAATTTTCCCCAAACCAGACTGAATACATAGCTCCAAAAAACATATAATTTGATCATTCAGAGCCCATTTTCAAAATAAAAAATTTCACAAAATGATAGAATTCAAATTTCTTTTTTACCTGATTCATCAACAGCTGATTTTCCTTCTAATTTCAAGAACACCTCATTCAAAGTTGTCATGGAAACACCATAATTCTCAATACCCTGGTTACAACATCTATCAAGATCCCTGTAAAGATCTATAAATAGGAACAAGGATGCGTCAAAATAGATATATTAGTAAAAATGATAATAATTTATATTACAAAAAGAGAAAACAGTTGTGATAAGCCAAAAGTATTCATCAGATACAAAACAGAAATAAAATTTTATTTTGTTTAATTTTATTTTTACTACAACTTTATAAGAGACTCTGAGTCACAAACACCCAGTTATACTA
Source organism: Condylura cristata (assembly GCF_000260355.1). Taxonomy (NCBI): domain Eukaryota; kingdom Metazoa; phylum Chordata; class Mammalia; order Eulipotyphla; family Talpidae; genus Condylura; species Condylura cristata. Next base: position 3,978,112 of record NW_004567139.1, read on the forward strand.
CTCCTGAGTTTCCCCACCTCCACCACCCCTTTTTACTTTGACACTTTCTCCCCCCAATCCCTTGACTCAAGAACTCTCACTTCATTCATTGGTATCCACTATTTTTTTTTAAAGATTTATTTATTTGTGCATACAGAATTGGGGTGCAGGCCAGAGGCTCAGAGGCGGTGAGAGGCCTCACCAGAGACAGAGCGGGGAGCAAAACAGGCAGATCAACAAAGTACAATGCTGAGGGGAGCAGCGGGCGGTTCAGGAGAGGTCTGCCACGCCATGTGGTCACCTCCGGGGCAGGAGGGAATTGAACTCATGCGGAAGAAGCTTTAGATTCTCAATGCTGTCCTTTAACCCGCTGCGCCACCAGGGAGGGCCGGTATCCACTAATTTTTAATAAATATTTCACCTGTTGAATGATCTGCTATATCAGTATCCAATATTTGTCTTGGTCATTCTGTTTTGCTTTGCTACGAATAATTCCTTCCATTTTGCTATAAATGGCAATATCTCATCTTTCCTTATAATGAGTGTAAATTTTTTAAAAAGATTTATTTGTGCATACAGTACTGGGATACAGGCCAGAGGCTCAGGGGCAGTGAGAGGCTTCACCAGAGACAGAGTGGGGAACAGAACAGGCAGATCGATGAAGTCCACTGCTGAGGGAAGCAGCGGGCGGGTCAGGAGAGGTCTGCCACACCATGTGGTCACCTCCAGGGCAGGCGGGAATTGAACTCATGAGGAAGTGGCTTTAGCTTCTCAGTGCTGTGCTTTAACCCGCTGTGCCACCAGGGAGGGCCATGAGTGTAAAATTTTAAACACTCATTATTTCATTTTTAGAAAGTGACACAGTGGTGGAATTTGGGGAAATTATTATATTTTATCTAAATGTCTTTTTAAGGAATTATTAAAATAAATGAGTCTTACAGATGGACTGAATATTTGTGTCCTCTAATGTAATGGAATTTGAAGGTGGGGTCATTGGAAGCTAATTAGGATGAGACAAGGTCATAGAGGTAGAAGCTTCATGGATGAGATTGGGGTCTTTCTAAGAAACAGGAAAGCTCATTTCCTTTCTCTGGGAAAGGCTATGAAGAGAAGTGGCTAGGGAGAGATTACCCACCAGTATTCAACTCGGGAGAGATTACCCACCAGTATTCAGCTGTTCTGGCACCTGACCTTGGATTTCTGCTTGCCAGAACTATGAGAAATAAATACGTGTTGTTTGTGAGACACCCCATTTGTGGTGTCTGTTAACACAGCCTGGACTGAAATAGAAAATGCTTAATTCAAACACCCATTACTTTAGTAATATTTTCCCAATAATAGAGATTTGTATTTCATATTAGAGATAATTGTTTGATTACCTTCAAAGAACCAAGCAGTTAGATTATACAGAGGAACTAATGTTTCTGGAAGTGATTAAGTGCTGTGTCATTTCCCCTTGTTTAAAAAAAAAAACAACATGGATTAAAGGACTAATGCAAGTACATAGCTTTGCATTCTCTTTCCTGTCTTAACACTGCTGTTATTGTTAGTAACATCATGGATATAAAGCATGCCATGGTCTAGACATTCAGTTACCTGGAAATTTGTTTGTCCTTCCCAAAGGCAAAATATATACAAGCTTCTCTTCACTTTGGGCTGTTAGTTTGGCATCGGGGATGTGCTGTTTCACCAGCGATGTTACACTGCCTGGGTTGCACATTTCGTTCAGATGCAAACTGCATTTTAAAAGGGTAAAGTTATTTCTATCCAACATTATCTCTATGAACAATTCTACTAGGGACTTGTCACTTCATTAATATTTGCGAGACAAAATGTATAATGTAATGATAGACGACTGAAAGTGTCAAATTTACAACATGGTGGAAGACCAGTGTAAAGGAGACAAAAGTGACCCAAGGAGAAAAGAGATTTCAGTCACATTTGGCTTAATAAAAAAAACCACTGCCTCAAAACTCTTGGGAGATGAAGAAGTACATTGAGAGATGAGGCAGGAAAGTTGTGAGTGGAAAGGCATGCCCAATTTTGTCTCTTCTAGTCAAACACTATAGTCGAAATTCTCCTTTCTAAGAAATGATGAGTTCTACAAAAAAGGACTTGAACTTATAAAGACAAAAACATACTAATTTGGCGTAGTCATTTAGAACGTGATCCTAATGTCAGCCTTCAAGTCTCTGGGTACCCATTTTTATTTGTGTGCTGAAATAACATTCTACACTCAGAAGAATTTTGAAAGACAATAGAATTAAGTATGAGTTAGCACAGGGTGTTATCTGTGCTAAGGAAGCTCAATATATGATGTTGGCTAATTTAGCTAATTTTCTCTCTCTTTTGCTCCCAAGTGTATTCAAGTCAAAGTTGGTCTTTCTTGATGAAAACATATGAAGTCCTTCATGGAAACTCTGAATTTGACAAGTACTATTATAAGTCACATACAGTTAAATTTACTGAGGCTATAGAATGATGAGAGACTCCCAATTGGATTTGATGATGCAAACCTAGAAAATCAATTTTTGAAACACTGTTTTGTGTTTTGAGCATCCTGTGCTAAGCTTTCCTAAATGGGAAGGATACAAACCTTCCTGAAAAAAGCTTGAAATACAAAGGGAATCTGAGCCAGAGTTAACTCGACTGAGTTAAATTAGTCAGTTTAACTTCATTCAATATCTTTAGCCTTAATTGGTGAGTAGGTCTTTATTACTACTATTTTATAAATGAAGTTACTGAGTATCAAAATTAATTAAGTTCCTTAAGGCAGCAGTTCAAAATAGTATTTTCAGGATTCTAGAAAAGAGGATGAATATCAAGGAGAAAATGCTCATGAAAGCCCTTCAGTAATATACAAGATTTGAACATGGCTAAAATGTGTTGCAAGAGAACATGACAATCAGATGCCCTACCTCAAGCAGAAACAAGACAATTAGAATACAGAACATGCCTAGAAAAAATAGTGGTTCATTTTGTTTGCGGGAGGGGGGGTCCTGATTTGTGAGATTGCATCATGAAGGAATGGTAGGTTAGGACAGGCTTCCAGGTCAAGCACTCAGTGTAAATAACAGGGATTGGAGGAAAATCCATTTAACTACTAGGGATAAAATGACTTGATTTTTAAAGAAAGACCAGTATTTTAGAAGGAAGTATATAGGGAGTGATTCATATCACACCTATTACTTTGTTCCAAAGAAAAATAAATGATGAGACATTGGGTAGATTAACAATACTCTCTGATGTCAAAGAAGGATGACAACACCATCTTCTTGATTTATTTTGAGGGTTAAATGTGATTATATATATATTCCACACTTAAGTACCTTAAAAATATAGCAAACACTTAAAAATTGATAGACAACGTCATAATGATGATTATGATATTTAAAGTCAACAGAATGTCAAGAGAGAAAACAAAGAGAGAAAGCTATTTAAATTTTCAAGATGCATGAAAATATGACGAGAGGTCTAGGAGATCAATAAACCTCTCTTAGCAAATAATGTGCTGTGAAGATATTTTCCAAATTTTTTACTTAAATATAGCTTAATCATCTTTCTATTCTCACTGTCTACCATCCCACAATCCTACATTCTTGGTAGGAGAAGAGAAGTTTCCGTGTAGTTCTAACACAGATCTCCTGAAGTGAACATACACATGTGTGTCCTATGGTAGCATACTAATACTGACATCTGCCCCCGGTATGTTCCAACATGCTTGCAGTACCCATATCTGTACCTTAAATGGTAGCCAATACCCCATTTCTGCTTCAGGAACAAAGAAGAACCTGCACACTTCAGCTTCCCATTGGATATAAACACCTTCCTGTCTAAGTAGAAAAAACAAATAGGTTGCATTAAGGAGCTAATCTTCACTATTTGTAAAAGAACAAATTTACTAATGAATGAACTTTTAAAAGCATGATCTGGTCAAGTAGATATGCTCTCATTCTTTCTGATCTAATAAGTAAAGTAAGTTTATTGTCTTGTATATTTAGCAAACTGATCAAAAGGATCTATCTCAAGTCAACTGGCATCCCTATTAAACATCTTTGTGAGTATGCTACATGTTTTACAACTGATGCGATGCTTTGCAATAGGATCAGAGCATTCCATTGGGGACTCATTCAGGTATGTAGACACTCAAGTGGATGAGAGTGAGATTCATCCATCATGCCTCTCGGCAGTCACACCTGGCAGCTGTGATACATACCACCTGTGTTTCTAATTCCTTGCTAAGACCTATGACAGAAAACTAAGAGTCACCAGCCAAGATGTCAGCTTCATCCATGAACTGCGTGCTGAAGAGAATGACTCTGTCTGATTTTCTCTCCTTTAGGAGACTCCACACACAGTGCCTTGAAAGAGGATCTGAGCCAGCAGTTGGTTCATCCAATAGCAAAACCTGTGCAGAAGGAAAGCACACAAATCCATATTTTCCTTTCCTGAAAGATAATTTTTTAAAGTAATATACTTAGAAGTATATTTGGTAGAAATATCTTCATACTTAATCTTCCATCATAGGAGTCCTCTTCCATTCATGATTTGCAAATGAAGTTTGATGGAATAAAATAGTTTTATATTCAAAATGAGCAGAATGGACTCTAGTGTCATTGAAAAAAAAAAAAAAAGAGAGAGCTTTATAGTCCTGATTGTGATTTCACCAATCATTTTGGTTTGACTCACCTGAGGATCTCCTAATATGGCAATCCCAAAGGTGAGTTTCCTTTTTTGTCCTCCACTTAAATTTTGAGCAAGAATGTCTTGAATATTTTCCATCTCTAAGTTCTGTAACACTCGTTGTACCTGAGCAAATAAAGGATTTTTAGTCTGAAATTCAGAATGTTTTTATTTAAAGCACTAGTATTTTGGGGTTCATTATAAAGTTGTTCAATGTTCTATTTCCTTAACCTTTAGGCAATGAACCCAAACACATACTGAGCTTTCTAGTTAATCCATTTCATGTTTCTGACTGCATGACATGGAACATGTTCACTTACCTCTTGCTCCACTTCCTGTGGCTGAATCCCTTTTACTTTAGCAAATAGCCTCAGATTTTCTCTCACTGTGAGAAAGTCAAATTGTACATTGAATTGTGGGCAAATTCCAGTGAGTTTGCTGACAGCTTCCAAGTCAGCTGTTTCTGAAAGGGAGTGACTATAGATGGTGACCGACCCTGGGAGTAGGAGGTAGAGAATTAGCATCAGGTTAAAGGACAATAAAATGGGAAAAAAAATGTTTTTATCACTAGAGTCTTTAAAATATATTTTAGCTACATCGAGCAATGCCAAATTTAGTGTTCATGATATACCTGATGTAGCTGGAATGCCAATTAGTAAGCAGAAAGCTACTCATCATGAGATATTTAAGCCATAAAGATTTCCCATATAAATCTATAAAAAAAATTGAAGAAATTTCTAAAACTTTTCTCTCTCTTTTCTTAAAGATTTATTTAATTTATTTACACATATAAGAACCAGGGTACAGGCGAGAGGTGCAGGGGTGAGAGGGCTCACCAGAGACAGAGTGGGGAGTAGAACGGGCAGATCTACTGAAATACACTGCTGAGGGGTGCAGCCAGAAGACAGGAGCGGTCTGCTGTGCCCTGTGGGTCACTCCCTGGTTGGGGATCGAACTCATGCTGCAGTGGTTGGGGACAGTCTGAGAGCAAGCACTGAGACTGTGCCACCAGGGAGGCCTTAAAACTTTTCTCTTAATATCTGAATGTGATTAGTAGTTAATTAAACTACTAGCTGGGAATTAACAAAGTTACTTGACTGGAAAATACACAGTGAATTCCTTTGCCTATATACTTGTCATTGGCTGATTGTCTTCTCACCTGATGTTGGAGCCAAAAACCCACTGAGTATGTTCAACAGGGTGGTTTTCCCAGCACCGCTGTGACCGAGGATGGCAGTGATCTGGCCTTCATATATGTCAAATGCCAGACCTGCATTGTTTAAAAAAAAATAATTATACTCAGAGCCTACCTGGTAACATTACACTCTCCAAATTTTTAATAATTTCTTATAGCATGTATACATTGGCTAGCAAGAGTCAAAGTAAAATCTATCCATTTTTTTCTTTAAAAATATCTCCCCTATGTTACATTACTTTATAGCTGTTACATTGTGACCATATTGGTAGGTGATTAACACATTTTTAGATAAAAGTAAAGTCTATTAAAGATAGACTGTAATAGTGTCAGCTTTAAGATTAAGGAATGCGATAAGCTGAAAATAAAGAATGTGATGATGCTATGGCTTATCTGTCAAACCAATTGGCTATAGGTGGTGTACTTGACTTTCTAAAATTGTTATAAGGTCTTAAATTTACTTGGAAGGAAATGTATTCAAATAAAGGAGAGCCATAGTGTCTGGAGTTTCCGTTCTTAGCCCCTCCCAAAATGGTAGAAGGGGAGGCAGAGTAATAACCAAACAGCCCTATGAAAGATGAACATTCTTTATTACCTTTTAGAGCTTCTACTTTTTCATGTTTTCCTTTTTCATATTCTTTCTTAAGATTTTTTATTCTGGAAAAAAGAAGAAAATATTTTGAAGGAATTAAGGAGGTAGTCAGTCAGCCAATTGGTACATCAAAACTTGGGGGTTCTTTCCTTCCTGCACACCCAGGTGATTGCAGAAACATGCAGGACATGACCTTGATGAAGAATTCCCATCATTGTAAGCTGGCAGGCTGCACTAGAAGAAGCATCAGGTAGCACATGGGAATAGGAAGCTGGGAGAGAGGGAGAGAAAGAGAGAGAAAAAGAGAGAGAAGAGAGGCATGAAGAGAAAAAAAAGACACTTAGGAAAAAGGACATAAAAGGATTATTTCTTTAATGATAATTATCGTTATACCATAAAGTGTTAGTAAATGAAAGGGCTGGTAATTTCACACACACACACACACACACATACAGAGAGAGAGAGAGAGAGAGAGAGAGAGAGAGAGAGAGAGAGAAATAAGTGATAGTCTTTCATGAGTATAGCCTGGGTGAAGGTGTTCAAAGACACAAATCTGTCACATGAGTATTCTGCCTGATAGAGTTCTGGTCTGTCACCTGTTCTCCATTTAATTTACTTATTACCTGATGGCTTCTTTTCCATGGAATTCTGGAGACACTGGTTCAAAAGAATCATTAGATGAAGAATTTGAATCTGTTTCATTCTCAAGAGTCACGTGATCAACCCTTTTGTGTTGAAACCAGAAAGAGGACTTCAGGAAAAACCAGGGAGAATGTCGATGTCCATATTCAGCTTCATGAACAGGAGACAATTAAATACAGGTCAATGACCATTCTATGGATCATGCCCAACACAGAGCATCACATCAATACAGACTCCTTTATGTTAAAACTCAATACAGTGTCACCTAAAGGTGTGGCTGTTTCAATATGCCAAGGGCAATACAGAACAGTGAGAAAAATATTACTGAGGTGTTACCCACTATGGTGTTTCCAATATGAGAAGCATGTTGCCTTGTTATCTAATTAGAAATGCCTCAAAGCTTAGTGAGATAATTTAGGGAGAACTGAAATATAGTACTGAGCAAAATCTTAACTCCACTTGCCCTGATCTTAAATCTATCTCCCAGAGTTGCCGGTTATGCTGAGAAACAGGCATTGTATCATTGCCTGGCAGTATTTTAATAAGTCAGTAAGGACTGGTGAATTTAAGGTGGGAACTTGGGACAGGAAATAAGAATATTGAAGGACAAATATTAGAATGAAAGAAATGAAGCAAATGCATAGACATGAAGGAGCAAAGGGAAGGACTTCTTGACAGTAATTCTCAGCAAAATAAACATAGCTGGCGCTAATCATTACTCTGAGTACCCTTAGCACAAGAACCAGAAAATGTAAATACATTACAGGAAAATGCGTAAAGATGACAATGGAAATTTTTACAAGATAGTAAAGATGATTGACTCAGCCTACTCTTAAATTAACTTTTATGGAATGACTTCTGCTAGACGTTCTTCAAAAGTACTGACAGCCATTATTCTATACGTCAATTCTCTCAGAAAGATGATGAGTAAATATTCAGGTTTCCTTCTTTCCTTAACTAATCTTCCTATTTCCCCCCACTACCTTCTCCCTAATATTTACCTAACAGAATGAGGAGGAGATAGACAAACTCCTCTGGTAAAAACCTTTCTTCTCTGTGGCACAGATTGCTTTTTCTACGCAATTATAATGTTGTGGATATATAACTCATCATTGCTTATCAGCTGAATTAAATTGGGAAGCACTTTGAAATTAAAATCCAGTGCCAAGCACTAGCATCCTTCACCTAGTTCTGCTATAAGTGTGATTTTTTATAATCTCTGTGCTTCTTTTTAAAAACAAATAATCTAAAGAATTAGGGAAGAACAACCGTTAGAAGTTAACTCTATAAACAAAATGCAGAATACCTTTAGGCTTATTTAGAAATTTTGAAAAAACATGCTTGATAATTTATGCTCAATACATTGTAGACAGTTATTCTAAAGAAATATAATGAATGAAATGGTGTTTAATTACAACCATATTATTACTTACTGGGCAAAATTTTGTCAAAATACAACGTCAAAACCAAATAGAGAAGAGCATCAAATATCAACATGAAAAAGGTTGCTATGATCATGTAGGGTTTGTTTGTAGACTCCAAATGCACATTAGAATTCACATCATAGTCCAAATGTATAAACTGGAAAAGACATGCATATGTTGAATTTTGAAAGGATAAAGCACTAAGTTTTATTTTTGTCTTACTTCTGCTAGCCACTAGGATTGAATAGCTATAAATAGACATAATCGGTTATTACAGAGTTCTAATCTTCTGGAAGACAAAGTAATGAAACCATTCAACTCCAAAGTGCCTTGGGGAATTAATAGAGGTAGAAAGTAAGGACATAAAGAAACATAGCAGCAGTAAACAAATTCTATCAGAGGAGGTAAAAACTTAAGGAAGGGCCCCTCCCTGGTGGAGCATTGGGTCAAAGCACAGCATTAAGAAGCTAAAGCCATTTCAGCACGAGTTCAATCCCCCGCTGGAGGTGACCCACATGGCGCAGCAGACCTCTTCTGACCTGCTTGTTATTCCCCTCACCAGTGTGTTTTGCCAATCGGCCTGTTCTGCATAAATAAATGAATCTTAAAAAAAAAAACAAAAAAAAACTCAAGAAAGGTGAATTTTGAGCTGGGGCACAGGGATCCCATTGGGCTTAGACAGGAGAAGGAGGATGTTTCAGAAAGGACAATGAGACTATAGAGGAATGAGAGTATCTCAGTAATTGGGCAGAAGACAGAAGAATAATTTCTTTGTAATTTAATTATTTGATACAAGGAGTTTATATATCACATAAACTTACACTTAGCATTTTATATCTGATACATAAGTAGAATTAAATTTCCTGAGAAGACATTCAGTTTCATTTATAATTAGCCAATCAAAAAGTAAAAATGTATTTGTATCAAATTCCTGGTCTTCAAATTCTGGTAATACTATTAAGGATCACACTGCGCATTAAATTCAGTGAACACTATATATTATTAGGATCTTATTATTAGGAAACCAAAAAATAGACATTTTAAGCTTATCATTAGAAAAAAAACATTAAAGGTAAAATTTGAGCCATATTCATATAGAAGATCAAACTAAAATTGATAACTTACTAGAAGACTGTGCAGAGAGAAAGAAATGGAAACCTCTCCTATCTCATAGGTGTGCACCTGTACAAAAGTGGATGGGAATTTTTAAAAAAGATTTATTTATGCATACAGAACTAGGGTACAATTCAGAAGTACAGGGGCGGTAAGAGGATTCACCAGAGACAGAGTGGGGAGCAGAACAGGCAGACTGAAGAAGTACACTGCTGAGGGGAGCAGTGGGCGGGTCAGGAGAGGTCTGCTGCACCATGCGGGTCACCTCTGGGGCGGGCGGGGATCAAACTCCTGCTAAAGTGGCTTAAGCTTCTTAGTGCTGTGCTTTAACCTGGTGCACCACCAGGGGGGTCTGGATGGCAATTTTAATGCTTCACACTTGTAACATGAATTACTTCAGAGGGAACCTCTTTGAACTGTACTGTAAAAGGTGAATAATTACATTAACTCTTACCTGGGCCATTCCAGCAGTGAAAGCAAATGGGCTAAGAAGACATAAGGTCCACTCCCAAAAAGCAGGGAGATGTCTATACAACACAGTAAATCCCAGACTTCCCCAAAAGACAATCAGGAGAAAGACCACCAAGCCAGTAAGGAAGGGTTTCTTAACCAACACGCTCACCAGGAAAGCTAAAGTTATCTGGGAAGAGAGAGAAAACTTTAGTGAGCACACAATTCTCTGAGAATCATCAGTAGCATAATAAAATGAGTTTCATATAACAGAAAGGTATTTCATCAACCTTTCATTCTGAGATACTGTCTCCTATAAATACTGAAATGTTACAAACAGAAGGGGAGATTCAGTGAGAAATGACCAGTAGGTTTCAGTGAGGAAAAAGAAGAGAGGGGAGAGAAGAAAAGAGAAGAAGAAGAGGAGTGTTAAATTCATGAACTCACCAGAGACAGGCCATAGAGGAGGAAGAGGATGAAGACCACCACAAAGCCAGTTAGGACAATAACCTGGGTGGATTTCACAATAAAAGCCATCAGCATGGCCATAATGAACGTGAAGCCAGCATACATTAACCCCCAGGAGAACCTAACAGAAAAACAGAACATCAGCTCAGATGGCTGTTAGTTCACACTGACTCATTCATTCGTTCATTCAGCAAATGATTTGCAAAGTTTATCATGTGTCAAGAACACAACAGCCAAAGAAAATACAGCAGCTAATAAATAGGAAAAGTTCTCTGCCTCAAAAGTTCATATCTTACAGGGGGGAAGGAAGCTACAAATGAGTCAAGAGGTAAAATAGGCAGTTAACTACAAAAAAAGAAAAAGACTGGATGATCGAATGAAAGCAATTGGGAGACATATTCAGGGTGATGTCTATAAGTCTCAGTTCTTGATTGCCTTTAGTAAAGTAATTATGTGGACACCATGGACAAGATATACATAAACACATAAGGATCCACACATTTTTTTTTTCTATAAAAAGCCAAAGAGTAAATAATCTAGGCTTTGTGGGTAATAAGTTTGCTTTGTAGCATAAAAGCCATTATAGACAAAACACAAACAATGACTATATTTGTGGTTCAATAAAAATTTACTTGTGGAAAGGAATTTGATTTTCACATAAATATATGTGCACCATTAAATATTATTGCTCCTTGGATTTTGTTTCCTAAGCATAAAAAAATTTTCTAATTTTCAGATTGTACAAAAATGGGCTATTATTGCCAACTATGATATGAATTATCGGAGATTAGATATCGATGCAGATATACACCAAGGCAAGGACAAAGCTTATAGATGTCGATGACTGTGAAGATAGGTTGTTTTTGCTATTTATCCCAAAGAAACAGGAAGAAAGTTCTTCAGAAGAGAAAGAGAACAAATCAGATTTCCAAACACACAGATATGGTTTCAAATTTTCTCTGCTACACTGAAATTCTGATTCTGAGAGGTAGTGATGCTTTCTGCAAAACCTCTTTGAATTTCCTTTAGCTAGCAAAACTGGCGCTAGTCTGGGTCTCTGGTAAAGGTAACGGGACTTAATGATAAGCTTTGAAAGGCAGGGCACACCTGTCCTTCCTTTAGCTAAATGCAACAGAACATTTTATTTTATTGTCAGTTTGGAATTTGACCCTTGATTTCACTTCTCACATCTACTGCTCTCATATTTTCAAAAAGTTCTACTGTCTGCCATCTACTTATATAACATCTAATATGAATTTATATAACGCACTTTAAATACAATTCCTGCATCCTGATAGCCAAGGAGGGAGACACTATTATCAATGCTTCACAGTAAAGAAAGCTGAGGTTCAAGGAAGTTAGGGAATTTGTTCAAGGTGGTAATACCCACTGGAGAGGAACTGTGGCTTCCTGCCTCCACCCCCTTCAGTGTGTCTGTGGGAACAGCTCAAGGCCTGCACAGCATGATGACTCATTCAATATGTGGTCAAAACCCATCATTCTTTCAAGTAAAATAATGGAAACATATATGGTGGTGTGACGCCAGTCTGACCTTGTTCCGCGTCTGGCAAGGGTCCACCTGGCAAAAACGCGGGTGTCTGAGGGAGAACCCTTGGAGACCAGAACTGTGAGAACACGGACAGAGGTCATGCGGGCACAGCCCAGCATTTCGGTAGAGATAATCAAAGAGCCAATTAAGGAAAGAAATCCAGGTGTGTGTGTGTGTGTGTGTGTGTGTGTGCGCGCGCGTGTGTGTGTGTGAAAAAGGGGTATACAATGGGAATCTTAAAAATAAAGTTTCACTGCATGCTGGACAGAGCAGTCCCCTATGTCTGATTTCCTTCACCTCTGCCTCCCAGGTCCCTGACTCCCTAGAAGCCCACACATATACTCCATCAAACATCAGGAGTCTCAGGTTCTTATAGATTTGGGTTTATCTTTTTGCCACTGACTGAGCAGGCACACAGATAATTTTAATTTATTTTTTTAGCTATATATTTTACTTCATTCTTCCTTTTTGTACAACACATGCTTTCCCTTCTCAGGTGTAGTCCTTGTAAAACTCTCACACCAATTCACCAGTGCACCCTTCCCATAGTCCTTTGTGTGAGAGAACATTCCCTCTCCCGTTTTGATCCCTCTCTCTCCCATTCCCCTGCAGAGTGTCTCTGATTAATAGTCGCCTGTTGATTTTGATTTGTAATGTATTATAATTATTGTTTTCCTGGTCCCTTGTTTGGTTCCCCTACATCCCTCCTGTAAGTGAAACTAGCTGATATTTTTCTTTTTCTTCTGGCTAATTTCACTGAACATGATCCCTTCCAGCTCCATCCATGTTGCTGCAAATGGCATGAGACTGTCTTTAATTCAAAGAAGCATAAAAGTTGCATTCATCAAGCCTAAAGACTCATGTCCTCCATTAGAATACACTACTTGTGAAAGCTCCCAGTTTAAATCTGATATGTTGAGCACGACATCGTATTAGATTGCACTGTGGATTTGTGCTGTGTGATGGGTTGTAGCCAAAAGATTTACCAAAATGCTGACTCCCGAAGTCCCATCATTGTCATCAGTGACTTAACACATTGTCTTTCTTGTGCAACATTGACTGAGACATAGTATATAAATGCCGAAAAAGAGATAACGCAGAAGAAAATGAAAAAATCTGTCATGACTCCTGCTTGGGCAACAAACGGTAATAGCTTCATGTTTATGCCAGTCACTGACATGAGCTCTTCCATCACGGAATGATTTGTTGTGATCTGAAGAAAGATATCAATAAATAAACTTGTCATTAAACTAATTATAACATCAGGCACTTTTGCTCAATTATAGAAAGCTGTATCTATTTCACGCTTAAATATATATGTGATATGATGTCAGGTCATCATGACCATTCCCCGGGAGGAAAGAGCAGAGGAAAGACTGTTTTTCTCTTGAACTTTTAGGTCATCCCTATTTGCCATCTCTACTGGACAAAACTCTGCTCGTGCATGGAGTCTCTATCTAAATATATCTCTTCTGATATGTCCCATCAATGTCTTCCAATTCATTGCTTACCTACCACACCACTTCTGATTCCATCATAGAACCAAACTCTTACTACGGCTGTATGTCCATATTTCTATCTCCTCACTACCCAGATTCTCAAGTTTTACTTCTTTCCTAATCCTCAGCGGTTAGTGTAATGGTGTCAACATAGCAGTTGTGTAGCATATTGCACCAAAGTACTCAAGTGCGTAAATTATTAGAACTGCTCTTTATATCAATATCCAGCGAAATTCAGTTCACATTGTAGCTGTGTTCCCTTAACTTACTACTCACTTCTATGATGGCAGCATTAATGGCAGCTTGGAAAGCGACAAAGCCTTTCTCCCAGAATATGGAACCTTCACACATGATTTGTTCATCTATTGTTTGGCAATGCGCTTTAGAAAAAGAAAAGCACACATATCATGATGGGAGGAGATGATCTTGGTTAGAGGAAAAATCAAAGTCCACATATTCCAACATGTACTCCTAGTCCATGAACATGGCAAGACTGTTCAGGTGAAGTTCCGTAGAGTAAAACTAAGAAGAATACATTGGAATTCTTTTTTTTTTTTAATTAAGGTAACATTGGTTTACATTATTGTTGGTATTTTAGAAGTAGAAGCCTCCCCTTTAGGTGTAGTTACTGTAGTGCACCCACCACCAAATCACCCTTGGCTTACTGCCACAATCCACTGTGTTCCTTCCCCTCTTTGTTCTTGTCCCTCCTCTCAATCTGGATCCTTCAGTTCTATAATCAGGTTAGTTTTTAAGCTTGCCTTTATCTGACCCTTTTTTGATTTCTCCATATTCCATATATAAGTGATGCCTATTCTTAAGACCAATTCTTAATAAATTTGTATTCTCTTTTCTAATTCTTTCCATTAGTCAAGAATGTTTTGTTGAACTTATATTGTTTGGACCAAGAAAGCACAGTTAAAAAAAAAAAAATGTTTGGGCCCTTTCTGGTGGCTCAGCGGGTTAAATCACTGCATTAAGAAGTTTAAGCCACTACTGCATGAGTTCGATCCCCGCCTGCCCAGGAGGAGATCCACATGGCGAGGCAGACCTCTCCTGACCCGCCCACTGCTCCCCTCAGCAGTGTACTTCCTTGATCTGCCTGTTCTGTTCCCCACTCTGTCCCTGGTGAATACTCTCACCCTCCGCATCTCTGGCCTGTACCCCAGTTCTGTATGAATAAATAAATAAATCTTTAAAAAAATGTTTGGGGATCATTGAACAGAAGCCTTAGCTTGAGGTTTTGTTTAGCAGTAATGTAGGAATAATAACAAACATTTCCTAACAAAACAATGTACTGAAGACCAAAACTTTACTTCATAGGAATAAATCTCACTTATGTTCAGAAATGAAAAGTATGTGTTGTGAATGTTTGAGTAGCTGTCTGCCATTACATATGTTCCCTGTGATCCCCTGTCATAACAACAAAAGAATTTTTTTTTTTCTAAGAGGCAAGTTACCTGAGTGGTCTCTGTGTTCCTTGATCTTGGGGATTCTACCTCTCCAGGAAAACTTCAAATGATAAGAGAAGGTATCATTAAAGATGACTCTCACTGCATCTGTAGAATAGTTAAAGTCCAATTCATCCATGCTCTTTTCATCAGGCCACCCCATGACTGTTTTGCCTGCCAAGTGAGAGAAGGGAATAACTCAGTAAAGATTTTTATGTGGTCCAAAGACAGCATGCCATATTCAATAATGTTACAGCTCTGTCTTCATTAAAGGCAGTGCTGGTGCTCAACAACAGACTCACCCTTTGAAGGTGTGTGTATGGGGGTTTCAAACATTCTAAATAAAACCAGAAGGGCTAAGGGGCAATCACTTTTTATCGCTAATAGATTCTGCCTTTCCAAATATACCACTTAGCTAATAATTTAGAGTCTGGAATAATAGCAATCCTGTTGCATATATTAAAACTTGTGAACACATATATCTACCTAAAGTTGAAATATATTCTATGATAGGCAGATGCTGTAATTATAGTATATGTTTCCATTTGACAATGCTGTCAATGTGGTCCAATTTCCAAGACAGCATAAAATTGTTCAATTTGGAGTGTTTTGCAAGAGACTTTGTTTATTCTAGAATATATAATGTAACTGAATGGCTGTTACTAACCAAACCCAGACCATGTAACCCATGTTCTTCTTCACAGATGGGAAGCTGTTGTATGCATGTTCCTGCTGCACTTGAACATGTTCCTTTTCTTTGTATTTTATGTGACCTGATAACTGGCTCTAGAGGCTTAAGCACACTCAGGCCCAATCCCTTTGTCTTCTTACATCAGAGCATCATTGTTTCTGATTGTCTCTCCTTTTGAGATACTAGCTACGGTCAACCTTCAATGCCCAGATCCACTAACTCAATGGGAGTTTCAAAATGATGATGCATGATTTCTATCATTTCATTTTCTTTTATGAGTAGAAAACATAAAGTAGTACTTTCCATCGTTTTTTTTGGTTGTTAATAGTCCAGTTCATCGTCTTGTTCCATTTTCATACTAAGGACTGATCCCCCAAAGATAAATACTATGTTTCCTTTAACAATGTCATGAAAGTACAGATTTCAGCATATGTTGACTGAGTTTCAAGTCATTACACTTGAATTTGTGGAATATCAACTTAAGCCAACTTTGGTCAGTGGGAGTCTCTTCAGGCTGAGGACTGAGTCCTTCTGAAGTAACCTATTTGTTCTCAATGGCTTCTGAACTATCTGGAATGGTAACATTCATCACCCTATATACATTCCTTCCCTAGACCTCAGCCTCTCTATTCTTCTGTACTGAGTCACTGGTGTTTTAAGAACATGGGTGACAGAATTAGACTATGTCATAATTACTTATTTGGCCTGCCCCTCCTTAACCATATAACACCCTTGGAATAACATTCTAATACAACACTAGCAAAACAATTACTGAAAATGTTTTCGGGACCTTCCTTGTGGCACAGCACTATGAAGCAAGCTACAGCCACTTCAGCACAAGTTCGATCTCCTGCTGGGGAGGTGACCCACATGGCACAGCAGACTTCTTCTGTTTTGCCTCCTATTCCCCGCAGCAGTGTACTTTGTCAATCTGCCTGTTCTGCTCCTCACTCTGGTGAATCCTCTCACCATCCCTGTACCTCTGGCCTGTCCCCAGTTCTGTATGCATAAATAAATACATTTTAAAAAAGAAAATGGTTTCAATAGTGCTTCACAAATGGCTTCCTCATAGTGGGTTTTTTGTATCCTTCTCAGGCCCATCAGATAGACCACTACATTACTTTGCTCTCTCAATAACCCCAGAGAGAGAGAAAAAAAAATGCAGGCATGTAGCTCTTAGTGCTTCTTTCTCATTCACTTAGTTATATTTTGGTATTCAGTGGAACACTTTTTCATCCAATCTTGTCCATGATTTATTGGTTTGGTAGCTAATTTCATTCTTAATTCTTATGTTTTTGAAAAGATTACAAAATACATGTTATTAAAGCTGCTCAACCTTTCCAGAATCTTCTTACAAAATACATTTGAATAACCCTGGACTAGCTCACTTTTAGCTTATAACTAGGTTAATAAACTCTTTTTATGTAAAATTTCCTAAATAGGAGACTAGAAAATAAGATAAGGAAATCTCTGATACTAGAAAGGATTATATTTCGATGTTATAAGTTAAATCTAGAAGCTTGAAAATTTAAGAGTTCATCAAGAAAATCCCAAAGTGATTTTATGTGTTTTGCAAATGTGGAAATGATCATTCTAGAATTACCATGAATACCCATACATACCTTTCATGAATGGGGCTGAAGCTACTTTGTTCATTATTTCCTGGGTAGTTGTGGATTCGGGTGCAAACGCAATAACATAATTAGAATCATTAAAATTATCTACACGTCCCAGATCCACTGCAGGCAGTTGAGGAAAGTCATTGACTTGATGTAAATCAGAGGCAAATAGGAATACAAACAGTACTAGAAGGAATGAGAAAAAACACTCCTACACAGCAATGAGAAAAAAAATGAAGCAAGTCAATCTTTCAACCACAGATTAAACATTCACAGACAACCAAAAACAGTTACATCATGCAGTTTGGATTCCATCTTTGCTTTGCTCCAGTTTTCAATTGTCTCATTTTCCCTTTGTCCTTAAAAAAAATGCAATATGTGGCCCTCCCTGGTGGTGCAGTGGGTTAAAGCACAGCACCAAGAAGCTAAAGTTACTTCCACATGAGTTAGATCCCTGCCTGCCCCGGAGGTGACCACATGGCGAGTCAGACCTCTCCTGACCTGCCCGCTGCTCCCCTCAGCAGTGTACTTCGTCAGTCGGCCTGTTCTGCTTCCCACTCTGCCTCTGGTGAATCCACTTACTGCCCCCTGCATTTCTGGCCTGTACCACAGTTCTGTATGTACAAATAAAATAAATCTGTAAAAAAAAAATGCAATATGCACATTACCCATCAAGACAGTTGCAGCATGAATTCTTATTTTAATCGAGAATCTAACTTGGCCATACTTGAATGCAAATGTTAAAGACTGAATTGCTTTATGAATGTCCCAATGATCAATAGTCATCTGAAACCTGAGTAACAGTGATAGAGTTAGGTGGGGTGGGATAGATAACCATCTTCCATCAACAGAAGCAGCTGTCAGTAGACTCATCTGCTTGCATGTAGAAGAAGATATCTCCAAATTAGCTCATTGAAAGAATTCTGAAAGTCTTTATCACTGTGACAACATTCTAGAATTGGAAATGCAACAGGAAGCATTTGAAGTCCAGCTATCAGAACATGATGATGAAGATGATGATACAATTCTAAACAACTTTTCAAAAAAGCAGATATCATACTTACCATATGACCCTATTTTAGCTTTTTGTTGGCCGATGTACCTACTAGTACCTAGATAGTAAATCAATGATTCAATACTTACAGAAAAAGTTGAAAACTGGAAATAAAACAATAGAGGTAGAACCAAATTTCATATTTATATTTACATAATCCTTACTCCATACAGGGGTTTTCATGCACTTTGATCATTGCCAATCCAAGAATTTTTGAAATCTAGCTTATGAGTGATTTTTATCTTATTTGTGATAATAGTTTTTGAATTTAGTGAATTTTCTACACAAAAATAAGCATTATCTAAATAGACACAAAAGTGAAAATGTCATTTTCTTTTCCTATTTATGCACCCATCATTTCTTTCTATTTGATATTGTCTCTATCCCTAGCCTTATTGAATAGAAATGCTAGAATTTGATTTTTAAGAGCTTTTAAAACTTCAGATTACTTTCTGACTTAATTCTAGACTCTATTCTGCCTCTTTCTTCTTCTTCTTCTTCTTCTTCTTCTTCTTCTTCTTCTTCTTTTTCGTCCTGAACATCTGTTCTAATTTATGAGTTGAGTTCAAATATTAATAATTTTTATCTTTGCAGTATCAAATGTGGACTTACTTTTCTGAGTTCTTTTCAAAAGTGACACAGTAAGACAAGGAATAAGAATATATATTAAAAACTTATATTTGAAATAAAAGCCAAGTCCAGAATTTGAAAAAAATCCAAACTGCTAGCTAGAAATGGAATATTAAACCTTAAATATTAAGAAAAAGCTTTTGCTTTTGCTTTTCTTCTAAATATAAGGAACATAAACTGATCATACCAACGAGGTCTCTCTTTTCATCCTCCATTTTTTCAATACATTCTTGCAGAGAAGGGCCCATGTTTGCTGACCCACGCTGAAGTGCCTTTTGCTCATTCTGACCTGTTTATTTTAAAACAAGGAAGGAAAGGAAGTAAATGCGAAGATCTGAAATAGAAAACATTGCGCAATCAAATCAAAAGAAAACTCCTAACAGCTGTTTCCAATTGTACACACAGAGGAGGGAGCCAAAGTTCAAAAACAAAGGATGTTCAAGTTAAGTACTGAAAGAAACAAAAATTAGAACAATTATGAGATGTCATGTACATTTATCTTCACTTCCCTGGTAAAAATTAGTGTCAACTAGTATTGTCACCACAACTTAACGTTGTTCAATTTTCTACTTACACAGATATCTAATTACCAACTCATTACTACTTAGCAATATCCTGCCATCAATCAGACCTGCTCCTGGTGGATATGCCAAGAGAATTCCTCCAGAGGCACTCAAAGCAATAGATTTGCATGCACACATCAATAAGCAAAAAATCTGAAAACTGTAATATCCAGTGGTTTCACTTCTGGGAGGACTGTAGAGGAACGAAGGAGGGAACGGGTGAAGGCGGGGAAAGAAGTAGCTACAATAACCCCCATGTTTATTGCTGCTTTATTTACAATTGGAAAAACATGGAAGCAGCCCAAATGCCCAAAAGTAGATGACTGGATAAAAAAGATGTGGCACATATATACAATGGAATATTACTCAGCAACCAAAAAAAAAGAAACACATGTCTTTTGCAGCAACTTGGATGGAGCTGGAAAAGATCATGCTTAGTGAGATAAGCCAGAAAGAGAAAGAAAAATACCGGATGGTTTCACTCATAGCAGGAGTATAATGGACCAGGAGAGAAAATAACAAAAATAATGAACAACCATATACCAGAGACATGTTGTGGGGGTGGAGTGGGGAATGGGATCAAAAACGGGGGGGGGAGGGAAATGCATGGGACTATGGTGGTGGCACACGGGTGATTTGGTGATGGGAAACCCGCGGGGATTACAATCGAGATGGAAAAAAAAATGTGCAAAATGATGTAAAAATAAACTTTTGTAATATTTAAAAAAAAAAGAAGTAGCTACAATAAAGTAAAAATCAATATTATCAGCCAACTGTAGATCAGAGACATTCTGTAGGGGGTGTAGGGGGGAAGGAGGGAGAAGGGCCAGAACAGGGGTGGGAAGAGCACAAGAGACTGTGGTGATGGTGCCTGAGGGAAGTGGTGGTGGGAATTTCACAGCAAAACACACATTGTACAAAAATGAAGGATGGTGTAGTGAATATATTTTTAAAAACAAACAAATAAAACCATGAAGGAAGATTAGAAAGTTAATACCATATTATTTCTACTAATGTGCAGCACACACTTAACAAGAACATCCAGGAAGGAGAGGATCGCCGTCAAGTACAATGGCAAGATGACCGTGGCCGTGGGAACTGAAGACTGAGCCCAAACTGGGTGCTGCAAATGAAAAGAAATACATAACCCAAACAAGATAGGAGCCCTGCATGAACCAGTGATTTTGTGTGCTATGAGATCAAAAGTAGGATTGACCTTTTATGAGTGAAGATCAAAATAGGACCAAGAAAACCATCACAACGAACACTAGCCCCACCAGGAACAAAACTCATAGGCAAGTAGACAGAAAACCTCATGAAAGTTCCCAGGCTCCTGGTTTGTTCATGATGGATGAGCAAAAGGGTGAGTGAAGAGAATTTTAATGTTAAATAACATTTTATGTTTGCTTCTCATGTTCTGAGATAGTTCTAGTGCTTTGTAAGAATTAACTAGCTTGATCCTCACAATAAGCCTTCAGGATAGATACTTTCATTCTCCCCATTTTACAGATGAAGAAAATGAAGCACAGGTTGGCACCGACTCATCAAGCATCACGACTGGTGGGGGCGGATGGGGAGAACCAGGACTATAATCCAGATGGTCCAGTTTTGGAGCACTCGCTCCCAGACAGTGGGCTGTATCCTTACAGAAATTTGTCTAGGGAATGTGTGGGTCAGGTGTCCCCTCTGTGCAAGATCAGAGGGTCTCCAGCACCCAGACACAAGCAGCGCGGAGCACCCAGAGGGGCCACTCAGTCACTGGGTGACCCCCAGGCTTTGGCTTGTGCTATTCTCCCAGGTTCACCCAGAGGCTAGAGGACAGGGAAAATCAGATCTCTCACTGAAGAGGTAGAGAAAATACATAATTTGGGGGGAAAATTATTGCAATAAACAAGAAACGTTTTAAATTCATCCACCGAATGGCCATAATAAAATTCCATAAGGAAGAGAAAAAGAAGTGAAAAGTAAGTAACATATTACAAATTCCCACTGAAGTCAGGAAAGAATATACAATCTTCCATGACACGAAGAAAAGCTTCATTGGCTTCCCAAATGTTCAAAGGAAGTTAAACACATTTGAAAATATGAGAGAGAGAGAGAGAGAGAGAGAGAGAAAGAGAGAGAGAGAGAGAGAGAGAGAGAGAGTTGTCTGGCCAATCAGACTATGGATTTCAACATCACCAACTTGTAGTTTGAACTGCTTGCTCCTGAATTCTAATTCCAATCTAGAAACCAAGACCCCAGGACTATCCAACAGGCATTACTGACGTTCTTCAAACTTGATGAAGGCTGCAGATTGCAGCCATGACTGTCAGCCTGGCAGTGTAATGTAATGCAAGTGTTTAAGTGGGCTTTTTAGTGCAGGCCAAGACTTGCTAGCATAGGTTTTCCCCACTGTCCAAAAGCAGAGCATTCCAATGAAGCCTTTCATAAGAGGAAGTGGTCTAAATCACATATGCAATTACCATTAACTTATACAGAAAACTTTTGAGCATTCTCAGGTCCCTAAAGTTGCCAACCAAATACCAAATAGCTGACACAAGCTGAGGTAGTACTAACATCTGGTAAAAGCAGGAATGGGATGGCGATAGACACACAGCTTAATAAACATGTAGTTCCTAGGGAAGGAGCTGTGTGGGGCCTCTCTGGCAATTCAGTCACACCACCTCTGGAGCCGCTGCTACAAAACCAACACTGAACACCTTTTATGCTTTTCATCTTTTGTCATTTGAGACAAAATCTCCAGTGTATCTCTTTCAGTTAGTAAGAACAGGAGTGAAATCCCATGAAGTGGCTTAACTGATAAAGAAAGCATAGGAGGACCTCCTTGGTGGTGCAACAGGTTAAAGCACGGCGCAATGAAGCTATCTGCAGCCACTGCAGCATGAGTTTGATCCCTGGCTGAGGAGCTGACCCACATGGCGCAGCAGACCTCTCTTGGCCCACCTGCCGCTCCCCTCAGCAGTGTGTTTCAGTGCATCTGCCTGTTCTGCTCCCCACTCTGTCTCTGGTGGATCCTCTCACCCACCACATCTCTGGCTTGTGCTCCAGTTCATGTATGCATAAATAAAATACATCTTTAAAAAAGAAAACATAGGACCAAATTATAGTTAACAGACTCCATCATTCTAGAAGAGGGAATCGGTCCAGGAAATGTTCCAACATTTCCTGGACCGATTCCTGTGCTCCGTACAGTGCTTGGAACACAAGGTTGGTTGGCTAATGAGACCTGCGTTTTTAGGGTGATAGTCTCCTCATTATGCTGAGGGGGAAGGAAATCATGAGATTGCTATGATCATCTGGTTACTAGCTGCAGGACCTAAACACCCCAAGCTTTTCCACAAGGCAGGAGGAAAGCCATGACTATACTGCCCTCTGCAGGTGTTCAGGAAGTAATTCACAGGTGAAGACTGACTCCAAGGGCACCCCCTCTTCCCTTCTCCCCCCCCCCCACCGTGGTGGGCTGCAGGAATAATTTGCTACCAGCTAAGTCTGAAAGGCTGGGAGTAATTAAGTGGAATAAGATAGGCAGAATCATGTTCTTCTAATCTCAGAGTATATGAATACATTATATTGCATTGTACTACACAACAAGGGGGAATTATGTTAGCAGATGAGATTAAGGTTTCTAAACAGGGAGGTAATCAGGGGTGAGCTGGGAAAATCCAGTATAATCACAGTGTTTGTTAAAAGTGAAGCAGGAGGCAGGAAGAGAAGCTCAGAGTGACAGATGTGAAAAGCTTTGAAGATGGAGGAAGAAAGACCAGGAGCAAGGGGATGTGGGAAGCCTCCAGAAAATGGAAAAGGCAGAACCCTCTATTATATCCTGGAGAAAGGAACACCGCCAGCCAACACCTGGATTTTAGTCCAAGGAGACTCACACACACTTCTTACCTCCCAGACTGTAGAATGATAAATGTGTTGCATTTTCAGTCATTCAGTCTGAGGTGATATGTTACTGCAGCAATAGAAAACTAATATGAAGAAGGAATCAGACAACTGAGAATAAGGCAGGAAGAAATTTCAAGTCAGTCAAGCCCAAGGCCATTATAAGGCAAAATAGCTGGAGGTTCCTTTTCTAGCAGGCATCTATGAGCAGAAGAATGCAGGAGGGCTGTGGGTGACCTCCTCATGATGACGCCATCACCACAGTTTGTGCAAGCCGGGATACCTCAGTGACACCCCAATGTGTCACCTCCAAGTAGGAGACCTGGTAAGCTGGTAAGACCTGTAGACGTGGCAGCTGAGAGTGTCATTCTGTCTCCCAAGTGCCCAGTGTTCTTTCTTTCCAGGGTGGATGCATGTGCAGAAAATGATTAATGAATAAAAAATGATAATTCTGATCTAATTGTCCTCACTGTGGTTCTTTGTTTCTGACAGATTTTTTTGCCCCGCTGAATAACACCCTTCGTGTAAATGTCAGGGA
Organism: Condylura cristata; assembly: GCF_000260355.1. Lineage (NCBI taxonomy): Eukaryota > Metazoa > Chordata > Mammalia > Eulipotyphla > Talpidae > Condylura > Condylura cristata. The sequence goes on from NW_004567139.1 coordinate 4,002,140, forward strand.
CAAAAATTATTTCTCACCAAAGCACAAAACATCTCACTACCTTAAATGATGCTGACGAGTCCTGTCATCTAGAAATAATAATTTGGCCATAAAGAGCCGGTCACTTCCCAGTCAGATTCCTGGTGTTCAGATAATGAATACACTACACAACCAATTAGGTCAGATTTCTTGTAGAATCATGGGATAAACAAGATCAGCAAAAACATTGCTTCAAGTTTTCTTAATGAAGATATCCTCAAACCAGTTAAAGCCACACAAAACTCTGAAAGTCATGTATCCTCCAATGATTACAATTCCTCTGGCAATAAAACTGAAAGTGACTGAAAAAATTAAGAATTCAAGTAACTTGGAGAATCTCTCATACCTGCTATCAAGCAACATAAAGTTCTTTTCAATTTATCCATAGCCTATTAGACAACATCATGCTATTTGTTTAAACATGCTTTAATCATGGGGTAAAACTGAAGAAAAAAAATCTTTAGTTTTCCAAACAGCTATGGAGCTACACAATATAAAATACTCAGCTTGGAAAATCAGAACAGCTCTCTAATAACCACACTGTCTTTAATAGATTCCATCAAATATTTGGCATCCCTTATCTGAAGCCGTATGTTATATTTTCACAGGCAAAACAACCATAATTTTAGAGGTTAACTTACTCCCAGGAAAGCTGGAACGAGAATCTAGAAACAGCCTCTCCACGGGTTTCTGCATGTCCTGGAGACGAATTCACATTCCTTTTGGGTCACTCCTACGTGATGCTTTTGAATTTCAGGTTGATTGTGAATAGCTCCGATTTAGATTGATTTCCGAAAAGGACTGTGGTCTTAACTCAGCCAGGCTGCCCAAAGCTCTGTGCTTCATCACATGAGGACTTCTTTACAGCTTCCCATTTCTTTGTCTCCCCGCCAGTTCCTCAGCAGGGAGTTTGCAGTTCCAGATGGCTGGACATATCAAAACATTAGGAATTATCAAACCAAAGTGGATCCAGTCTTTCTCAATTAGCTTTTTCCTCTAAAACTCCAATCGGAGGGTTGATCCCCAACACAATCTTTTTAAGAAAGGTAAGTGGACAGTTCATAAGAGAGCAGACACAAGTGGTAGAAAAGAGTTTTTAAAATTGTCCCTAAAGATAATCAAATGAGGTAAAAAAAGAACTCAAAATCTTCCACTGGAATTCAGTTCTTAAAACCTGAAATGTGGCAATGAAGCAACGTGAGGTTTTTTTTTGTTTTTGTTTTTGTTTTATTTTAGGGCAGCAAAATGGACTGATTTTTTGCTTACATTTCAGTTGTCTTGCATGTACATGGGGCAGCATCTTTCTTGAGGGAGAAAATGAAAGAATCCTTAGAGCCATGTCCTATAAAAATACTTGCATTCCCAACACCCACAGATTTTTTATTTCTGCAAGAAGACCCAGGAAACAAGTTACTTTCTCTGTAAGCCACCCCTGACTTCTAACACATGTTCTTCATCTTGCTCAAGAAATATTTTTCACAGGTAAGAATCACTGTTGTATTCTTTTTTAACCATCAGTGTAAGAGGAAGCAAAGGCATTTCCAAACTTTCCTACCATGCATAGAGTTTGTCTTTGGCTGCAGAAGCAAAGCAGCAGAGAACCCATCTTTGCTCTTGCAGCCAGTGTCAGTTCTGCGCCATAATAACTCCGGGACCTCGTAACTGAACAGAAATCCACGAGCTGTGTGTGCGCTTACACATCAAAGACTCGTCTGTGTCCCATTGTGTGTGCCTGTTGCACGAAAACGTCCTTACCTATTTCTCATCCCCTCAGTATTTATTCCAGCATGTTTACTCTCCTGCTAATTACATGTATTTAAGACCAGAAACTGCACAGCAAATAAAGTGCAAACAGACTGAACTTATTAATGCACGAGACTGTCAAACAAACAAGACTCTGACTGTTTCCGTACAGCTGCTGTCTTCCCTGCGAGAGACAAGATGATCACATTCAATCACATCGCCAGCGTTTTGTACACCGGGAATTCATTAGGAAATTGTTTACAGGAACTTATTTCCTCCAAGGATTTTGTACCTAGGACAGACCACATGCGTCCTGGCTTGGTTTGGCTCCTTCAGTACATCGGCCTCTGCCTTCCTGAGCACCACCTTAGGGTCTCTCCAGCACCCTAAGCCCACCCACGTTAATCTTCCTTTTCAACATTTTCTTGACTAAGTTCCATATCTTCTTCATGCTTCTAAACAAGCTTTAGAATCAGTGTGTTGACTGAAAAAAATGCAGTCAAGATTTTCAATGGAAAAAAAAAGGGACATTATTTGATCAGGATTTCATAATGTCCTTACTCAGCAACTGTCTAGGCTGTAACGATGTGCAAGTCCTCTCGAAGGTGAACACCTTTCAGCCACAGAATAATTTCCTGAGGTAGGCATTATTATAACCACCCCGATTTCACAGGTGCCAATAATGAGGTTCAGAGAATTCAAATAACTAGCCCGGATCCCGCCTGTGAGCAGAAATGGCAGACCCAGAGCGCCCCTTCCGTGTGCCATCCAGTCACTCGCTGGACGTGCACACACTTTACATTTCCCCTTGGCTTTCGCTGCCCCAGAGCTTTACAGAGTTCATGTGATGCATCTGCTTCGGGCTGAAACATATCTCCTGGATTCCCTCCCAGCTGCTTGCACAGTGTTCTTGTCCCCTTCGGGTCTGTGTGCACCTCGGCGTGTAAAGGCAGAAAAACCTGGTTTGCAGGAGAGAAGCCAAAACAGCCCAGCGGCCTGATGAAGAGACTGGACATGTCCAGACATTCCCCGGGGACCTTTCTGTTCTTGTTTCTCATCCTTTCTCAGATCCCGCACAGGCCTGCTTTGGGGTTTCGTCATATACATACTTTCCCCAAATGCCTCCGTTACTTAAAAACAGTTCTACTTTGGTTTTTGTCTTGAAACATCCTTTGTAGGAGCTATTTCTTATTGCAGTTGTATTTTTCAGGTATATTTCAGTCTATCTCTGTTATCTGCACTGGTCACTTGAAGCAGTATGATTTTTTCTTTTTCACCTCGCCTGTACAACTTTGATTTTCCACAAGGGAACCCTAGGATAACCTATCTATTGTGTTCAGGCATCTGACTGGATCGTCTCTAAACTAAACTAGCTCCTCTAAACTAGCTCCCTCTGTTCCTTTCTTTTTCTTTTTCTTTTTCTTTCTTTCTTTTTTTGGTTGCTTTTGTCCTTTTCTCTTACTCTGGGTCTCATCTGGTCTGGGAAGTTCCATGTGAGAACTTGTTGGTATTTCATTCTACTAGTGATTACTCTTAAATGTTGACAAACATATTTGAATCTGCATTCGTTTGGAAGAGAAAAGCATCAGCCAGTCTCTCTACCTGTGTTCCCTCGGTGACCTTTCCTAAGGCACTCCCATCCCTTAGGGAAAGTCTTTCTACATTTTCACCTTGAAACCTCAGCTCTGCTCCTAACTGTGCAATGCTGGGCAAGGGACTTACTTTGGAAGTCTCTTTCCTCACCTGTAGATACAAAGATAGAATAGTACCCTATAGGGGTTATTTGGAATTTTAAATTTTGAGACTGGAGAGGTGGGTAGCACAGGGGTGAGGAGAAATAGCCCATGTGAAGTGTCAGTACTTAGCAAGTTACTCAGCGAATGGGTTCCCAGTGAATGCTGGCAAATTCTCTGTAGCCTCCTTCAAACTGAAAATTGTCGATAGATTTTTTTTAAATTACAAATCTGATTGATTAAAAATCCTAACACCTTGATTACTGACCATCATTTCTTAGGTTCCTCGAAATGTCAAGCATACCCTAAAGTAATTTTTGGCCATTTGTACACATCTTGACTAAAATCTCAATCCATTTTCCCCCACCTGTATTTCTGGATTTGGGTTTCTGGTTTTGGTTTGGACCTTGACTGAAAATGATTTAAATCATTTACTTAAAAACAAAAACAAGATGTTATTGCTTTCTTGGATCAAATTTTGCAGATAAGAATGCTTCCAGAACCTTCATTCTCATCAGTAGTTGAGACTCAATGTTCTAATCCCAGCTCATATTCTCTTTAGTGGTGAGCTCTGCTTCTCAAAGAGAATCAAAAAGCAATGCCACCATTTCATAGTATTTGAGTTATTTTCTTTTCCTTTCAAGGATGTTTTAGGATTTTCTCTTTAACCACAACTCATGAAATCTCACGACAACCGCCGTGGGTGAAGGTCTTGTGTTTTTCTTCTGTCTTATGTGATACTTAAAGAATTTTTTAAATTCTGGGAAATTTTCAGCTAATACGTTTGTCACTATTACCTCCCTTTTAGTTGCTTCCTAGAAGTTTTTTTCCCTAGGAGTTTCTTAGATATTTGACAACTACTGTCCTTATTTTTACCTTTTGCCTGTCGATCATCATGAAACTAGGAAGCAATCCACTCTCACACCACACCAGATGTCACTTTTCCAGTGTTAATTTTTATCACCTCACTCCCACTGCTGTTTTCAGTGTCCTGGTTTCTTTGCAAAACCACGCTAGGTATTTGTCATCTTTCCATCTTTCTGTTGCCTCCAACTCCAGTTATACTGAAACACAATCCTTTTCTGTTTTTTAAATGAATGCACCTGCTCTTAGGCACTGCATTTGGTAATGATTGCCCCTCCCCCACCCCATCCCCCCATGATTGATTCCTCTTGGTCGTGCAGGTCTCTGGTCTGAGTTCAAGGAGCTTCTTGGTCCTTCTCTCATGTGGGCTGGATGTTCCTCCGGGTGCCCCTTAGCACACCTTGGCCACTGCTATTGTGTCTATGCTTCAATCCAATTGCATCACTTCTTTCACCACAGATTGTAAACTTCTGAAGGCAAACACAGGAACTTCACCCCTGTCCACATCACCGTCTGGGGTGAAATATGCAATGCAAATCTTGAGTTTTAAATGTGTAATGTCAAGTAAGAGGGGAAGAAGCAAATAATAATATCACTGATTGTTTCCAGAAGCCTGATGATAAAAATAAAGGTCACGGGTTGGGTAAGGTGGTAGTTAAAATAAGTTGTTTTGTTCAAGCTTTTTATTAAAGATGGTATTTAGAAAGAGAAATAAAAAAGTAAATGCTGAAAATACAGAACAAATTGTCAGTTGGAAGATGGCTTCTTGTGGGGAGAATCGGTGGGAATAAGCAAGGATTAAATCAAAATGAAATTGAAAGAACAGCTTTGAAAAGGGAAAGGGAGTGTTTCATGATAATGAGAGAAAAATGGAGATGGAAGTGAAAGCTAAGAGAAATTTTAAATATGACAATACATGATCAAGTCTTAGCCCCTGAGAGTTAAGATATTTTTCCATGAAATGTGGAGAACGTTCTAAGAATAGATCCACAGATGTGCTCACAACTGATGATAGTTCATGAGAATGTAGGAAATTTCCTGTTAGGGACATGAGTTACCCCAAAACCCCCTAAGGCGGGTAGTAAGCCTCAGAACAAAAGGAAGATGTGTCTGCTTTGCCTTTAACTGACGGCTTCAAAAAACATTTTCTCAGAAGTTGTTTGTTGCTGATTAAAATCACTGGTAGATTAATAAAGGCATCAGTGGCTCCTGAAAGAACAGTTTACTTAAAACTTGACAACAAGAATGCTTAAATGAACATGAAAGAAGAACCAGTGTTGTGGAAAAACTGAGTGACGCAAACATCAGCCAAAGGAGAAAAAGACCACGCTGGAGTCATGCATTAATATATGTATTGTCACATTGTGTGATGATTTGGCTCTTTTATTCTTTCTAAGAAATATGACTTCATATATTTACTGTTTCCACCAAGTTTGAATTCACAAAGGAATATCACCAGGTCCACGCAGGTTTCTCTTTTGCTCCCCTTATTTTCCATAAGGCTTACTTAAATGTGAGGCTTCTGGAACATCCACATCAATTGCAATTACACCATTAAAAGGGCCAGGTAGAGTTATAGCAGCTCCTCGGGCTTGAAAGAAGTAAGCTGAACTACTAGTGAACTTCTCTTCTACTTTACTGACAGTGGTGGAATAGCTCATGGCAGGGGCCAAAAATAGAGTTTCTCCATTCAGGCAGGTGCCAATCTCACAGAAGGACTGCATGGAAATGCTGCAATTGTGGCCCCTTCTCTCTCATCAGGTACTGCATTGTTCCACCTTTCAGGTTGCTATTCTTTTCTGTATCTGTTTTTCAAAGTTTTGCTTAGCTTCTATTCCTATACCTTATTTGGGCATGAGCTTTTCTCCTCCCTAGAAAATATTTGTTGAGATTTATATAAGAAAGTCAAATGCTCAGTCTTTTGGAACTTATTGAACAAAAACTATGTATTCCATCATGTAAATGTGTTGCTGACAGTATACAATCATTGTTCTTCCAAACCCACTCATGTCAAAATTTAAAAGCTTTTCCAAAAAGATGTGGTACCTATAGGCAACGGAATATTACTCAGCAATCAAAACAGATAAACTCATGCCATTCTCAGCAACATGGATGGAGCTGGAAGGGATCACCATGCTCAGTGAGGTAAACTGGAAATAAAAATAAATACACTTTTTGGAGGAATGTAAAGGATCAGGTGGGGAAAAAAGTAACTATAATAATAAAATCAAAATCAAAATCAAAATCAAAAGACAACTATGAACCAGAGACATTCTGCAGTGGGAGAGAGGGGAGGAAGCTCAAAACAGGGGTGAGAAGAGCACAAGATACTATGGTGATGGTATGGTGATGGTATATGGGTGAACTGGGGGTGGGAATTCCACAGGGACTCCCATGGAGATGAAAAAGCATACAAAAATGAAGAATAATGTAACAAATGTGTATAAAAAATTTAAAAGCTGAAAAATATTGAGCTAATTATCTTTTATCATTTCAGGCAAAATAATGCACATGTAATTTTAAAGGACAATAGCAAGATTTTGACCAAATGTTGGGCTATGCCAATATATTTAGTCCCTGAATACAAACATCAAGTGAACGGAAGGTTATAAAAGTGGAGATCAAATTCAAAGAAAAACAAATATCCAGAACCCAGAAAAGAAAGGAGAAAACAAAGTTAAAATAAGATTGCTGTTTTAAGCCAGCCAGTTTTAGGGTGGTTTGGCACAGGCTGATTGACAAACCAGTTAAAATAAAATTCCTATGTAAGGATAAAAAAGACAAATATTTAAACAAAATCTGGATTGTTTTTTACAGATCTCTCTGAAAGAATTATTAACAAATACCCTTCAAGAAACTGAACCCAGAAGGAAGAACTTGGATGCTAGAAACTAGTAAATACACTGATGCAGTGATCACAATAACTGATCTGTGAGTGGGGTGGGAGGGTGAAACAGCAACTGATATAACCATCAATTATATGGCAGGAAAGAGGTAGGAGCAGAGCTGCGTGTTCTGGAAACGCTGTGGGTCAGTGCTGACCAACTGCCCTTCCAGCTGGGTGGCATTTAACCTGTCATTCACCAGATCAGTGACTTTTGAAAGTCAGTTACTTCGCCTCTGACTTGTGAAGAAACTTAGAAGGCCTCATTCCCTTCACTAAACAACAAGAAAAAGCTCAGGAAGCAGAACATTGGTGCTTCGTGGACCCACCAGAGATGGGGTTCAGGGCAAATCATGGCTCTGAAATCTGTGCTCATAGTGGCTCAAAGGCATTAAGCCACCCTGACACTTTTTATAATTCCAGTTTGCTTTGATTCAGCTCCCACTCAATTATAGCTTTCTTGAGGGTAGTCTTGTGTGGAAGAGCTAGTGGTCTCCCTAAATGCAGAATATACTTTCTCCGAAATCCAAGCCAACCAACCAAAGGCGGGGCTTTCGGGGGAAATGACATGTAGTCGCTGCATGTAGTCTATCCTGGGTATATCCTGCTTAGTTTATTTCTGACAATTTTGTCATGAGGGCATCCTTGGGCCTTTGCTGGGTTTACTAACTGGCCTTGGTTGGTAATGTGCACTACTGCATTCAAATCACTTCTGGCCTTCTCTTCATCTTGCGCTATGATCTTATCAGTATAGTGCCCTGGTCATATACATATATATGTCAATGTACTGATCATATAATAAGTGCATTGATTATACTGAAGACCTGCTTCAAGTCCAAATCCTACTGAGCACATCATGACAGGAAGACACCTATATATAGATAACCCTATATGCATATGAATTATGTAAACATATTTCTGTAAATTAAGAAAATTCATAGTCTATAAATAATACAAACAAAGCTTTTGTCATATTATTAAGTAAAATGGTTATTTAGGTTGTGATATTGCACAATTGAGCATGACTGGAGAATTAATTGCTTAAATTTTAGAGATAATGTAAATTCAGCTCTCACTTTAATATGGATGTACATTTGTAGGGCACTAAATGTTCCTGAATAAACAACAAACCATAGATCACCTGGCAATATAATACTCCAAATATATTATGATATATGTAAAACAGAGATAAAATAGGTCATCATAATAAAATATTATAAAATGGATAAGAAAAGACCGAAGCACAAAAATTAATGAACAAAGAATACAAATAATTAGCACAAAATAAATGGAAACATATAAACCTGCAATGTTACCATAAATTTAAAAGCAAATTAAAATATGCATCTATATTTTCTTAAGAAATTATGCATACTAAAGTGATTATAGCTATATAAAAACTGCATTAAGGAAAGATGAAATATGGGTTGGGTATGAAGAATTTTGATTGATGCTTTTAATCAGATTTATTCAATTTCTATATTTGTCCCTGCTATACAGTTTTTCTTCAGTGATAAGAAAATCTTTTAAATAGTTCATCACCCATCTCTTGTCCCCCACCCCACCAAAAAAAAGCATCAAGAATACTGCTTGGTCTTCAAAAGATTTTCTGGTGATATTAAAAATGAAGTAGATAATGTTTAAAGAAAAGATGAAAGCAGATGGATTTTTTAAAAGTCATGCAGACGTGTGTGTAGTGTGGACACACACAAAGGGGTACACACAAAAGAGGAAAATGACCATACAGGAGCAGCAAAGATACATGGGGAACTAGTGATGAGGTGATGAGGGAAATCAGCATCCCACAACTGTGAAATCAACACAATATTCCAATATTTATGTCTGAATAAATGCTGCTGTGATTCCCCCCTCTTTAAAAAAATATTTATTTATTTATGCATATAGAACTAGGGTACAGGCCAGAGGTGCAGTGAGGTGAGAGGATTCACCAGAGACAGAGTGGGGAGCAGAATAGGCAGGTTGACTAAGTACACTGCTGAGGGGAGCAGCGGGCAGGTCAGGAGAGGTCTGCTGCGCCATGTGGGTCACCTCCCTGACTGGGGATTGAACTCAGAGTGCTGAGCTTTAACCTGTTACACCAGGGAGGGCCTGAATTACCTTGCTTTAAAAAGACATGTCTGAACCACTTTTCCAGTGTGCAAGCTGGTTCAGTTATGAGTCCCAGGGATGCCTAAGCCTAGACTTCCAAAACGATTTCTGCAGGTATCAAGGGAAGACCTTTCCATTGATTTGTGTATCAAAACAATTGCATAAACCCCAATATCACAACTGGTGGGTGCTAATTTGAGGGTTGATTATACCCCTCACATTATTCAGCAAGAAAATATTTCAGGAAACATATTTCAAAAATCATACTTCCAAAAATTCCAGGATTGTGGTTTGTATTTCCTTAGTACCCAACACCTGGCTCTTCAGGTAACCTTATTAATCCTGTGTACTGCCTTTGTCACAGATTTCTATCACCTCTAAAATGGGGGGAGAGAATAATTTTTCAATGCATTCTTTTATTAATATAATATACAAATATACCTAGTATTGCTGTTAGCCATCTGTAATGATCATACTGCTAATGAATGCAAACAAAAAGCTTATCTGACAGCAGCAAGGAATTGCTGGGCTCCAGGAACTAAGGGTCATCTGAGTGAAGAAGAAGCTTCCACCTCATGGTTGTGTCAACTTCTTCATCAAGCTCTCCCAGCTGCTGCTCCTTGGAGAGCTCTAAGATTACCTGCAGGAGAGGCAGAAGAAGGGGATGGGAGGTTCAACTCACTGCTGGTCTTTCCAATGTACAGGAAAAATGCAATGCACACTACTGCTAGGTGAAACTTACAAGGGTGATAGAGAACCATGAAAGTTAACTCACCTTTTTTTTTTTTTAATATTTATTTATTTATTTGTATAGAACTGGGGTACAGGCCAGAGATGCGGAGGGTGAGAGGATTCACCAGAGACAGAGTGGGGAGCAGAACAGGCAGATCGACGAAGCACACTGCTGAGGGGAGCAGCGGGTGGGTCAGGAGAGGTCTGCCACACCATGTGGTCACCTCGGGGGCAGGCGGGAATCGAACTCATGCGGAAGTGGCTTTAGCTTCTCAATGCAGTGCTTTAACCCGCTGCGCCACCTGGGAGGGCCTCGCCTTTTTTTTATTCACACACACACACACACACACACACACATACACAGGAACTATGCATCTATCTATCTATATATTCACACTTTTCTTCATTTTGTACATTTTTCGTCTCAGTTGTAACCCCATGTCACTTCACCCCTGTGCCATCACCACAGTCCTGTGTGATGGCAGTTTTGATCCTGCCTAGTTTTGATGCTGTTCCCCTCTCCTCCCCCATAGACTGTCTCTGGGTTATAGCTGTTAGTTGATTTTCATTTTTACTTTATTACAATTACTTCCCCCCCCCCGATCCTTTACACTCCTGCTATGAGTGAAACCATCCAGTATTTTTCTTTTTCTCTCTGTTTTATTTCACTAAGCATAATTCCTTCCAATTCCATCACATTACTACAAATGGCATGAGTTTCTCTTTTTGATTGTTGAGTAATATTCCATTCTCAAACTGCTAAAAATGGAGCTTCTGTATGATCTAGCAATTCTATTCCTAGGTATCTACCCAAAGGACACCAAAACATTAATAAAAAAGGACACCACACCCCTATGTTTATTACTGCTCTATTTACATGAGGGAAGATGTGGAATGAACCCAAATGCCCAAAAATAGATGCCTGGATCAAGGGGATGTGGTACATATACACTGTGGAGTACTATTCTTTTTTTCCACCCAGATTTACTAATTTATGCATACAAGATTTGGAGTGCAGGTCAGAGGTGTGAAGTAGGAGAGACTGCACCAGAGACAGAGTCGGGAGCAAAACAGGCAGAAATACACTGACTGAAATACACTGCTGAGGGGAGCAGCGAAGATACAGGAGAGGTCTGCTATGCCCTGTGGGTCAGCTCCCTGGCCGGGGATAAAACTCGTGTTGCAGTGGCTGCGAATAGTTTGATAGCGCTGTATCTGTAACACCTGCACCATGGGAGGCTCCATGACTCACCTTTTCCAGTGTGCACTGAGAGAGACTGTATTCCTCCAGGTCAAAGTTATGTTTCACTGGGGAAAAAAAAACAAAACAAACAGACTGGCCATAGATTCTGGCAATTTAATACCCAGAACTTTTAACAAAGTCACTCAAAATAAAAATACAGTATTCAGAGCCATGAAATATAAAGTTTGGGAAACAAATGCTTCGTGAAAGGAAGAAACAACGGAAAGTCAGAGTTAATACAAATAAATACTAAATTTATCTTGATTATAGGTTTTTCTCATATTACATTTGATGACTTGATGTACTACTTACTGTTTATCTCTTGGGAAGATGCGTGAGGTTCTTGAGTAACTTACTTAATTATCGTCACACATGAAACCATGTGATGTGCTTTCACACATGGGGAGACTCAACCTCATTCTGCTTCCATTAAGTGGACCTCATACTTCTGTGTGACTGTGCTTCCATCTGTCTGTTGTACTAGCTCTCTGTGGGGCTTTCCCACAAGAAACCCCCCCATAATGGGTCATCAGATGCACATAATCACACTTTACCATTTATAAGTTAAGAATTTCCTATGTGCAAACCACCGCTAGGTGCCAGGGATTGAGTAGCAAAGAAAATACATTAAAACAAAAACTGTTTTCACCACGTGAAGAAATTATCATCACTCATCCGCAGGGAAAAGAAAATCAAAACCACAATGAGAGACCACGCCTGTGAGGGTGAGAAGGCCTGTATCTAAAAGAGCAGAAATAACAAGTGTTGGTGAGGGTGGAGAAAAAAGAGCCCTCTTACACTGTTGGTGGGATGGAGGCTGGTCAGCCCCTATGGAAAACAGTATGGAGGTTTCTTAAAATATTAAAAATAGATCTACCATAGGATCAAGCAATTCCACTCCGAGGTTGCTACTTAAAAGAATGCAAAGACACTAATTAGAAGGGAAACATGCACTTCTGTGTTCACGACAACACGATTCCCAATAGTTAAATTATGGAAACAACCCATGGTCAATGACAGATGAGCAGACTCCAGAAGATGTAGTATTTATAAATACACACAAAGGAAATACAAATATACAGCTAAAGAAAAAAGATGAATTCTTGCCATTTGTGACAACATGGATGGGATTGGAAGAGATTCTGCTAAGTGTATTTTGTCAGAAGGAGAAAGACAAATACTGCTGATTTCACTCATATTTGAAATATAGAGAAGCGAAACAAAGGATCAGACAAAACTAAACCAAACACACCCATGCAATATGTCTGAAGAACTGGGGCTATGGGGGGTCCGGGTGGGGGATGATTCTTTAAAAACTGTATTTAAAAAATGGTTGTTCTTACCTGCCTCTAACTTGTAAAAGGCCTGAGATAGAGGCTGAACATCTGTCAAGGGCAGTTTATAGGCCAAGAAAGAAGAACACCTGGGGAGAAGAAAATAGTTATATTTGACCTTGAGTTTCAAGGGGAGAAAATGACCATCAAAAATTGGTAGTATCAGTAATTTCCTTTTTAAAATAAAGGCAGCACAAGCTAGTAGATGTCTTAGATATGAAATAAATAAGATAATTGATCAATGGACAACTCTTAAAATGACTTTGGCGGCTAGCTGTCGGAGACAGCTCCCCTGGAAGCTGGCAGGAAGTGATCCTGCTTGATGAGCCACATTTTTTTATTCCATCTGTGTTACCAGAAAGCTAAGAAAGAAAGATAAGAAAAGGCCATAGTAATGGAGACATTCAAAAGATTTAACTGGAAGCTTTTTCTGTGACAGGAAGAGCCAGCACCGATATTTTAGCATCTTGTTCCCATCTGCTGCTCTGGCTTTATAACCTCATGCCCTACCCTCAGCATGTTCCCAAGCAGGATCTGGTGTCCCTGGGTGGTCCTAGAGCTACCCTGACCTCCAAGATGAACCCTCTTCTGCGAGATGCCTGCTCTTGCAGCCTTACTATCACGCCCTCCCCCTTGTACCTGTATCAGGCTTGGATTTCTGACCTCAAAGGCCTGGAAATAGAACCCTGCTTAGTATTTTCCCAGGCATATACTTCAAGTAATTTTATTTTTTTATTTTAAAGATTTATTTATTCACTCATACAGAACTGGGAACAGGCCCGAGGTGCAGGGGTGGTGAGAGGATTCACCAGTCACAAACTGGGGAGCAGGATAGGCAGATCAACTAACTACACTGCTGAGGGGAGCAGTGGGCAAGACAGGAGAGGTCTGCTGCACCATGTGGGTCATCTCCGGGGCCAGGGATCCAACTCACACTGAAATGGCTGCGGCCAGCTTTCAGTGCTGTGCCTCAACCCACTGTGCCACGAGGGAGGGCCATCCTAAGTAATTTTACTATATTTAATCAGTATTAAAATGAAATTAGCAGTTGCTGTGTCCGGCTCTTTTGATGTGTTCACCCCTTCAAGGAATTTCAAATTCAGTGCTGGCTCTAGCTCCATGCCTTCCCCCAAGTAGCACAGATGCTCACAGAAACACAAGCAGACACACATACACCCTCCCCTTGCTTCTCTCCATTTTGAAGCATGAAATGCCATAAGAGGGAGACCCTTCCATTATTTCAATCATTTGTATCCTGTAAGGAGGAAATCTCTCTACTTATATCTTTTAAATGATGAATATTTACATCTTCTAAGCAGCTACAGAGTGGTGCAGGAGGGTGCTGTGGGGTCAGACTTAATCACAGAGCAGGCCTGGGTCATCCACACCTTCCCTTATTTTTTCCAAGTTCCCTTTCACAACTGGAGACATTCCTTATATGGCAAAACAGGTCCACCGGAATATCACAGCTTAATGGGTAGTTTCATAAACTAGAAGGTTCAACAAATTAGCACTGGAGGTCCCTAATATGTATTATGAAATAAAATCATCCAGAAGTTCTCACAGTGCAAAAAAAGGGGTGGCTGCCTGGATAAAAGTCAATACACATCTCTCTAACCAAAAACTTACCTTTCCTGCTGTGCCGCTTGTGGGAAAAGCTTCAGAATCTCAGCGTGGACCAAAGTCACTTGAGCAGTTTCCTTCACCTTCATTTCCAGAATGTAATCCTTGCCAAATTTGCTTTTTAAGTGTTGGATGGAGCCAATGCATCTATGAGCACGAGGAAAGACAGGTTGAAAAAAATATTGCCCCTCAATTTTTTTAATGCTAGACTTAGATTTCAGACGTAGGGCAAAGGGCACGTGGTACAAGATGAAAGGAAGAACTTGAGTGGCTTCCATGGGGCGCTTCTGCTGAGGGTCAAGAGGGTTCTGGCCAGGCACCCACCTCAGCCCTCCAGACACAATGATGGCAAGGCGGTCACACAGAGCCTCCGCCTCGGCCAGGTGGTGGGTAGTCAATATGGCTGCCTTTTCTGTCTTTTTAATGGTTCCCTGGATTGTCTGCCTGAAGCAAGTCAAAATATTAGCACCATTTAAAAAGGAAGAAGGGGGAAATTTCATAGATAAGATGTATTTATGAATCCTATTTATGATCCTAAGTTAAGAAAAAGGCCACACAGAAATGTAAATACTAAGTTTTAACTATATAAAAAGCAGTTAAACTTTATTTATTTAAAATATATTATTTATTTAGTTTTGCATAGAAAAGCTGCAGAGGGTAGATTAGAAGTGCAGAGTGAGAGGATTCCCCAGAGACAGCGTTGGGAGCAGAACAGGTGGATCCACTGAAATATACTGTCAAGGGGAGCAGTGGGGAGACAGGAGAGGTCTGCTGTGCAATGTCAGTCAGCTCCCTGGCTGGGGATCAAACTCATGCCACAGCTGTGATAACACTGACCCTCAACCCCTAAGCTGCCAGGGAGGCCCCCAAAATAGTTTTAAATAGTTTTCAGGTTGCTAACAGTATTCTGGTTAAGTTTTTTTTTTTTTTTTTTAATAGGGAGAGTCCTTATATTGTGGTGATACCATTGGACACATTTCTCAATCAAGGATATGCTGCCAAGTATTTGCTTCAAAATAATTGGGGAAAGGAAGTGGGTGGTGGTATAGATGTAAAAAGATTGGCTGTATGTGGATGAATACTGAAACAGTGAGGGTATAATGGGTTCCTAAGTGATTTTCTTTACCCTCGTAGAATATTTCCACGAAGTTATTTTCAAAAGTTGGGAAAGTCAATTGAACATGAAGAATGTTACTAATATAAATTGAATCCTTACATAGAAAAGTGAAAAAAATTTTAAAACCAAGAAATACTGGGTTAAAAAATCAACAGAAAGAAGGGGGAAGTGAAATGGGGAAATTATGTCAATATGTTAATAGTTTCTAAGGAAACAGTTATAGACATGTTAGTAATGAAAAAGCAAAATTAAAATACATACCAAATTGCAAGAGCTGTAACTCCAACAAAATATTCAGAAGTTTTTCCAAAAAATAGACAAATGACACAGGAATAGGATGCAACATTAAATACTTATTTTCCTAATAATATCTGCACTAAATTAAGAACTAGTGGATTTGATCGCCCATCAACTTCTGCATAAGTTTTAAACTCCTGGATCTGAAGGCTGTGAGGATTCTCACCACATCTGCTGTTGTCCCCGGGGATCCAAGCCTGTAGATATTTCATCCAGAAGCAGGATGGGCGAGTTTCCCAGGATGCTCAGCACAAAACACAACTGAAATGCAGAGAAACAGCTGGGTTTGCTGCACCACCACCTCAGCCTCAGGCAGCCCACCCGCCACACACACCTTTCTAGCAGCTCCCAGCGTCAGTCTCCGCGCGGGAACGTTCAGCTGGTCGTGCAGCTTGAAAGTATCGACCAGTCTGTTGGAAGATAAGGGGGATGGTGAAGTCAAGAGAGGAATTTTAGAAAATGTGCCCACATGGGAGCATACCTATATTGGAAGGAGTTTTATAACGACTATGCTCAAAACTCTCCAGTCATCAAAGAAGAAGGTAGTTTAATTTGGAAGATAAAAGTCTTTCAGAAAAATGAGGAATCTGAATTCAGAACTCTCATGAATGAGTATTGAGGATAGCTTTATCATTTTTAAAATTTAAATTAAAAAAATGTACATTACATCTTCCTTCATTTTTGTGCAATGTGTGGTTTCCCCGTGAAATCCCCACACCACTTCCCCGGGGCACCATTACCACAGTCCTGTGCTCTTCCCACTCCTGTCCTGGCCCTTCTCCCTCCTTCCCCCCACAGAATGTCTCTGATCTACAGTTGCCTGATGATTTTGATTTTACTTTATTGTACTTACTTCCCCCCACCCTGATTCCTTTAGTATTTCTCTATATTTCTCCTATAAGTGAGACCCTTCAATATTTTTCTTTTTCTTTCTGGCTTATTTTATTTTTAAAGATTCCTCTATCAGGGATGCAAGAAACAGGACTATGTTCTATGCCTGTCTCCCGTCCAACACCTTCTGGAAAGGTGAGGTCTTTACACCTTCCATCTCCATCAGTGATTTCACCACCAATGGTCCAGAATCCCTGTTGGCAACAATGCTTCGACGACCTCTCTGTACCGTGAAATGGCCAGGGCAGCGTCCCCTTTCCTCAGCCCTTTCACGGCAGCGAAAACCTGCAGATGCTCCCTGGCCGTGAGGTTGGGCCACAGCGCGTTCTCCTGAGGGCAGTAGGCCAGGGACTGGAGCTCACCGCCTCCCTGGGGGTCCCAGATGGAGCTCCATCCATTCAGTTCCACCTAAGCAAGTAACACAGTTTTGGAAACATGTAGCCTTTTCTTCAACCATGCAATTACTTAAGAAACATTTAGCTAATAAATGTATTTTTTTTAAATAAGTTGACACTGATTTTCGATGCTCTTCCTCACCAAGTATTGTTATCACACTGCACCCACCACCAAAATGCCCTCCATCCTTCACCCTCGTCCACAGTGCTCCCGCCACAGTGAGAAGTTTCTCCTGCTCCTCCATCCAGTCCCTCTCTGGCAGTCTCAGTTTGACATTTCTACATTTCTAGGATTTGTTGTTAGTTTGGCTTTATCACACGCTTTGTCCACATCTGAGTGAGACCATCCAGTATTTGTCTTTCTGATTCCCTCTTCTGATTCTGACTCTACTTAGCATAACCCCCTCCAGTTCCCAAATAAATACCTAAATTTTTGAGCATTAAAGAAATATTACAGAAATTATTGCATGTATTTATTACAAAAACCAGAGTATGATTACTAAAGTGTCGCCCTGCAAATATACAACCTATGTTTATCATGAAATTTCTATTTAGGGAAGGGAGCCCGTTTCTTTATTTTTCACTAACCTCTCCAGCTGTCGGCTTTGAGACTCCAGATATCATCCTAATAGATGAACTTTTACCGGCACCATTGGGTCCTAGCAATCCTAAGATTTCACCTGAAAAAGAATCACTTACTATAAATACTGGAGGTATCGATGAACATCAAACTGTTTCTTCAATAACCTTGAGATACATGTACCTCTCATTGCCATTGTGAAAAAATGTAACCTATGTCATCAAGACATGCTCTTTAATTCCTGTAATTATATAAAATACAAGAGAAAAGCTTTTGGGTTGGATGTCAACAAAGATTATTTCTTTCCAGATTACAGCAGTCTCCCCTTATCTGAACCTTCATTTTCAGCAGTTTCAGTTACCAGAAATCAACCATGGTCTGAAACTATTACATACAATGAAATACTTTCAAAGGAAATGAGTGTGCAGGATAGGGAAGTTACAGTCACATTATTTTTTATTGCAGTACATTTTTCTGTTCTATTTTATAATCAGTTGTTGCTATTGATTGGCTATGTCTAAGTTATAAATTATGCTGGACTTTAAACTTTGCCATAGGCATGTATATATAGGGAAAGTGTTATGTGTTTTATAGATAAATATACATACATATATACATATATACCCATCGGTAATGTCCACAGTTAGAGGCATCTACTGGGAGTCCTGGAACATCTCTCCCACAGATCAGGGAGAGAGTTCAAAGCGTGCCAAGATTGTTGCTGTAGCAGATAGCTGGTATGCTGCACACACACACAGACAGTTCTTAAACTTGAGAAGTCAGAGATATTTTCTGTACCCCAACTCCCACCTCCTGTGTCCAGGCCATCATCATCTTTCATCAGAAGAAATGTAAAAGCCTCTTATCTTGTCTGCCACTTATACTCATGACCAAACAATAGCCAGGCTGCAATTTTCACAAAATTTCAATGAAGTGGTGATGTATAATTACCCTGTTAATTATAGTTATGATAACTATTCCTGCTAATTACCCTCTGGCATCATGCACTAACATGCTATAAAATCCAAACTCTGCTGCATGTCCCAACTCTGCTGCTGAGCTGGCTTGCCTCCACCTGGCCTTGCCCCTTCCCTGCTCCCACCTGGCCTCGCCCCTTCCCTGCTTTGGTTCACATCCAGGCCTCCTTGTGCAGCCCCCCGACTCTTTGTGCTCACACAGTGGCCCCTCGGGTGCCATCCTAGATGTAAATGTTATTGCTCAAGAAGGGGCTGTCCTAACCCACACTGAACACAGCAGCAGATCACCTGTGCCCTGTCACATTCTGAATGCTCCATGAGAACTGACCTGTGGTGGTATCTGAGTTTTGTTGGTAAGTTTTTTTTTTTTTTTAAGATTTACTTATTGATGCATACAGAACTGGGGTACAGGCCAGAAGGGTGGGGGTGGGGTTGAGAGGATTCACCAGAGACAGAGTGGGAAGCAGAACAGGCAGATTGATGAAGTACACTGCTGAGGGGAGCAGCGGGTGGGTCAGGAGAGGTCTGCTGTGCCCTGTGGGTCACCTCTGGGGTGGGGGATTGAACTCACACTGAAGTGGCTGCAGCTTGCTTGCAGTGCTGAGTCCTAACCCATTATACCACCAGGGAGGGCTGATAAGTTATTTTTGTTTAGTGATCTCTGGTAGGATTAAAATCCATGAGCACAGGAACTTGCCTCTTTCTTTCAGAATTTTATTGCTAGAGCCTATATTTGTCCCCGGCACACTAAAAAATATATGTTGAATGAATGAATAAACGCTTCAGTGGGTACTGCTACACTATACAACAAACGTTTTCAGGGGTATTTTTAGAGATAACGGTGAAGAAAAAGTGATTCTTCCAAACCTTTTTTAACACAGAAGGAGATATTTCTTATTGCTATTTTCTTCTTTCTTTTTGAAAAGCAACTTCTCGTCTGGCCTGCATATTCTTTGTGTAGACAACTAGCAAGAATGACTGGTCTCTAGAAAAGAAGACAGTGTGATTTTCCTGTTAAACTTCAGCAACAATATGGTACTGTATTCTCCCTGCCAGGCCCTGTCCTGCCTATAGTAATCTCTGTCTTAGTAGTAATCTCTATTCCCTGTTTCAAGTGTGACATGCATGCATTGGAATTAATAACATCTCCTGCTTCTAAATGGTCTGAGGAAGCAGCTGAATTCCAGGGTCAGTTTGTTGCTTTGTCAGGACTCAAGTGACTAAGGTTATGGCAACATGGCAACATCTAAGTGGCACAAAAGAATAACTCTTAAAATATTAATTACTACTAAACATTTAATGACAAGATTCCCATGAATTCCTCAACTCAAGGAATGACTGGTTTTGAAGCTGGAACTGCTTATCAAAACCCATGTATTGCAAAAAAAAAAAAAAAAAAAAAAAAAAAAAAAAAA